>NC_056623.2:232062145-232662145 GCF_002870075.4 Lactuca sativa
GGCAGGGAAGTTATAGTTCCGAAAAGGTGAAGGAGGAACCGAAGATAAGTTCAAAGTCAGAAGAATCCAAGAAGGAGTCAAAGATTGGTGGTCACTCAGGTTTTGATTGTCATTATTGTGGAGGAAAGAATCACTTTGCTAAAGACTGCATGCTGAAGAAAAAGGCTGAAAAGGTTGATGAAGAAGATGAGGAAGCGAACCTCCTGAGAAGATTGGAGGAAATCAAGAAAAAGAGATCAGCAGCTAACTATAACACCATGAATACTTTGATTGTATAGGATACAGTTGATAATGATGAATTTGGTGGAGTGCAGGTATGGTCCACAGATTCAGAGGACGAAGAAGAGAGAAACCCGACTCATGGCAAGGCTATGCTGGTGAAAGAAGAATATGTTGCAGGAAGATGTTTGATGGTAACAGAAGGTGTATCATAGATGCGAGGATACACAATAGATGGTGGGCTAGAAGATGAGAAGGAGCGAGAGGACAGGTGTTTCGCTGCAAAACCTGTCAGTGTAAAGATCAACGAATGTGATGAGTTACTTAAGAAGGTACAAAATATTCTCACTTCTCTGAAAACTCCTATTACTAACTATGAAACGGAACTGAATAGCTTAAAATCTAAATTTTCTAGTTTAAGTAGTAGTCTTACCCAAACTCGTGTCACAAACTCTAACCTGACTGATCAAATTAGCAGGATATCATCAAAGAGTGAGAAGAGGAGGATCTGGATTGAGCAGAAGGAGAAAGAGTTAATTAGGTCTAGGGATGAGTTAATATATTTGCAACGAGACAATCTTAAGCTTTTACAACAACGAAATTTTTTTTGTTTGATTGCGAAAAGACTATATTTTAATATCACTCAGTTACATCTCTATTGTGAAATAGGAAAGAAGATACATTGCATGATTTTACCCTTCCTTGAGCTAAAGGAAGATGAAGTCGATGCCGAAGCTTACAACTGTGAAAATGTTGTATCTTCTGACGAAATCTCCCCTGCCTATAAAATCGGTCTTGACAAAATAGAGTCTTACATAAAGTCAAAAGACCATAAGGATATGCTCAAAAATCTGTTAGATGAGAATGATAAATTGAAACTAAGAGCCGAAACTATACAGAAATTTGAGTCGTTGAATGCCAAATTAAGTTCAGAAAATAAAATTAATGTTGAAAATGCATATGAACTTAATGAGGATGATGACATGAGTGAAATATCTGTAGAGGACGTGGTTGACTGTTCTGAATTTGTCAAAACTGAACCCGAAACTAATAAAAATCTGATCTCTAAAAACTCTGTTGAGTTCGCTCACTCATCGACAGACAAGACCAAAATCCTCAAGGCAAAGGATGTTGTATATCAAAAGGTTCAAACCATTCCAAATCAAGTCTGCACAGTTCAAGGAGTCACACCTCAACAAATAGCTGTACTGACAACAATGGTAGAGGAAGATAATGCAAATGGATGTGAGGAGTTCTTCTGGTCAGCACCAATAGATAAAGCTGATGAAACAAAAGGCCTATCTCAGAAAACCTCATAGAGAGTGAAGGGTAGGTATGTGTTGGAACCACTTA
This sequence comes from Lactuca sativa, assembly GCF_002870075.4. Lineage (NCBI taxonomy): Eukaryota > Viridiplantae > Streptophyta > Magnoliopsida > Asterales > Asteraceae > Lactuca > Lactuca sativa. The sequence goes on from NC_056623.2 coordinate 232,063,718, forward strand.
ATGAACCTACAAGATATGATGTACCAAGCTCAAGTGGTACCAAAACATCTTCGAGCGAACCACTGATAACATCCAGTGAGACATGTTCGTCAAAGAGCGAAAGCCATGCTCAAGTATCGAAGAAAAAGGCCAATATTCATAAAAATCCAAAATAGGTGGTAGAACGAAAACACCAACGCAATCTGAGATACAAGAAGAATCTCTATGAAAGAAAACAGTTTTGGCGATCTCAGAATCCTCATTACGTAAGGTATGAAAAGACACATAAGTCATGAGGAGAACCAAGAAGCAACCGAAAGGAAGGTTTCGGTCCTCAACATGAAAGCAACCAAAAGGTAGGTTTCGTTCCTCGGAATGAATGCAACCGAAAGGAGGGTTTCGGTTCTCAGCAGGTAAGCAAACGAAAGAGAGGTTTCGGTCCTCAACATAATAACAACCGAAAGGATGAGTATAGTCCCAGGTTCAATCAGACAAACCGAAAGGAAGAATGTTCCTGTTCTCAACCAAGGAAGAGCAATAATCAACGATCTAATATTGCTTCTAAACGTTATTTTTCTCATTCTCATTCTAATTCTCATTCTTCAAAAGATTCAAAGGGGAAAGGAAAGCTCTTTCCAGAAGACAACAAATGCCCGAAAGAGATCCAAAAGGATGCAGACGTCAAAATTTCAAATCCTACGTCTAAATCAAATGAATCAAAGTCAAACAAAATCAAAGTTTTTACAATAAAAAGAAAAGATGAAACAACTCTAATAAAAAGAACTTATATGATTGATGTTTCTCTTACTATTCCCTGTCCTGTAAAAGGCTCACAAGGACCCAAGAAACTTTGGGTTCCTAAATCTGCTTGATATTTTGCAGGTTATACGTGATGAGTAGTTTGATGAAGAATGGTACATTGATAGTGGCTACTCGCGTCACATGACAGGACGAAAGGAAGAACTGAGGGAGTTTCGGTCTCTCAAGGATGGTGGAATAGTGAAGTACGAAAACAATTCATCTGGAACTATCAAAGGCTATGGAATGATTACGAATGGTGATTTCTCAATCAAAAAGGTTGCATACATTGAAGGATTGCAACACAACCTCATCAGTGTATCGCAGCTAGTAGTTGGGACTGGATTGAAGGTCTCCTTTGACGATGAAGGCTCAGAGATAGTCGAAAAGAAGTCAAATAACATACTGCTGAAGTCGAAGCGAAAGGGGGAAATGTACCCTTTAAACCTTAATCCAATTCGAGGGAAACTGGCAGTTTGCTTGCTAACGAAAGCACACTCCGATGAAAGTTGGTTATGGCATCGAAGGCTCTCTCGTCTTAATTTCAAAGACATCAACAAGCTGGTACTTGGGGATCACGTTCGAGGTCTTCTGGTTCTCAAATTCAACAAAGAACATCTATGTGCAGCTTGTGAAATGGGAAAGCAAAGTCGACAAATTCATGCTTCTATTATCAACACAAAGGTGATAGAACCATTGGAGTTGTTGCATATCGATCTATGTGGTCCCTCCTCTATTGAAAACATTGGTGGGAACAAGTACATTCTTTTCATAGTAGACGACTTCTCTCGCTTCACATGGGTATTTTTCTTAAATCAAAAATCAGAGGCAAATCCTAAGCTCAAGCTCTTCATAAAGCAAGTAGAGGTTCAACTGCGAAAAGTGGTTCATAACGTAAGAAGCGACAATGGCTTGGAATTCAAGAACAAGGATTTTGAAGATTTTCTGGCTGAGAAGGGAGCGACTCACAGTTTCTCTGCTCCATATACTCCACAACATAATAGAATCGTCAAAAGGTGAAACCGATCTCTTTGTGAAGCAGCTCAAACTATGCTAAGCTTCGCTTCCTTGCCTTTATATTTCTGGGCTGATGCTATTGTTGCTGCATGTTACACTCAGAATAGATCGTATAACAAGCGATTCTCTATCACTCCTTACGAGATGTTGAACAACCGCAAGCCTAATGTGAAGTTCTTTCACGTGTTCAGTTCAAGATGCTTCGTATTCAACTAAAAGGAGAATCGAAACAAGTTTGATGCTAAGGCTGATGAAGGGATCTTTTTGGGCTACTCCTTGCACTCTAAGGCGTATAGAGTTCTGAATAAACACTCAAAGAAGATTGAAGAGACATACTATGTCACTTTTGATGACAATTATGTCAAGAAGTTGAAGACACCCGAAGATGCAATGGAAGAAATCTTTCAAAAGTCCAGTCAAGTCACTGTTCTAATCTCAAATCTTTTTGAGCAATACATGCGTCTCTTTGATGAACCTGAAAAAGCTATCGATTATGAATCCAAGGATGAAGATAACAAAGTCGACAGTTTAAAGCAAATTATTGACGATGTTGCACAGAAGCTGGCAGCTGAACAACCAAAGGCAACCGAAAGGCCTGACTCAAGTGAACCTTTTGGTGACTGTTCTTCTATCCAGGGGGAGGGTTCGTCTCTACCAAATGATCAAGGTTCTTCATTTCAAGGGGATAATTCATCGTCACAATCATCTAGCTCAACCGAAAGTCCAAATGAAGGGGAACGTTCAGATCCAGAAATTGAAATAGTGTCATCATTCGAGGGGGAGAATACAAATGTCAATGATGATGATACATTATTAGAATTGGAAGAAGAAGTCAATGCAGAACTCGATCCCTCTTGTGATCCAAATTACCCTCCTCTCATTAAATGGACCAAAGACCATCCTCAAAGTCAAATCATTGGAGAATCTTCAGAAAAGGTATTAACTCGATCGCAGGTCAAGGCGAAACAAGTTGCACTATTCTCTCAAGTAGAATTTAATTCTTTTGTCTCCAAAGTTGAACCGAAGACCGTGAATTCATCTCTTGACCATTCTGATTGGGTTCAAGCCATGCAAGACGAGCTGAATGAGTTTGAAAGAAACAAAGTATGACGTCTAATTCCAACTCCAAAGGATGCTTCGGTTGTTGGTCTCAAGTGGGTATTCAGAAATAATATGGATAAGGAGGGGAATGTGATTCGTAACAAAGCCCGGTTGGTCGTAAAAGGATACTGCCAAGAGGAAGGTATAGATTATGAAGAGAAATTCCCTCCAGTTGCAAGATTAGAGTTGGTTCGAATCTTTCTTGCTTATGCTGCACACAAAAACTTTGAAGTCTATCAAATGGACGTAAAATGTGCCTTTCTCAACGGAGAACTTGAAGAAACTGTGTACGTTGAGCAACCGACAGGCTTCGTGAACGAGAAGCATCCAGATCACTGCTACATTCTAGACAAAGCAATATATGGCCTGAAGAAGGCTCCCAGAGCATGGTATGAAACTCTCACTCGATTCTTAAAAATGTCCAAATTTAAACAAGGTTCGGTTGACCCAACCTTCTTTCGTAAGAGAGAGGGTAACCAACTTATGATAGTCCAAATTTATGTTGATGACATCATCTTCGGCTCCACGAATCCCAACTTAACAGCTGAATTCAGAAAGTTGATGGAAACTAAATTTGAGATGAGCTCAATGGGTACAATTAACTTTTTCCTTGGCTTAAATATTAGATAGGGACCCGAAGACATTTTTATTAGTCAGCAGGCATATACAAAGACATTGCTTGCTAAGTTTAGCATAATGGGAGACTCCAAAGTAAAAGTTCCTATGGATTTTGGGACTAAGCTTACACCATCTTTGGAAAATCCAGCTGCTGACATGACGCTTTATCGTCAGATGATTGGGTCACTGATGTATCCCACAACCAGTAGGCCAGACATCATGTTCTCAGTCTGCTATTGTGCCCGATTCCAAGCTAACCCACGCGAACCTCACATGCTAGCCATGAAAAACATCTTTTGCTATCTGAAGAGAACTGCCTCTCTCGGTCTATGGTATCCAACCAACTCAGGTTTCTTTGTCCAAGCATTCTCTAATGCTGATTTAGGTGGTTGCGGATTGGATTGTAAAAGCACTACTGGAGGATGCCAATTTCTTGATGGTAAATTGTTAGTTGGCAATTAAAGAAACAAACCTGTGTTTCTCTCTCCACTGTTGAAGCTGAATACATAGCCGCCGCCTCATGCACATCTCAGGTTGTTTGGATAAAAAGTCAACTTAGGGACTATGGGCTGAACATGAAGAAAATCCCACTATATTGCGACTCTGAAAGTGCAATTAGGATTTGTCATAACCCAGTGCAACACTCAAAGAAAAAGCACATAGCACTACGGTATCACTTCATCAAAGATCATGTGGAAGATGGTAACATGGAAATTCACTTCATTAGAACTACTGATCAACTAGCAGATATAATCACTAAGGCTTTACCTGAAGCAAGTTTCAACAAGATCTTACAAGGCCTAGGAATGATGGAAGTAGAATCAATGCCAAAGTCGCCTTCGCTTCATTAAAGGTAAGAAGCGAAATAGAGTGAACGTTCGGTCTATTTCGGGTTCGGTTCACTCAAGAACCAAACGCTCCGTCTATTTCAGGTTCAGTCCTTCTGAACTCGTTCGCTTTTTTTCCATTAAAAGGGATTTTGATTGTATTCTTTTGTACAACTCTTTTACATACTCATTTTTATGTTTTTCTTTTATTTTTTTTTCTTTTCATAAAATCCAAAAATATTTTTCTTTTTTGTTTTATTAAAAATTATCCACAAAATAAAAAAATATTTTTCATTTTATTTTATTTTTCTCATATTTTTCTTTGTATAAATGCTACTCTCGATGGTGAAGCTCAAGCAGGTATCAACTCTTTTCTATGAATTAGTTAAGTGTCCCTAGATGCATGTTGCTGCATGTTGACCAAAGCCTCTACAGATTTTGAGTGAAACATTAATAATGTGATATATACAAATTATGTTTTCCTAAACTAGGTTGTTACCTTCACTCTAATCATGAGGTACCTTACTCTTCTCATATTGAGTTTAGAGTTTTCTGCTTGGCCCTTCTTTTATAGCAGAGGTACATTCGCTTCTTACACCACCTATATCATTTTTCTTCATTATACTTCATGTCACTAATGTAACCCTTGAGACTCTCAGCACTTACCACTGAGGTTTATGGTTACACAAAAGTTTGTGTCAATGATCTTAGTCTCTTGTTACTATGTACTAAGTGAAACCCACAATTTAAAACCCTTAATGCATTGACGGTGAACCATTCCCATGATCTCGATCTCACAAATGAAATCTCTTTTTATTTTGAGCAATCCTTCTGAAATTGTCTATCACCAAGACTCTTCTTCCCCAAGGATCCAGTTAATTTTTTTTTTCTGAGATTTCTCATAAGTCAACAAGTAACTTAATATGTTTCCTACCTACTTGTTTAACAGGCCACATTGGTCTCACAAGTAATTCGTTCTGTTTCAATCTTATATCAAGTATCGAAATCATGAATTGAAGCGAAAGCCACCCTTTATAGCTTTAATTAAAAAGATGCCTTTCAATGCTTCTTAACAAGTACTTGATCATTATTTAACGGGAAGCCACACAAGCACTTTAAAGTGGCTCTTGACTTTGAAGGAAGATATTCATGCCCGGGATCAATCGCTTTATGTCTTAACATACATCACAAGTTCACACAAAATGTTTGCTTTGTTTCTTTATTATTTACACTCTTATACACACACTTTCTAAATTCCAAATTAAAAGCGACGGGTTGATATAACGTTTTTTGGAGTTATTATGGAAATCGAATTTTATTGAAGATTCAACTGATGACTCAGTAGGAATTTTAAACGCTTGACGTTTTGACTAATGGATAAGTTTGGAAGGCGCCACAATTTGAATTGGTCATCATGCGTCATCTCTATTTTATCGGGGTTGCAAGATGTCAAATCACGTTTTTTCAGGAGTCGTTTCCAAGATTTCAGCAATCATCACTTACGATTTTTCTCTCTCCAAGATCGTATATAAGGGCTAATTTCAGTGTGATTGTTCTTTACCACACTTCTATTCTCTAGAGAAAAAGTCGGCGATCAATTTCACACTATTCATCTTCTTCCTCGACAAGCTTCTTCAATGGAAGACTCATCCTCAGTTCAAGAAACTACTGCTCGCTCCACTCTTCTTGCAATCAAGCCCAATCACAACCTGTTGATCGATCTCTCGCCCTTCCTCTACGATACATACATGTATCAAGTGGTGGAATGTCTGAAATATTCTCCACTCACTAAAGCCCTAACCACCGTTGAAGTTGTTCCAATGTCCTGTCTCTCTCAAATCTACTCCACTGCTACGTATGACAAAGGGGCAGACAAAATTTTCTTCGATATTCTTAACCAAAAAGCTTCAATCTCCAAGAATCGTTTTTGCTCTCTTCTAGGGCTTGTATATGAAGACTCCATGGTTTCTCCCGATTCTATTGCCATAGGTCAACTCTTCTCAATGTTCTACAACATGGGTTATACTGAAACCCTAACCACTGTGACCAGGTTCAAAAAGTCCTTCCTCTTCACTCTACTCTTCAAAGGGCTTTCTGAACGAAGTGATGGATCTGACGGTGCGAGCAAGTCCTTCATGACTATACTTTATGGTGTGTATCACGGTCTTAATGTGGATTATGGAATGGTCTTATGACTTCAGCTTATTCAGAGTTTATCATCTTCCTCTCCCTACACATAAATCTCTTGTGCTCGCTTCTGGACTGTTATCACTCGGTTGATAATGGTTCATTTTCATGTTCCTATCATGGCCGACTCCATGCTTTCTTCCATTGCTACGTTTCACACTACCAACATCATTATGACTCATCCTTCAAAATTTGTTTTTGTTGGATCGATTCCTGAGTCGATGTCTGCCTTTGTGCCTCCTTCAAGCACGATTATTCAGGAATACAAGAAGCTTCCCTCCTCTGGGCCAAGGGAACTCACTACCGACATGGTTAAATCAATTGATGATGCAGACAAACCTGCAAAGAGAGGCAAAAAGCACGAAGGGAAAAAGGGAGATAAGGGGGGTCCGGTCTCAAAAGTCCAAACCCCTAGGAAGTGAAAGTCAGAGAAGGCAGCCCCAACTCAACCTAAGCCGAAGAAAGTCAAGAAACCTGCTCGCCGACTAATTCTTCAATCCTCAAGTGATTCTGACTCAGAATATGTGCCGCCTAATCAACCCACACCTCTTCCCAGTCAATCTGACAGTGAAAGCTCAAAGGATTAGGGTTCGGTGCGTGGTGATACACCGCCTCGCTCGCCTACACCAGAGGTACCTGTTCGGTCCCAAGCACCTTCTCCTCCACCTGTTTCTGTTCTTGTCTCCATCCCTCCTAATTTTCCTATCATTACATCTCAACCATCCACTACTATTCCCATTTTTGCACCAATCTTTACTGAAGCTACTACCACCACCACTAGTGGAGTTCGAACCAACGTATCTGATACGGGGGTTCCTTCTTTGGCACCCGAACCCCTAGTCACTATCGAACTTCCAGTTACCACCACACCACCATCACCTATCCCATCTACCGAAACCAACACAATTCTCGGTGGTGAGGACTTGGAGTTTGATTCAACTTACTTCAGTCCTTACCGAGTCCAAAGTGATGATGATGATGATGCTCCAGTTACCAAGCGCCACCTCAAGGCTGTTACTGATAAGCTTGATCAGCTACTTTCTTTCTCCTCCACTGGTGCTTGCTCCAAAGCTGCTCTCAAGGCATTATTCTCTTCGGTTGTTCAAGAGCATGATGCATCTCTCTCTGCTGCAGCAAAGGCTATCGATGCCTCTACATCTCAATGTAAAAAGGCTTCAATTGTTGTTGAGGCCTCGACGATAGAATGCAAAGACGCGACCGCAAAAGTTGAAAAACTAATTTTTGAGGCTCAACTATTCCTCGATTCTTTGCAAGATGCTGCTCAAAAAAACTCTCAGACTGTGAACGCTTCAGTTGATAATCTACAACGTTTGCTCGAAGTTGAAAGGACTAATCTTGAAGTCGCTCTCTAGGCCATTGAAGCTGCCAACAAAAACCTTCATAATCATGTTAATGATCATTTGACTCAACTGGAAGCCGAACTTGCCGTTGAAAATTGGGTTATGGATGAGTTAGACAAGCGTACATCTCAGCTGAAAATTCAAAATCTCAAGCTTCGCACTGCCACCAAAGAGCTTGATGATTTAAAGTTTGAAATAAAGGTTATTCGAAACTTCGTGGGTGACGTTCATTCCATTCTATTACATCTTCTTGACGCCCATGACTCTATTCTGACAATATCCATTAGACACCATTTAGCTGAAAAACTCAGACCTACGTTGGATATCTTGAGTTGGATAGAGGATGTTTCGGTGACTACTGTCCAGCCGAAACAAGGGGGAGAAAAGTAAAAGGAAAAGGTTAATACTCAACCTCCTCCCGAACCCAAATCAATAGCTGCACCGAAGGATAATGTAGCTTCGGGCAGCAAAAGGGATAAGAAGAAGAAGAATATTGGAGAAGATGATGATGATTTTGAAGATATCTTGGGTGAAAATCCCTCTAAGCCTTTTCAGAAAACAAAACTCTCTGACAAGGAGCTTGCAGAAAAGATTGCGAAAGAAACAGCTGAGCTCGAGAAAAAGCTAAGAGAAAAAGAGCTCTTGGAGAAGAAGAAGTCCATTTCTCCAGAGTGGACCATTGATTCGCTCCAGAGAGAAGCTATAGATGAACCGAGTACTCATTGGGCCGAACCTGTTATGTCATTCGGCCTTGAAAACTCGAAGGATGCCCAATTTGATATGCCAATCACTCGAAAGGCATTTATCTTTCATTGCTTCAACTCAACTGCTGTTATTCCCTCTTCGGACCCGCAGGTGGGTCGGGATCTATTGGAGTTTTATTTGGAATTCGCACAACCACAGTACTTGACCTGGAGTTCACAGAAGATTACTACTGTCAAGGTACTGAAGCCTTATTCAGCCAGGAAATTTGTCAATTTAAAGTGACCCGAGGCTCTGAAGGCTCGATTCATAATGTTTCCCAGGCTGATCTACCGAACCTTAACCCTCACGACTGGATACTCCTCAACAACATTCTGATGTCCAATCCTCAGGAGTATCAACCGATTATTGACCACATCAAGCGAATGCTTGTTTGCTACATTCATGAAGTAGCGAAGATGGACCAAGAAATCGCATCTGCCATTCACAAGCGACCAACGATCAAACCAATTGGGAAAACTGGCAATGTGAATGCTATGGTCAAGGGTAAAATTGACCCCCAATTTCATTCAATGATGTTCGTTAGGGGTGAAAATCACAAATGTCTTTTTGCTCTCTGTGATAAGCACCTGTTCTCAACTACTTGCTTGGAGCATATTTTGGAGATCATTCACAGGTGTAATCAGAATTCTGTAGCTGACAAGAAGTTGTTTACTGATATGCTAAGATGGTATATTCAATTTCGACAGACTCTTCTTGCTATCATTCCTTGGCTGTTCAAAGTTGTGAAGACAGTGAAGGCTACTCAACAGAAATAATCTCTCGCCTCATTTGGCGCAAAGGGGGAGATTGTTGGGTTATATAGTGTTGCGTCTTGGGCTCGGTCCTTAGCCCAATTTTGATATCCGGTTTGGGCCTGTCCAACCGTGATTGTTTTTATTCTAGGGTTTTAGTATTTAAGGTGCATGCATGCATGCTTAGTAAGTAACGTTTTATTATTTTCTCATTAACGTATTGTAAACCCTAGCTCGCCTCTACAGTGGAAGTTCTTTATCGAGCTATGCTGAGGCGTAACTATATTTGAATCATACTCTTCAAATTGATTCCATATTGTGTTCTTAATCGTATTGTGATTGAATTGTTTGTTCTTTATCAATATACCTGTGAAAGATCTAAACGATCTAGAGATTTATTCTCATCATGGAGGTTTTATAGGAGCGTTTGGGCTCATTCCGTTATGAGATGGTAGCGATGATGGGAGCTCTCACTTTGATTTTCCATGAGTTTCGGGCATGTGGAGCCCCAAATTTCTTCTGGAAGAAGGACCTGATCGCAAGCAGACATTGGTTAGCGGATGTCGCTAATGCCTTCTGCACTAGCAGTTATCCCGATGGGGAAATGTCAGACTTGCGACCTGTCTTCTAAAAGACAGAGCCCAAGACTTTTAACGTCACAAAAACTACAACAATTTTAAACTTGTTAAAACAATCCATAATCATAAAAATGTTTACAAATCGTTGTTTCCAAAGTGTTTCTCAATATTGGAGTATCTCAAAATAATAAGGCCATGAAATAGGAGGATATGTACGTGTAACGCCCATGTTTATGGGCTTGTCATGAATAGCAATGTAATAGTCTAGGTTAACCTTTGTAACCCATTTGAAATAATAAGAATGTATTATTTGAGTATTATGTGTTTTGTGCTTAATTGTGTGTCTTAATGGAACTAAGAATAAAAATAAGCGTCAAAATGAAATGTTAGATAAAGTTGATATCTATAGATAATGTTGTAGTAGTTGAAACGAGGTTTCCAAATATATAAAGGATGCTGAAATCCGAGTTATAACGAAGAAGTTATGACCTGTCGAAGTTTCGTGACAAAACCGGTGTGGCACAACGTGACGTAAATAGTGAATTTACGAACGAGTGATATTTAGCCTTAGCAATCTAAACAAAAGTCGTATAGTTCATTAAACCGAGAGCGTGCATAAAAAGATCGTCCAAATCTGACTTCGTATGAGGAAGTTATTATTTTTCGAAGTTTCAGCTTAGCTGTAGACAACCCAAAAGTTCGAATAGAGATCGAGCGAGTTTTAGCCGAAACAATCTAAACGAGAATCGAAGATCTCGTTGATAGTAGTGCATTGATGAAAAGACAGACGAAATCGGACGTCGGACGAAGAAGTTATGAATTTCTAACAAAGTTTTTCTGTCCCGGCCTACTAGAAATAAATAATAAAAATAAAAGTCAAAATTAGCCGACGGAGTCTAAACGAAAGTTGTAGAGCGTAGTCTCACCTACGCGTGTATATAAAGAACGTCGAAAACAGATCTCGTATGCGAAAGTTACGCAATTTAGAAGTTCGACGAGTCAAATTACGCCGAGCGTAATTTGAGTACGCCCACCATACTCGAATGAGTGCAACTTGCCTGACCAATACTCGAGTGCCACCAATTGACGCATGCAGTGACGTCAAATTACGCCCAATGTAATCCCAGACCCAGCAACCTATAAATAGAAACCGAGATCAGCCATTTTCCTTGCCATTTTTCTTCCTTTCTCTCTAGTTTTTGCCTCGATTTGCGTGCCAATTATATCCCGAAGCCCCGGTATCATTCCCGAGTCCCGAAGCAAGTTCCGAAGTCCCGAAGATCCCAAGAAGTGAGATTCCGAAGCCGAAGCTCTGCCCGCGAGGAGCCCGGTTTTTGTGAAGATCTGCCAGATCTACCGAAGAATACTACTTCTACAAGTTGTAGTGCTGTCCGATCATCTTCTGATCAAGTGAGTGTGTAGTTAACTTCTTCTAATGCATAATTATGAAGTATTTTATACAAAATACATGTTATGTGTATATTATGTTGTTATATGTGTGAATGTATATTCACTTTCTTTTATCTCATAAATATGATTTATTATCTATGAAATACGTGTTATGTGTATGTGTCTCATCTGTTGTTTGGAATATGTATTGAATGAGAATGCTATACAGTTTTTAAACTATGTATAAAAATATATATTTTTATCTACTAATATGTTGGGTAGAACATGGGTTGATAGTTGATGTGTGATAAACGGATGAGAGGCCTCGATGTCGTTGTTGTTGATCTAGTTATTCAGCAGAGTATGGATAACGACCACAGACTCCTTCTAGACAGTCCTGTGGAACGCTAGCAGGCTCATAACCTGTAGGTGTTGTGAACGATGTGTTCACCGATGTACTCTATCCCCCACATGGTTGCCTTTAGGACACTTATTGCTAAGGAAGCCCCTCTGCAGTAATGTCCGTCCCGATGAAAATCCTAGATTAAGTCCCTTGAGATAGATATTATTTTAGGGACGTAAAGTGAGGATAACGGGAACGGGTAACCGGGTTATTGTTGGTTGGTAAAATTAAATATAATTATTTATTACGGGTTGAAAACCCTATATGCTCACCAGGCTCCCAAGCCTGACCCACTCAGTTTATTTGTATTACAGGAAGTGGCGCAAGGGCATAAGATGGATGAATCATCAAGTTGTTTTGTTTACAAGTCTGTATATGTAAATATTTGTTGAATGACTTGTAATGTTATCGTTTATGCTTTATGGTCTACATCGGAACATGACATCCCGATTTTTGATTATGAAATGAAATTACATTTCTTTATGAAATGTTTTGATAAAAATCTATTTTATCATGTTTTGTTTTTGGGAAATAATTCCGCAACTCTTTTAAATCAAAAGAATTTACTCTGAAAATGTTTAAAAAGCATAAATGAAACCGATCTTTTCTGGGCGAGATTTTGGGGATGTCACAGTACGGTCACGCCTTCACCTTTCCGCAATCATCAGAAGTACCTGAAATAATAAACTAAAACCGTAAGTCAATTCTTAGTGAGTTCCCCCAAAGTACCACCACATAAATACACATATAACAAACAACAACATGCATAAATGAGCCTGCGGCCTGACTTGACCTCCTAGCAGGGCCTACAGTCTATCTGGATCACTCCTGAGCGTTCGACATGACTGGACCGCCTCACAGGGCCTACGGCCTATTCGGACCACTCCCCAGGCCTTCGGCCTAACTGGACTGCCTCGTAGGGCCTACAACCTATTTGGAGCGCCCCGGGTATCTTCGCCTTCAGCACAAAGTAGGACTGCCTCAACCGAACCAGCCATAACATTTCGACATATACATAACAGATAAACTATAAAAAATCAACAGGCAACAGGCAGATTTACAGATCATTAACATATGCTAACATCCTATATACCAAGATACCAATCTAACATATCTTCACAGCATAATCACATACTATCATATAACAAGATATCCTATCCAATAGGTTGGCCTTAGTGATTTCAACCCATAAGTATAGTGAGGAAGACTCACCTCTCAATCTGAACAATAGCTGATGAGGTCCCAACTCCGAATCTCAGCTCTAACTGTCACCTATCCTTCCAAATGACTAATTCTCAAAAACAATCCAAAATACCCCTATGTTCAGTTCGAATCCCAAGTGAGGGAGAGTTAGTGGTTCAGGGGGAGAATGCTCAGTGTGGGCCCATTCTATGTTCACCAGCTAGGGCCAAAGGTTATCTTTAGCATGGTTGTTCCAGATATGCTACCTATGTTATGGATACCCGGGAGAATGGTAAGGCGACTGTGGATGACATGCTGGTTGTCTGGGAATACCCGGATGTGTTCCTGGAGGATTTTCCTGTATTGCCTCCAGAGAGGCAGGTGGAGTTTAGGATTGACTTGGTTTCAGGTGCGGCTCCAATAGACAAAGCACCATATCAGTTAGCTCCTCCATAGATGCAGGAGTTGTCTACATAGTTCACCATATGGAGCACCGATTTTGTTTGTGAAGAAGAAGGATAGGTCGCATTGGATGTGTATTGACTACCGGGAACTCAATAAACTAACGGTGAAGAACTGTTATCCACTCCCAAGGATGAGGGTTAGAGAGGAGGATGTGTAGAAGACGACCTTTTCGGACTCGTTATGGTCTTTACAAGTTCGTTGTGATTCCATTTAGGGCTCACCAATACCCTAGCTGCATTCATGGACCTCATGAACCATGTATCCAGTCCGATGCTGGATCATTTTGTGATTGTATTCACTGATGACATAATGGTCTATTTCAAGATCCATGAGCTGCATAAAAAGCACTTGAGGGATGTATTGGAGACTCTAGGGAGAGGGAGAGATATAGAGATAGAGAGAGACTTTATGTGAAGTTCTCCAAATGTGAGTTCTGGTTGTACGAGGTGTGGTTTATGGGGCACCTTGTCAACTAGAATGGTATTATGGTCGATCCGGCCAAGGTCGAGGATGTGATGAGGTGGGAGGTTCTGAGGTCTTCTTCATGTGAGATTTGGAGTTTTCTTGGGTTGGTACCTTACTACCGGAGGTTCATTTAGGATTTCTCCAAGATAGTGGTTCCACTGACTCGGTTGACGAACAAGATTGTCACTTTTAGATGGGGGCCTGAGCAGCAGAAAACTTGTGTGAGGCGCCGGTTTTGACCTTGTCGGAGGGTGCTGAGGACAAGGAAAAGAATAGTGTGGGTATTTCGATATTGTCATATTTATACATATATTTAGGCATTATTTTAATACATTTTAAGCTATATTTTAGTGAATTGCAAAGATATTTGATACCTATTAAGTTAAATTCTATTTTGCAACCAAAAAGGACATTCTGGAAGAAAAAAGACTGAAACTGACAAAAGTTGGATACTTGGAGGACTGGAGCTGAACTTGGAGCTTAAAAGAAGAGAAGATCATGCAAAAATAAGTCCCACAACGTCGCCTTAAGAATACCATGATGAAGCATCAAGAAAGTTCTCGACTATATGTGTGAAATAGAAGCTCACGACATGAGCCATTATTATTCACGTCGTGTGAATGAGTCCAAAAAGATTCTGCGCGAAGAAGCAAGTTTCCTTGTTGAATACGGATATTACTGAATTCACGTCGTGAGACCCTTATGCTCACGACGTGAGGAGCATTTTATGGAAACTATATATATATATATATATATATATATATATATATATATATATATATATATATATATATATATATATATATATATATATATATATATATATATATAGTTTCCATAAAATGCTCACTAGTGGTGGACCTGCATGATGCGGCAGCGACGAATAATTTTTTTCGGAAAATAATTTCCAATCGGCAGTTTTGGTTTATGAGTTCTTTTGGTTTCTGTTCGGTTCGGTTTGGTTCTTCTTTTGGTACCGAACACACGTAATATATAGTGTATGTTATAGTTGAATGGAACCGGAACTGATTAGTTGTATTTGGTCTAGTTCTCGGTTCCCTGTTCATTTTTTTTTACCTTTTATCGGTTTTCGGTTATATCAGTTTCGATACGTTTTTTGAACCAGGTAAATTACAAAGAACATGTAATGTATTGATAAATATTAATTATTATGAAAATATACTTATATCCAACATTGTTGTTCTGAATTAAATATAAACATACATATTTTTTAAGCAAGTTTTAAACGAAACAATTTCATTGGTCTTGTTGTAGGCGTGTTAACATGTACGTGTACATATCTTTGGTAAATTGGTAATCATGGTTTGGATAAAAAATTGTTGTAGGCGTGTTAACATGTACGTGTACACATGCCTCCATTTTCTTTTTCAAACACCCGAAAGATTAAAAAAGATTTGATGGTTCTTATTTTGTAGACAAAATTCTAACTGTATTATCTAAAAAAGTTATCATGCAATAGCACATCATGGAAAGTACACATTGAAAGAAAAAAAGCTAAAAATAGAACATAAATGTGACTACAGAATACTAAATATCTCACTATAAACATGAATTTTACCAATATCTTGGAAAAATTTATCGTTGAATAACAAAACAAAACATAGAAACCATTTGAAAAATGTGCAACACCACCAACAAATGGAGAAACTCAGCAACATAGAATCCATTTTGTGTATGATGGGGCATATACAACACCCAAGGATCTTTCCAATTCTAGTCAAAAGTTGATATGTAGATTTTCCACAATATAAAAGTCACTGTAATTGACCTTGCACCAACATGTTAATGGAATTCAAGAGTTCATCCATCACTAAGAATATGATTTATGTTTCAGCTGCAACAATGCTCTTATATCCACTATTACATCAAATACTTCAAGAGTTCAAAATGAATGTTGATCAAAATCTCTCAAGGGCAAAAATGTCAATTCCAAAAAAAGATGACTTTCTTCAATAATTACATATATTAGATTGCTAAATATGACAAAAATTTATAGTCCTGCAAAATAGAAATAAATCATCAAGCCATATGACAATAAAATCCAGAGTTTTGGTTTAGATATCAGATATCGAAAGTTTAAAAAAATATACAAAAATTATGGAATCTTATGAAATTATAGAAAAGCTTAATACATTTCAATATCCACAAGCTTTTTTGTCCTATTTAGATACATTTCAACTACATATGCTTGTCTTTTTACACAATATTTACTATTTGTTCTATTTAAAAAATATAATTACAAAGATATAGAACTCGAAATATACCTATTGTGAGTTGTTAATTTTGTTTGAACCTGGATGACATAAAATAAACCAAAATCAAGAACCATAATAAACACAAATTATTAAACAAAAAGTACATGTTTAATGGTTACTTCTCGTTTCTACAATAGAGAGAGAGAGAGAGAGAGAGAGAGAGGAGATCTGATTCCATATCTATCCATAGAGTGTATGTGAGAGACAAAGAGAAACCATGGTCAGATCTGAAATAATTAACCCAAAACTACCATTTATATGAACGTGTGTGTTTGAAAAGCAAGTCTGAATGAAAAAGCATACTTGATTACATACAAATCTTGGATTGAGGAAGACCTCAAAGATGGTGGCTGTTAAGAGTGACAAGTTAGGGATTGATGGATGGGTTAGTGGCAGCAGCAGAGGTGGGTTGTGATGCTGATGAGCGACGATAGAGGCGACATCCGCTGGTAGAAACAACCTGCAATTCATCAGGAAGAAAAAAAAACTTTCAAATCGACCAATAAAACAAAAAAAGCATTAAAAATCGCTAAAATTAACCTGAAATTTTAACAAATGCTTGTAAATATGTAGTGTTTGCTCTTGTTTATGCAAGAGAGAGAGAGAGAGAGAGAGAGAGAGATGAAGACATGTGAGGCACGTGAGTATGGATAGATTGAGTAGGGGAGGCAATGGCGGTCGTTATTTAGGGTTTCCAGGCAAGGCTAGAGATAAAAGTTATTTATTTCATCTATTGTTTATCAAAACTATAGTAAATTATTTCTTCTCTAGTAAATCTATCTATAAAATAACCATTATCTCATCGATACTATTATTTCTTGTGGATAATATTGAATGACTTCTCCTTTTTAATGAAGGGAATTACCATATCATCTGGGATGCGAATAAATTTTTGTGCACTGTTTCTTCAACTCCATCACCGACACGTAATAGAAGGTCTGAGAACCATGGATTAGTTAGTGCTCTCATATATATAGTTAACCGCGAATTGATAATTGAAGACAAAAGAGGTGACATTCGTATGCTAGAATCCACAGTCTGTGCTCATGTTCCACATCTAACGACTTGTGCTCATGTTCCACATCTAACGACCGAGAACACTTGTCTGAATTCACCTACCAAAACCCGTATCTTTCCATCAAATAGGAGCATAACCCCAACATTATCTTTCATTGTATGGTCAACCTCCTCTAACGCATGTCTTCTCGAAATTTAAGAGAATTGTTTTACCTTTTTATTCCTTTTTTATCAGAGTGTGGTTCATAATTATAATTTGTAATATGAAACTTAATTGCCTAAATATGGTTAATTACTTTTTTTTTGGGTGTTAATGACTATTTTTTTGGACGCTAACGAATCGTTTCATTTTACTAAATATTTTTTTTTTGGTGAATATATAGGAAAATACTATCATTTTAACAATATACCTATAATATACATATTCGTAAAACGATGATGTTAATGGGTTGAGACATTGGTTTATTTATTATAATTATGTGATTTATGTCGAAAACATTCATTTATTAATTTCCATCTCATATGTTAGAATCTTGACATTTTGATATCATACCAAATCGGCCTTGAAAATAAGGGAATTGGTTTAAAACTTTTGCAAAATATTTGGAGAGTAGCATAGTGGGGAAATTATAATTATTTTGCTTAAGAAGTTTTTATTGCATTAAGTTACGATGTTTTAAGAATCTACTTTCAAATGATCTAGAATTATAACTGGAGTTTGTTTTTTAGCCGGTTATCTTGTTGATGACATCATTATATACTTATAAAGGAATCATTTTTCCTTTCACGACATTCATTTGAAACTCCTATTCTTATTTCCTTTCACCACATTTATTTGAAACTCCCATGACTTTTCAATTTCTTTCTAATAATAATTATAATTTTGTAAATTAGGTTAAATAAATTTCAAACCTAATGTGTAATCATATATAAACTAAATTTCAATATTAAAATAATATCTTTATTATACTTATAAAATTATGTTTTTTAACTTTTAACATATCATATTTATTTATTAGTTTTAATATATTTTTGGATGTAAACCATTATCATTTTATAATTTTGGAACAATTTATATAAAATTCTTCAATTATTAATTTAGATATAACATTACAGGGTCAACTTAAATATAAATTTTAGTTTAACTTAAACAACCCAAATAATATTTTATAAATAGATAAAATTGATAAATTGTAGTGTCTTTCAATAATGATTATAAGTTAGTTAATAAGATTAAATAAATATCTAACCTAAAGTGTAATCATAAATAGACTAAATTTCAATTTTAAAATAATATCTTTACTTCTATTTATAAAGTTATGCCTTTAAATTTTAACATATTATACTTAATTACTTAGATTTAGAATGTTGTTGTTTGTAAACCATTATCAGTTTAGTACTACAACTTTTGAATAGTTTGGACAAAATACTTCAATTTTTAATTTAAATATAACGTTCCTCAACATAAATATATAAATTTCAGTTCCACTGAAAAAGCCAAAGAATATTTTGTAAATAGTTAAAAGTGATAAATTATAGTGATAAATGCAAAAGCTAAATTGTAATATCAATTTAACTAAAATCTTTTCTAAAGATATTTTTATAATCATTAAAAGTTTTCAAATAAGTAGCTTAAATTAATTTACAATAACAATAGTTAAAAATCACTCTATATAAATGAATGTATTGTTACCTTTAAAATCAAAAAATAATATTTGATATTTTAAATAATTATGATGATAGAAATTAAAAAATTAAGCAAATAAATTTTAAAAAATTCATTAACAATAACAACAACTATAAATAACATTAAACCATATATAATATTTAATTTTATTAATGTGTAACTCGCGGATAGAAGTCATTCAAACGATTGAGATTATGAAGTTATAATATATATATATATATATATATATATATATATATATATATATATATATATATATATATATATATATATATATATATATATATATATATTATCATATAATTCAAAATAATCAATATACTATATCAATTTAGTATGCGGATTATTGTATCAAATTTAACAACAACGTTATTGTTATATTTAAAAAAACATATATTTGTAAAGACTTCAACTATATAAGTGTTTTTGTGTATTACAATGTCAACTCAAATATAAATTTCAGTTCCATTTAAAAAACCGAAGAATATTTTGTAAATAGTTAAAAGTGAGAAATTGTAGTGATAAATGCAGAAACTAAATTTTAATCTCAAATTAACTAAAGTATTTCCTAAATATATTTTTATAATCATTAAAAGTTTTGAAATAATTAGTTTAAAATAACTTAAAATAACAATAGTTAAAAATAACTCTATATAAATGATTATATTGTTAGCTTTAAAATAAAAAACAATGTTTGATGATTAAATAATTATAATGATAGTAATTAAAAAATTAAGGAAACAAATTTTAAAAAATGAATTAACAATAACCACAACTATAAATAACATTAAATCATATATTATATTTAATTTTATTCGTTTGTAACTCGCGGGTAGAAGTCATTCAACCGATTGAGATTATGAAGTTATAATAGATGTACATATTATCATATAATTCAAAATAGTCAATATATTATATATCAATTTAGTATACAAGTTATTATATCAAATTTAACAGCAACATTATTTAAATATTAAAAAAACTTATATTTGTAATTTGGTTAAATAAATATCAAACTTAAAGTGTAATCATATATAAACTACATTTCATTATTAAAATAATATTTTTATTTCTACTAATAAAGTTATGTTTTTTAACTTTTAACATATTATACTTAATTTATTAGTTTTAATATATGGTAGGATGTAAACCATTATCATTTTAAAGATACAATTTTGGAACAATTTGTATAAATTAATGAAATTATTAGTTTAACTATAGCATTATAGGGTAACTTAAACATAACATTACAATGCCAACTTAAATATAAATTTCAGTTCTAATTAAAAAACAAAAGAATATTTTTTAAATAGTTAAAAATGATAAATTGTAGTGATAAATGCAAAAACTAAATTGTAATCTCAATTTAACTAAAATATTTTCTAAATATATTTTTATAATTGTTAAAAGCTTTCAAATAAGTTGCTTAAAATAAATTACAATAACAATATATAAATGATTCTATTGTTACCTTTAAAATCAAAAAATAATGTTTGATGTTTTAAATAATTATAATGATAGAAATTAAAACATTAAACAAATAAATTCTAAAAAAATAGTTAACAATAACAACAACTATAAATAACATTAAACCACATATTATATTTAATTTTATTCGTGTGTAACTCGCAGGTAGAAGTTATTCAAATGTTGAAATGATGAAGTTATAATAGATGTATACATATTATCATATAACTCAAAATAATCAATATATTATATCAATTTAGTATACAAATTATTATATCAAATTTAACAACAACGTTATTGTTATATTTTAAAAAAACATATATTTGTAAAGACTTCAACTATATAGATGTTTATATGCATTACAATGTCAACTTAAATATAAATTTCAATTCCATTTAAAAAAACCAAAGAATATTTTGTAAATAGTTTGAAGTGATAAATTGTAGTGATAAATGCAAAAACTAAATTGTAATATTAATTTAACTAAAATATTTCCTAAATATATTTTTATAATCGTTAAAAGTTTCCAAATAAGTATTTTAAAATAACTTACAGTAACAATAATATAAAATAACTCTATATAAATGATTATATTGTTACATTTAAAATCAAAAAATAATTTTTGATGTTTTAAACAATTATAATGATAAAAATTAAAATATAAAGCAAATAAATTTTAAAAAAATTAATTAACAATAACAACTATAAATAACATTAAACCATATGTTATATTTAATTTTATTCATGTGTAATTCGCAGATAGAAGTCATTCAAACGATTGAGATTATGAAGTTTTAGCAGATGTATATATTATTATATAATTCAAAGTAAAAAATAAATTATATCAATTTAGTATAAAAATTATTATATGAAATTTAACAACAACATTATTGTTATTTAAAAAAAAATATTTGTAAAAGACTTCAACCATATAGGTGTTTCTGCGCAACGCGCGGACATTCGCCTAGTTTTAACATACTTAAGAACATGTTTGGTTTGAAATATTTTTTTTATGTGTCTTCATGGAAAAAGTTAGGAGACTTTCTATTTATTAAGTGAGCTTTCATTCACTTTATAAACAAAAACAAAAATGCCTAAATGTTCATCGATTGAAATGTCAAGTGTTTCGATAGACATCATTTTACATGAATTCAATATATACATTCTATTACATGATATATTTAAAGAAAATAAACTTTTATTTCGAACCCTATTAAACAAAAAAAAAACATTGTTACTCAAAATTGAAATAATATTTAAGTGTTAGTCAATCACATTCAAGCTACATTGTGTTACAGAAGATCAAGTTACATAATGGGGACCATATTTTGTAAATTACTTTATATATCCTAATATTATTTTCTAATTGGGTTAAATGTATGAAAGTAAGTTATTATTTCTAACATTTAACCCAAGAAGAAAAGATTAAATGCATCTTTAATTTATTATAAATCTTACCTAACAAACATTTGATAGATTTCAATTCATTTAAAGTGTGAATCCCATAGTTTCTAAAACCTTTTTAATGAATAAAAAATCCAACAAAATTAATCTTACGATCCAAATGCTTCATCATGTTGAACACAATCTTTGAGCCTCCCAGTTCACCAACTAAACCAAGTTCAAAGTCTCAAATGTCTAGACTGAGCTGCTCCTGCTCATCAGGGTCAGTACATTAGACCCGATGCATCTTCCAAATGAACTGCTGAACAAAATGTTTGAATTTGGAAATAATAGCAAAAGAGAGAAGTGAGGGTCGAGATGGTGGCTTGGAAAATCATGAAAAAGGTAGGTGGTGATGAATTTGGTGACCAGAGGCTGAGAGAACCATGAAAATGATTATGTTGCCCCAACCTTACCTAAAATCCATGACATTGACCAACTCATAATTAACCATAGATTTGGCAAAACATGAAACGACACGAAAACCTGACACGAACACGACACATAATTAGCGGGTTAGGGTCAGAGATTTTGACACGTTTATGTAAACGGGTTGACACGACACGGCACGATAATTAAACCGGTAGGGTTAGGCTCAAGACTTTCAACTCGAAGATGACTCAAATATGAACCGTTTAATTATATATTATTTATTATAAATTTCATATTTTTGTAAATATATTATATGTTAGACTTATAGTGGGAAAATTCGAGAATTAGAAGTAATATTCAAATTTTCAAAGTTACTTAATTATTTTTATAAATATATTATATGTTATAAATTTCAGATTTTTATAGATATATTATATGTTATAGACTTTAAGTCATCCTCACCACTTATCTCTTTACTCTCCAACTTTAACTATTTTCATTTTTCCTTCTAAACTTACTATAAATTTTTTCATTCCATCTCATAACTCCAGTGTTTCACTTTTTCCTTTTTGCCTCCACAACTCCTACTTTCTGACCTTTAAAATAGTTCAACTAGACATGACACAACATATTTACAAGGTCTAAACCTTAACCTGAAACCCAACACGCAACCGACACGAAAATATACGGGTTGACACGACACAACATGATAATTAAATGGGTCGGGTTAGGGTCAAGCCCTTTCAACCCGTTTAATGTCTTGACACGACACGGACCCGACACGACACGACACGTTTTCCAGATCTACTTATCTAGGAAATGATCATCGTCCCTTTTTTCTACCTTACATTAGCTTCCTCTGTCTATTTGTCCCACCACAAACCTCATTGGTCTTATACACATTTTGATTTTACATTTAACAGAGTTACAATGCTATCAGATTTCATCAACTCCTCTGCACCATGACAATTCAAAATAATTCTCAAAAACTTGAAATTACACAATGTTATTATCACTTACAATAATCTTAGTAGTAACCCATATATAATCCAAATAGTTAATGAAAATTCTTAGGCCTAGTTGGATACTACAGGAGGTTCATACAAAATTTCTCCAAGATTGCTAAGTCGCTCACCGCCCTAACTCAAGAAGGGTGTAGCCTTCATCTGGGAGGACAATAAAGAGGCTGCTTTCCAAACCCTGAAAATAGCTCTATTCGGTGCCCCGGTCTTGTCCCTCCCAGAAGGGACAGAAGATTTTGTGGTCTATTTTGACGCGTCCAAACAAGGATTAGGATGTGTACTCATGCAACAGGGAAAGGTTATAGCCTACGCGTCGAGACAACTAAAGACCCACAAGATGAATTACACCACACATGACCTCGAAGTAGGAGTAGTAGTGTTCGCCCTAAAGATGTGGAGGCACTACCTTTACGGTACAAAGTGCACTATTTTCACGGATCACAAGAGCCTTCAACACATTATTAATCAGAAAGAGATCAACATGAGACATCGGCGATGGGTAGAGCTACTGAGCGACTATCTCGTCATTTAAAGCATAATTTCTTTGGGTGGATGATTTTTGCAAAAGAACCAAATTACAAAGAAATTTATCATTAAATTAACCATCTAGTTGAGACTAAACATAATTAACCATAAAGAAGCTTAAAGAAGCTTAAATCAAACATGATGGCTTAGAAGTTTGAGAAGAGACCGAAGCGTAATAGAAAGAAAGTAAGGTTGTAATTCTTTAAATTTTGAAGAACATGTAACTATTTTTTAGTTCAAAAAGTATACCATTTTACTAAAAAGTAAAAGCATACCATCAAAATTTCTTATTTAGGACATTAACATTGATGTTTTTCTACAATGTAAATACTGATAAAGATAAGGAGAAATATTGAGGTGATAAACACAAATGTAGATGATGCCTTACCATTATATAGCCCTTCTAGTCCACTGCAAAAATAAATAAATAAATAAATAAAATGTTAGACACAAAAGACATGAGTTTGAAAAATTCTTATTTTGAATCCTATTTGTAGAGTGAACATGCACAAAGAGCCTCACAAAGAAGAAAACTCAATAAATGTAAAAATTGAGCCTACTCTTGTCAACATGAATAGAAGAAGATGTTTTGTTAACTTTATTATCGTTACCTATAAATTCCATTATACAAATAAACCTTTCAACCAAGTATAAATATAAATTTTCAATGCAAAGTGTAACCCATAATTAACGCATATGTTCACTTTTGCTCTTAACATATAGAGGTATCAGGCTTCTGAAATAAAGAAAAAAAAGGATAGGGTATCTGTCAAACCCATTAAAATTACATGAAAATATGAAATGATCATTTGAACATGTTCAACAAAATGGTAATAAAAGCTAAATAATAAATTGAAAACGATAAATCATTTTTATCACATACTTAATTATCCAAATAACACTTGATGGGAAAAATAAGAAATTACTTTAAGTACTAATTCAAGAAACCTAGAACACTTAGAAATATGGAGAAATCATTACCATAGGTAGAAACGATCATATAGTTGTTTGTATTCTTAACCATAAAGGGAAGACATGCCAAGGTATCAATGGTACTTATTCCAACTTGTTAGATCCTTTTTCCAGTGTGTTTGTCTGTATGGAAACTTGGTTTATGTGTTTTTGTCGAACATCTCATTCCCTAAAACACATTTTCAAGAACACAAGAATACATATATAATTTTTTTTTACCTTTTACTAAAAGATTATTAAAAAACAAAATATGGAGTTACTTGGATGAGAAAATGAAGAAGAAGGTGGTGTTTTCCAAATTTGTTTGCATCCCCTGTTGACCACAAAAAAACGAACTATGTTGGGTGTTTATCTTCGATCGAGAGAGAGAGAGAGAGAGAGAGAGAGAGAGAGAGAGAGAGAATCCAAAATGACAACCAGAGGTGGTGAGGGATGTACGGTTGTTCAGTAAAGTATAAGGTTTTTGAGGAGTGCCGAAATATTATATGGTGGCACAATGAAGGCCTACATGGCACATCATTTTGACTGTTGGGAGTGCAACAGATGTTGCCAGAAAAAGAAGCAACATGCCATAGTCGAGCACATTCACTCCAAATGAGTTTTAGGGTGGATCTCTAGGGTGGTGTTGGGGGTTGGCGGTTGTAATGGCTTGCTGCAATGTTTGAAAAAAAGCAAGACGCAAAAACTCAGCACGTTCTATTTTTGAGAAAGCGTGAGTGCGGTTATTTGGGAATGGCGTATGGGGAAAGGATAATCGTTGGCACATATAACAAAATAAGGGAATGCAAACCAAAATCGATGGATATCAGCCAAGATATTAGGATTCAACATTGAATGGATAGGGATTAAAGGGGCTAAGGGGCTAGGTTAAAAGCAGAAGAAGAGATAAGAGCGGGAGATCCATTCAACATTTGTCTGATTCGATAATTTGTTGATTCAATATTTTTTTACTGCGTAAAATGATTGTAAATATTGCATTAAAAGTTTATGCCTCTTAAAATTAAGCATTTTAAGCCAAATGCTTATTAAGGTGTGTGTGTGTGTGTGTGTACATATATATATATATATATATATATATATATATATATATATATATATATATATATATATATATATATATATATATATATATATATATATATATGCCGTTTGTTAGATCGACTTAAGGGCGGATTGGAGAGATTTATGAGGTTTTTTAGACGACTTTCGGGATAGAAAAGCTGCGAAAATCAAACCTTGGAAGGAGAAGAAGATTGAAGATTAAGAGTTTTGAAGATTAATACAAGAATTCACACAACACATTCGGTTTTCATTAGATTAATCATGTCTAGTTTAAGTTCTTATGTTTTAATGTGTTTATTTTCAACAATGATGAGCTAAATCATTAGGCTTTCATTTAGTGTGGATGAATCCTAATACTATGTGTTATCTTTTCATGGATTTTAATGAAGTTGGTTTAGCTTGTGTTTCATTATCAATGCCTAACATATTAAAAGTTTTAATCTCTGTTGCTTAGATTCAAGTTATATGTAGTTGAATGATCACTTTAATTGCATGAACTTGTCTACCTAGTTATTTATGATCATTAAGTTGCTAGAGCTAGGAATAACCAAATCTTAGATTGTGTAATAAATGTAACAACTTTAACTGTGTTAGAGAGCATAATTTGATCATAATTGTGTTTGGTAATTTGTATTATCATAGATAATTATCTTAGATATATCTTACATAGCCCAATAATTTTAAATAATCAATTATGTGTTCACTTGTGTATGATCATTGCATAGTAGTTCATGAATTAGTGAAAAACATTAGGAGATCATATCAAGATTCTTAATAATATTTATATTGGTAACCAACTGAATTAATCCATGTCTTGAAACTAACCATAGGGAAAAGGAGATTCAAAGCTAAACGAACGTGTCTTCATTATCTTGATTACAATCGTCTTTAGTTAAGTTCTTTGCTTAGTTTTGAGTTAGTTAAGTAGTTAAATTAATTTGAACTTGCAAAATCAGATAACCCCCCCCCCCCCCCCCCATTTTAGTTATTGTTTCTAAATTAATTTTTAGTAGTTATTTTATTATCTAAATACCGTTCCCTGTGATTGATACTCGACTTACTTTTCTATATTATAAAATGACTAGGTACATTGCCTATAAGTGCATCCGTAGCTAAGTTAGGTTACGTTTATAAATTTAAAGTTGGTAGTATATAAATTGCACATCGTGAGGACTATTTTCGACAATGACCCCTGACTTGAAAAAAGTCTTTTTAGTGCACCCTCACTCCTAATGTTATTCCAATATCCTAATTATACGCATCCACACCTCCTATATAAGGACATATCCTTTGTAAGAGCTAACGTATTCAGTTCTATCCTCACACTATCTTCTCATTTCATTTTTGGACGTCCTCTCCCCCATACCCTCAACATTCATTGGCTCTACTCGCCTTACTGGATCCATAGATTGTCTCCTATAAACATGTTTAAACCCTTGCAGTCTTCCTTCCCTTAATTTGTCAATGGTCGA
This sequence comes from Lactuca sativa, assembly GCF_002870075.4. NCBI lineage: Eukaryota > Viridiplantae > Streptophyta > Magnoliopsida > Asterales > Asteraceae > Lactuca > Lactuca sativa. The sequence goes on from NC_056623.2 coordinate 232,090,899, forward strand.
TGACATTCCCATTGATTTCCTAAAAGACGAGTTCAGCATCATGTCTATTATAGTTCTACTAGAAGTCCATCACAACATCATCGATTTCCTAAAACCGGAGCTTGGATGTCTTAAGAAATGTAGTATACTATTGAATGAAACGGAAAATACCTTGAAGATCTATGTAAATTCTTCATCCAAGGCACTAAAATATGGTGTGGAGTCGAGTCAAGAAACAATGACCTCACAAGGCACCATTTGGATATACAGGCCTAATTAGTTAGGAAAATGATGACAAACTTTGTAATTCAAGAACAATTGTTTTTTGTTCAGCTACTTTAACAACCCACGATTGATGAAACTCATCCAAATGACCCTTCACATGCATCAATGATATATACAGTTTTGTAACCATGTGAATTCCCCTTGGTTAGGTTCAGATTTGGATGTATATACTAGGTTGAATTCAACAATTTTTTAATGTACTTTAAAAATGTTTCACAACCACCTTGTCGGGCATAATAGGTTGTAGGTACCCAAACATGGGTTTACCTTGCTTGTTGTCTTTCCTTCTTAAACTCCATGCTTGTCATATGGAGCCATACTTTTATCTAACACAAGTAAGGTGATTTATATCTAAGTGTTAGTATATTAGGCATCACGCAGCTAGTAATTTTGGTTCATCACTTATTCTCTTTCGTTTTCTCTCTAAAGTCGAGAGCTTACTAGCTCATTCCATCTCCTTTATCTTGCAAACGTTGTATAGATTTGAGTGATTATTATGCTTTTACTTTGAAATTAATTTCGTATTACTTCTTATTAGCTTAATAAGTATATAATATAAGAGAAGACTAACATCTTTGGTGGCTAACACTTGCTTGGTATATACTTTTAGAGAAGCTATAATTTGAATCTTTTGCCACACTTTATCAACTTCCAATATCCCATGAGAATCAAAGACTTCAAAGGTTGTAATATTTTCTTTCTATGGTTGATTTTAATTTTTCCTACGGAATTCTGTTATGGAAAATGAAATACACACACACACACACATAGACACACACACACACACACACACACACATATATATATATATATATATATATATATATATATATATACTTGAAGACTAAGTGTTTCAGTTCAAATAATAAGGGATAATATAGAAGTAGAGAATACATTGATTATTGTGCTAAACGTAGGATCAAGATGTTGAAAACAATCCTTAAAATTTCTCAGTAGATTGGTGTAGTTGAGAGGATGAATTGTATACTGAACGAGAGGGACAAGAGCATGAGTCTACATACAAGGTTGCCTAAGATGTTCTAGGCAGATTTGGACAACACAACAATATAGTTAATCAACAGAGGACCTGCAGTCCATATACCGTTCCGAATTTTAGAAGAGGAATGTCAAGGTATGGAGATTTCTCTTAGACACTTGAAAGGTTTTTTTTTATTGTGTTGCATATGTAAAGATCAAGGAATCAAAAAAAGACATGCTCGAGGAAAAATAAAATAAATACACCTTCTTAGGATACGAGTTACATAACATCTGCTTAGATGAACCTAGAGATTGTGGGAGTCCAAAGGCTGAGTTATAAATGAGGAAAATAATAGATCTAATGTTGTCTAAAAATCCACCAAGGAAAGAAGAGCTCCAGTAGGGTATTCTTCTTCAGTAAACTACTTGTTACTGACAAAGATACGTGAACCTGAATGTAACCTAGAGGCCTCAAGGATGAAAGACTCCATACAATGGAAGAAGATTATGAAAGATGTAACGCTTGGTTTCGAATTTTATCCGTTTCTTGGAGCTGCGGCCCAGTCATCAATTGTTATGAGGCTTAGGGCTTCAAGAAGGAAGGATTTGGCCCATTTCGGATGTGGGTGTCATGGTATAAGTGATCAAAGTATTCGATTGTGTCTTCGGAAGCCAAGGGTATAATCATAATTTGATATCTCGGTCTTTTATGAATTTAGGGTTTTGTTCATGATGCATGTAGGGAAATAGACACAGGTTTGGGAGACTTACGCCCAACATATAGGAAGTACGCCCAACGCATATTCAGGATCCCCAAAAGCCTAATTTTTAGGGTTGGCTCACTATTTAAGCTCCTTAAGTCCATGGTGTGAACCTCTCTTTCATCCTCCAGTGTCTTAAACCCTGAATCTCGAGTTATACCTTCATCCAAGAGGGTTGTGTGCCTTGTATGTGCATTTCTGGTGGATTTTAGTGTATTTCAAGAAGTGGTGACTTGGTGCAAGCCAGTGGTTCAAGGAAAGGCTTGTGGACTTAGATTACTTGCTGCATTTTCAGCTCATTGAAGGTAAAAAGTTCCTAGCTTGATCATTAGAAGTTGAGTTCTATGATTTTATGGTTTTTGGTCCCATTTTGACCTCATGAGGAAGATCTAGTGGTTGGACACCACTTCAGAAGCTTTGAGTTGCCACTCTGGGTAGATCTAAGGTTATAAGTTTATAAAAATGATTGCTTGATGCTTGGATATGGTCCATGCATGTTCTTGTTGGGTTTTAATAGATTAAAGTGGTTATTGGGTCTCTTTGAGTCGTGTAAATGCATAAAGGTGCCGAATTTATGCTTTAGGAGCTTAGATGGAAGGTATTATGAGTTTATTATTGAAGGAATTAAAGGATTAAGTCATGAAAAAAGTCTTGGAAATTATGAGGATTACGTCCCACGTACTGAGGTCATCATGGTACGCCCTGCGTACCAGTGTGTATGCCCTGCGTAATTGGCCCAATATTATTTTGGGCTTGGTTGTCGCCTTGGGCCTTGGATTTGGGCCTTGGGCTTTGAGAGTTAGACTTTTGAATGGGGGAATTGTTTTTGGAATTGGTCTTCTTCTTGGACTAGGTTATGGGGTTTTCGTTATTGGGCCTCATGGGCCTAATGGATTTGGGCGTTTGTGGTCCCAATGGGCTTGAGTCTTGTGACATCTTTGGGTTTTCTGAGAATCATTATTTGGACCAGGATTTGTTGAGCTGTTGGGAAAGGCCCACATGGTGTTGGGCCTAATTTGGAAAATTAGGCCATTAATGGGATTTTATGGATCTTATAGTTTTGGGCCTGGTTGGTTTTGGGCTTGGGCCTTGGTTATGAGTCTTGATGGACCAGGTGTAAAATGGTCATTTTACCCCAAATTTGGTTTACGGATATCGGTTTGGAATTCAGATGCTAATTGAATAATGTTTTGACAATTGTTAGTTTGGGAATTCGTTAGGGCAGCAACTAGAGATTGCTTGCAGTAAGCTTCCGCATTCGAGGTGAGTTTCCTCACTGTTCATATGGGTCGAAAGCATCAATGCTGACCCATTTATTTTATGTGTTATAGGTAGACCCGGAGGTGGCTCCTAGCACATGTATGCTAGTTAAGTAACTATTGATCGTATCCTAGCACATGTATGCTCCTAGCACATCGTATGGCAGATCAAGAGGTGGTTCCTGGAAAACAGTAAAGACCAGTGTTTTAGCTCTTGAAAGTAATTAGCTAAGTAGTGTTGATTGTATGATAGTTGTATTTGTGATGCTTTCATGGAAGACCAAGAGGTGGCTCATGGAACTTATCTGTACGACACAGGGCTTTGACCCTCGGCCTGGCAAGAAAGACCACGAGGTGGATCGTGGCATAATGGCAAGACTATGCGTGGCACATAACATCTCTATTGATTATGATATATGTATGATATGTATGGATCGCGATAATATATGGCTTGTATGGATCATTGGATATTTATGGTATCTGGTATTTGGGGAACTCACTATGCTTTGTACTTACGACTTTCAGTTTTGGTTTCAGGTACTTGAATTTCAAATGAAAGAGCTTGGGGAAATCGCAGTACATACACCCGTATTTTCCATAATATATGATCTTAGGGGATTGGACTCTGATAAATGTTTTATTTGAAACGATTTTCAATGTTTTTAACAAAGTTACATTAGTGTTTTAATTATAATAAAAATGAAATTTTTACCTTGGATTTTTGGGTCGTTACAAGTTGGTATCAGAGCCTTGGTTTGAGGGATTTGGGCATACTCTCGGGTGTGCCTGAACTCAAATTGAGGGTTTGGTGAATTTTTTTAATGAAATGAACATTTAATTAAAAGGAAATTTCTAATCAAGAAAGGGGTGTGATGCGTGCAATCGTCCGAGCTCAAGTAAGTGGTTCCCAAAATACCAAGACATGTTTATTATGTGACATGATTATGTGAATCACAATCTAGATTTGGGCTAAGGATCTGCTCAGTATTATATAATATGAGAGATGCCTTTTTATGTGCATAATTGTATGAGCCTTAGTATTGTATGCTAGTTTTAATATATGATAAGTGGATACAATGGCTTGATTACCATATGCTGGTTAGATTTTTCCGTTTCCTGAATTTTGCTTGCTTTGTGTTTTGTGGGGCTCTTAGAAATGTGAGTTAGCTACTAAGTGAATATGGTAAGTCACATGTGGCACGGGTTGGATAACCTTAGAGTGATGGGCTTGACCCTATTACGCAACTCTTGTTTGAGTCCAACCATTCTAGGATTGAGTCATTACTTGAAGGATTATCTGATCTCTGTTGCATGCGACTATATTCATGAGGTAGCTAGTTGACATTAATGGGATCCCTTCAATAGTTGAGGGCAGGGTGAGGTCGGGAACCTAGGAAGGCCTAAGATATGCTTCAATGGGTTAGTAGTGCAGTTTAGTGAGTTTTAGGTGCATCAGTTTGAGGAAGTGACTTGGAGGATTCGGGAGGATTGCTAAGGAAAGTATGGATAGGTGTGCAAGATAGTATTGTGCCCGTACTACTAAAAGCATAAGATCCATACTCGAACCGGTGAGAGTCTTGGAGAATATTAGAAGCTTATGAGAGGTGGATTCTTGGGTATGTTCTGATTGTTGGCTTGTCGTATTTCAGTTTGGAGATGAGCTCTCAGGGAGGTGGTTATGTATCTAGTTCGGGTTCTATCTTAGGTGCGGGTTTTGAGCCGATTAGCGAGCAGTTGTGGGAGTTCATCTCATCGAAGATTTCTCGCTATGTTTCGGAGATATTGGTTGAGCGTTTGGGCGCGTTCCGTGCGGAGGTTATGGTTATCATTGGAGCTCGCACTCTGTCTTTTTGGGAGGTCTGTTCTTGTGGAGATCCTATGTTCCATGGGGAGAGGGGCCCCATTGTCAGTAGGAGGTGGTTAGAAGATGTGGCTAACACGTTCAGGATGAGTTTCTGCACCGAGGAGGCGAAGGTCAGATATGCTTCCTGCCTATTGAAGAACAGGGCACGAGATTGGTGAGAAGAGGTCGGTAGTGAGTTGGGTGATGTTGTTGTGGATGCTATGTCATGGGATGAGTTCTCAACCAGGTTCCGAGCTGAGTTTGCACCAGCAATCGAGGTACAGCAGTTGGTGCGAGAGTTTCTACATCTTCGTGAGACTACTGAGACTCTGGCAGAGATCACTGTCAAGTTCCGAGAGAGGGATTTATTGGTACCACTGTATGCAACGAATGAGGAGATGAAGAAAGTAAGGTATCATGATATACTGCAGGATGATATCAGGGAGTTCGTGAGTATTTTGGGGTGCGAGACCGTAAATGATATGATCTCTAGGTCCCGAGAGCGGGAGATTGATTTGGAGCACATCGGGAAAAAGGGTTCGGATCAGGTGTATACATTGGACAGTCTCGGGAAGAGACCCAAGACTTCTGATCAGCGTTTGAGAGGCCAGTAGGGCCAGAGTCAGTGCAACATGTACGAGAAACTGCACGATGGAGTTTGTCGTTCCAGAGGTTTGGGCTGCTACAAGTGTGGTAGGGATGGTCACGTTAGCAGGTATTATCCTTAGGGGGCAAGTACGTTATGTTTTCACTGCGATCAGGTGAGCCACAAGAACTCCGACTGTCCGAGGTTGAGGGGAGGAGCAGTGAGTGTGCCTGCTCCGACTATTTTGAGGATCACTGATGGACGAAAGGGTTGGGCAGGAGCCCCAACGGAGAGGATTCAGACTTTGTAGTGACATACAGGGGAGATCTGGATTCCAGCAGGCGATGTGGCAGGTATGTATCTTTTAATCTTTTTGGTTCTATCAGTATTTTGTGATTGTATCTTGCATCGGTTTGGGTAAGTGTACCTCTGGTTTATTTCTTTGATTATGTCTAGGTTATATATTCAATTAATATCATATGCCATTTGCATACTGTGAATTATTAGTGGTTAGTGAAGGGTTGTTTTCCCTTTTGTGGGTTTGCAGTGTTCAATGTTATCTTGGGTTATGGTCGAGATCGGTTCAGGAGTATTGTGTGGAAGGTCTGTGGTCAGGGTTCAGTAGGGTGGTTATCCACCATCGTCAGGATTCGGTAGTTTGAGTCATTGTTCTCAGATTGACTTGTGGGGTCGCCAAGGGAAGTGGTTTATTGCTGAGGTTTTCGTTTGAGCATCTGTCATTTGGACTTCAAGACTTGAGTGTAGTACCATTTCAATGCGTCTGCGGTTATCAGTGTTGATGGGATTCAAAAAAGTGTTTAGCTAGTCTTCAGTGATTGTGCGGTCTTTTAAGTTGACTAGTAATGGATCACTAGCAAGGTTAGGCGTTGGTAGTCAGCGGGTCGATCATTGTAAGGTAAGAAGGATTGGGAATCCTTCATTTCTCGTGTGCTTTGAGAATTTAGACGATTCAAAGTGGGGGAGAATCATCCAGGGATTCAGAAACAAGAGCGGTTTTGAAACTGGGATAAGTTTCGCATCCTCGTCGGGAAGAAAGATGGCCCAAGTGGTTGTTTGGATTGAGGATTGTGTGAGTTGGAAGTTCGGGAAACTTTCCAACATTGAGATTGTGTATTTCAAGAAGTGGTGACTTGGTGCAAGCCATTAGTTCAAGGAAAGGCTTGTGGACTTGGATTCCTTGCTGCACTTTCATCTCATTGAAGGTAAAAAGTTACTAGCTTGATCATTAGAAGTTGAGTTCTATGATTTTATGGTTTTTGGTCCCTATTTGACCTCATGAGGAAGATCTAGTGGTTGGACACCACTTCAGAAGCTTTGAGTTGCCACTCTTGGCAGATCTAAGGTTATAAGTTGATAAAAATGATTGCTTGATGCTTGGATATGGTCCATGCATGTTCTTGTTGGGTTTTAATGGATTAAAGTGGTTATTGGGTCTCTTTGAGTCGTGTAAATGCATAAAGGTGCTGACTTTATGCTTTAGGAGCTTAGATGGAAGGTATTATGAGGTTATTATGGAAGGAATTAACGGATTAAATCAAGAAATAAGTCTTGGAAATTTTGAGGATTACGCCCCGTGTAAAAGCAAGTACGCCCCGTGTACTAAGGTTATCATGGTACGCCCTGCGTACCAGTGTGCATCCCCTGCGTAATTGGCCTAGTATTATTTTGGGCTTGGTTGTCGCCTTGGGCCTTGGAGTTGGGCCTTGGGCTTTGAGAGTTGGACTTCTGAATGAGGGAATTGCTTTTGGAGTTGGTCTTCTTCTTGGACTAGGTTATGGGGTTTTCGTTATTGGGCCTCGTGGGCCTAATGGATTTGGGCGTTTATGGTCCCAATGGGCTTGAATCTTGTGACATCTTTGGGTTTTCTGAGAATCATTATTTGGACCAAGATTTCATGGGCTGTTGGGGGAGGCCCACATAGTGTTGGGCCCAATTTGGAAAATTAGGCCATTAATGGGCTTTTATGGATCTTATAGTTTTGGGCCTGGTTGGTTTTGGGTTAGGGCCTTGGTTATGAGTCTTAATGGACCAGGGGCAAAATGGTCATTTTACCCCAAGCTTGGTTTATGGATCATGGTTTGGAATTCAGATGCTAATTGAATATTGTTTTGGTAATTATTAGCTTGGGAAGTCATTAGGGCATCAGCTAGGGATTTCTTGCAGTGAGCTTCAACACCCGAAGTGAGTTTCCTCACTGTTTGTATGGGTCGAAGGCACCAATGCCGACCCATTTGGTTTATGTATTATAGGAAGACCCGGAGGTGGCTCTTGGCACATGTATGCTAGTTAAGTAACTGTAGATTGTATGCTAGTTGTCTTTGTGATACTTGCATAGACGACCAAGAGGTTGCTCCTGGCACATTGTATGCAAGACCAAAGTCTGAGCTCTGGCAAGCCATTAGTTAAGTAGTATTGATTGTATGCTAGTTGTCTTTGTGATGCTTGCATGGAAGACCAGGAGGTGGCTCTTAGCACTTGTCTGTAAGACCCAGGGTTTTGGCCCCCAGCCTGGCAAGAAAGACCAGAGGTGGCTCGTGGCATAATGGAAAGACTATGTGTGTCACATAGCACCTTTATTGATTATGATATATGTATGGATCGCGGTTATGCATCGCTTGTATGGATCATTGGATATGTATGGTATGTGGTATTTGGGGAACTCACTAAGCTTTGTGCTTACGGTTTTCAGTTTTGGTTTCAGGTACTTTTGTTTTAAATGAAAGAGCTTGGGGCGATCGCAGTGCATACACCCATATTTTCCGCAATATGTGATCTTTGGGGGTGGAGGGCAGACTCTGATAAGTGTTTTATTTGAAACGATTTTCAATGTTTTTAATAAGCTTACATTAGTGTTTTAATTAAAATAAAAATAAAATTTTTACCTTGGATTTTTTGGTTGTTTCAAAAGATGAGTTGAGATCACTTGATAAGAACCAGACTTGGTCATTGGTAATGTTACCATCAGAAAAGAAAGCATTATAGAACAAATGGATGTTTCAGGTCAAAGATAAGATATATGAAACAAGAGGTAGAAATATCAACTGGTGCTTCAAGGTTTCCAACATAAAAACGGGTCGATTATAATGAGATCTTTTTTTCTGGTTGTAAAAATAATCATTATCAGACTAGTCTTAGGTATAGTGGTTGCATAAAATCTCTATATATAGGAAATAGATAAAAAAAAACATATTTTATATATGGTGATTTGGAAGAAGAAATTTATATGTTATAACTAGAGGGTTTTTTCATAGTTGGAAAGGAAAATCTAGTATGCAAGTTGAAGAAAAGTCTATATATGTTGAAGCAAACTCCAAGGCAGTGGTACTTAAAGTTTGGTAGCTTCATGCATAGGTTCAGGTACCAAAAGATGTTAAAGGGAACATTTTTGTAACCTGAAGAAATTTGGTTCCTTATATATCATCCTTTTATTATATTTTGATAACATGTTGATTAGTGGATGAGAGATGCATGAGATCAATAGACTAAAAAAGCAGTTGTCGAGAGAGATCATAAAGAATGACCTAGGAGATCATAAGTAGATATTTGGCATGAGCATAGCTAGAGACAGAGTTGCAGACACTCTAAAATTTTTCTAAGCAAAGTATCAAGAAAGTTCTAGAAAAATTTAACATAGAAGATACTGAAACCAGAAGTACACCTTTGGTAAGTCAGTTAAGACTCTCAAAGAAACAGTCCCCAAAGAAGGAAAGACAAAACAAAAAAGATGGGTAAAGTTCTCTACGTCTTAGAAATTGGTAACTCTATGTATATTATGGTGCGCACCAGACTAGATATTGCTTATGTTGTGATAGTAGTGAGTCGGATTATGTGTAATCAAGGAAGAGAGCATTGGGAAGGAGTCAAGTGTCTGCTATGTTATTTGAAAGGTATTTCCGAGCCTGCCTTGTGTTTTAGAAGAAAATAAGTATCCTGGAAATTTTGTTGATGCTTATTTGAGGACTATATGGATTTGGAAAAGAGCACAACCAATTATGTGTTCACAATTAAAGGTACAACAATCAAATGGATGTCCAGGTTATGAAAGAGTGTTGTTCTTTCAACCACATAAGCAAAGTTTATGACAATTATAATAGCCAACAAGGAGATTATATGGTTGGAAAACTTCTTATCAGAGATGGGTATGCAGTAGGAAGGTTGTCTACTCTATTATGAAAACCAAAGTGCAGCTAATTTGGAAACGAATCTAGTGTTTCATAGAAGGACAAAACATATTCAGATGCGATACCACTTTATTCAAGAATTGATGAGTGATAAGATTATAAACTTGAAAACAATCATTGGTACAAAGAATCTAACATACATATTTACCAAAGTGGTGACAATAGGGATGTTAAAGATGTGTATGACTTCAACTGCTCTTCTAGGTACTTGAAGAGAATGCGAGATTAAAGAATGACGGGGGTTATAAAATTCTAGATTTGATCGCAGTAGTTGGCTTATCAAACCCCAAGTAAGAGATTGTTAAGTTGTAGAGCCTGATTCATCTTTTGACCCTATAGTTGTTGGTTGGACCAAGCACGCAGTCCCTCTTTGGGCAAGTTCCTTTATAAGATTCGACATCAACTTATTCATGGACCAGATTTGTTAGAGTGTTCGAGGATAACTTTATGTACAAATTTTAGGTCAACTTACTAGCATAAATATATCCGTTGAATTTGTGTAACCTAAGTTATTAAACAGTAAACAACTATGTCTGAGACTTGTGTACTACACGGGTTTATTAAAAATAAAAGTTTTATATTAAGGTGTAAATATTAAATATTTTTAATGCCTACTTCATTTCGAAGTTTAACAAAACATATTTTATTATATCTAAATTTTGACAATATTGTTTTATAATATTTCATTATTTTAATTATGTAACAAAAAAATCATAATAAATGTTTTTAATGGTAGAAAAAACAAACTATTTATTATTATATTCATTAGAAAAATATATTTACCTTAATTAGAATAAATGTTTCATTAATTATACAGTAGATCTACACATTTAATATAATAAATATTTTACATATATAATAATAGAGGTGTTAATTAGTAGAATTCATTAATTTTTTATTAACAAAAAATGAAAATACCACATAATGACATGTAGAATTTAACCAATTTAAAAAAAAATCTTACATAATGACATGTGGCGAAAATATTGAGGAAATGACAAACGATAAAAAAACCCTTCATTTACTAGAGATGATAAAATCTCTCTCTCTCTCTCTCTCTCTCTCTCTCTCTCTCTCTCTCTCTCTCTTTCGTCCTTGAATATAGTCAATCACTCTGATCGTGTGAACCACATTAAATATTGGGTTCTTGTTTTTAGTTTGCATTATTACTATGTGTGTGAAATCGTCTAAACAAATGATTTGCTTAAACCCTAATAGTGAGCATCTAATGGTATATATTAAGTTCTACTTGTCCAACTAAGTGACATATGGAAGTGTTTATGAAGATCGTGGGGGATCAACTACAACAGGAGAACGGATACGTATACATGTATTCTCTTTCAATGGAAGACACATAATAATGAGGATTACAATATGAAACTGTCTTGTTCAATTTTTGTTATCAATTGAGATCTTAGTGATATGTATAGTTACAGTTTTTGTATGTATGGTCTTGAGAGAGAATTTGTCCATCTTTGTAATTGTGAGATAAAGAAGATTGGTTGTATGTTGAAGAAATAAATTAAAGAGGTTGTTATGGATGTAGATCATATTTGAGTTTACTTTTATTGAACCATGTAAAATTCACGTGTCGTGTGATTGTATAAATATGCAATTCTACATGACTAAACTATTTCATGTCATTAGTTAAAAGTGAATTGACACCAATTATTCGTACAAAGACCCCTTCATATATTCATAGTTATTTAAAAAGTTATAATAAGATTTGCAAAACAATGTTATAGGTATATCTTTTACTTATGCTTGCAATATAAATTGACATTTTTGTTCATTATAGAAAACTACATGCTATTAGCTTTAATTCACAAGATTATATACTCTAACCATAAACCAAAGACAAACTTTTTGAGAGTTTACTTAATAAAACTTGCATGATTTTGTATGGTTTTTTGTTTCAATTTTACGAGATAAACCTTTTAAGACCAACGAATTGGAATCATATGCAAGTCAAGCATTTCTTAAACTTTTCATATTAAATATCACAAACCAATGCTTGAAATGATCACATCGGAAATGTAACCTTCATCACTAAAAAAATGTAAGGAAAACACTAAAAAGAATGCAATTTTCCTACTTGTTCTTTGTGGAGAGGTTTCTCTTTATCCTGCTAAATGGTCCCAAAGAATTATCTGCTATGTAAGAGTATATCACATGGCTCCAAGACCTATAAGAATCTAAGTTGTCGTAGTATTCGGGTGCGATTTCCCTTACTTTATGAAGCCTACAACCTGGTATTCTTGGAAAATCATGGTGCTCGTTATGGTACCCTACGTGCCATGACATTATATTTAACGGACCATAATACGAATACGTCTCCTGGCCTTCTTTCTTGTCGAATACGTAGTGCTCGGAGATGAAATGCCCCGCCATCGGGTGCATTCCACCTCCAACAAACGTTGAAAGGATCATGTAACTGAAAGATCTCCACCCCGAGAAGCAAATCATACAAGCATCAAGGCCGATTTGGATGATAACATTCAAGAATTCCCATTTTCCAGGGCGTTTAGGGTTGACTAGTAATGGTCTAAGGGCGTAAAAGAATAGTTGTAAGAGTACCCATATGCATTTAGTGACGATGTTTTTTACCAAGCGTGCTTCTATTAGGGTAGGGATGTCTGTGTCAACCCCGTCAACACCTTGGTAACGGTGGTGTTCAAGGTGGTATTTTTGGAAAGTGACTGACATTGGTACCCCAATAGGGAGGTTAGCGAAGATCCCAAGGAAACGGTTATAGATCGGATTAGAGAAAGCAAGATTGTGACTTAGTTCATGAATGGCTAAGAAAAGATTGTGGTTGAGAAAAGATCCAAAAAAGTAGGCCACCGTGAGTATCTTCGTCCACCCAACGTCGTGGAGGTATATGGCGGTGCATAGTTGAAGCGAAACAACAAGAATTACCTATGAAAAAACATCAAGAAAAAGATTCTTTTATTACGTGTGGATATACTTAATTTAAAGACTGTAAGACTAAACAAAACACAAACAAAATCAAGAAATCCTAACTTCAGAAACCCAGATTCATTAAGAAAGTCAAGAAACTAATTCTATCACATAGAGAACGATTACAAACAAAAAACCTAATACAAAAAGTGTTGCCAAACTAGTTAAAGAAACCCTAAATGCAGATACGCATATTCATGAGATCGCATCAAGAAATCATTAGAAACTCTTTCGATAAATAAAAGAACGACCATGCGAACTTTACTGTGGTTAATTTCTTGAATAAAGATCATAATGATCTCATCTGATCATAGGGCTTAAAACTCGTTTGATAAGAAGAAAGTGAATGAATGGATAGAGATGAATACCTTGAGGAGAGCCCATGGATCAGGACCAAAGAGTTGTCTGATTTGGGGGTATCGGGCGAGGATCTGACGGCGGCGAGAAGCGTGTGGTTCATCTGAATACGACCAGAAAAACTCATTCGCCGCCATCGTTGTGACTTTTGTGTCTTCTACTTTCTTTTTCCGGCAACAGTGATCCGTCTCTCCTCCTGAATCTTAGTCCAATGAGTTGTGTACATTGAATGTTTTAAGTTTTTCTGCAGACTTATTTATGATGATCCTCATCACCGTTTTTTTAGTGTGGCATGTTGATCCTTTGGTTAATCGTTACTTTCAAGTGCCAATATTATAGCAACCCAAAAAATTAAAATTAAAATAAATAAATAAACAAATAAACAATAAATTAATTGTTATTTTAACTTGATAGATTTTAAGAGTTGAATTAATAGCTAGTTTAAAGTTTAAACTCTTTATCTTAAATGTGACGTCTACTTTAATAAATAAAAAATAAATAACTAATTTTGCTACATGTTGTGTTTTTATTTATTTTGTTATATGATATTTTGTGGTTATTTTCGATTAATTTTTTTATATGGTATTTTGTTGTATTTTTTTTTTCCTTTTATTAAATTATATATATATATATATATATATATATATATATATATATATATATATATATATATATATATATATATATATATATATATATATATATATATATATATATAACAATTGCAATATTGAATTGATATTAATTTCTTTAATGTTGATTTTTTTTCTAATTTTAAAATTTTCTAAATTAAAACCAAACTACAAATAAGATTTCCATCGTTCGTTGTACTACTTATCCATATAGAAACTTTAACCAAAAAAAAAAAAAAAATCTTTTCTTTGTGTTCTTTTCTACGTAAGGAAACAATAATCAAAGCAAAAAGTTCTTTTTCATTTTGTTTTGAAACCATGTTAGGAACAAACTAAACCTCTATATTTTTTTTGTTTCTTTTGTAAATGTTGATAAACCCAAAGAAAAAAAAAAGTCCAAGATATTTTTTGCTTTATTGTTCGACAGCGCCACCAAAGACCAAAAAAATTAGTTTACAATTTTCTCCCGTTAATATACGTATCAATCAAAATTAAACATTTTACTAAAAACTAGAGGGGTTTCCCGCCTGTTGTGCGGGGCGGAACATGTCGTCTTCTGAGACAAATAATGAAGTACATTGCATAAATTAGTATCAACATTAAAGTATGTTGCTATTCTGTGTAATTTGCCAGAAAAACGCTATAAACATTGATCCAAAACGTAAGCTTTTGCTGGCGTTTAATTTTCACAGGATCAACTCATGGACTCCTCCTGAAGAATTTTGACCAAAGCCAACCTACATACACAATTCTAAAAATTCTTATTAAAGTCGGTCAGCAACGGTACAAACTCAGGCAACAATTTTATATAATGGGAAAACATCATTAGGTGCAAAATCGTCCTGGATAATTTGCATACAATGAGATGTAACTTTTTATTTTATTACAAAACCTTTAGTGGAAGTAACCAAAATCTAACAGAAACCAGGATGTGTGGAAATGAGGATCAAGATTCATACGAACAAATTCAGAAGGAGATGTATCAATATTACATTTGATTTTTTTTGAGGCGGGTGGTTCCGAACTCCAGTCGCTTGAAGAAGTTCCAAAAAGGGAAGAAATAGCTCGGAACAATATTGAAGCTCTGTAAAAAAACACAATACAAATCATCAAAACACAAAAAAGAGAGGACAAGGGTGGAGAAGCGGTAGGTGGAACTTACTGGTTTCTTTAAAGTTGTCAATTTTTTTTATCTGCATGAGTCGGTGTATAAATGTGACAAAAAAAACATTCTCATAAAATAATGTCTACAAACATCAAAATTACATTAAAATAGAAGTCAATAAAACCTTTTTACATTATAAACCCCTATAACTAATTAAAACAAAAATGAATATGTAGAAAGCAGATAGTGGTACCTTATTTAATGTTTAAGAGGAGATTGAAGATGTTTTCCAAAACAACATACATGTACTTTGTAGCTTCCATAAATATGATGCAAACCACTGAATTTAGTTGTACAAAACTTCTTTATATTAAATTTGATCCCTGGGTTTATATGTACAAAAACTCTAATTAAAAGGTTGTGCACAATAAAAAATCCAAAAGTAATTGTGTGAGTACACATCCAGAATCAACTAAAACACAAAATCAAGAAAAAAAATAACCTAAAAGTTATAGAAATTTAGTTATATAAAATATGAATATGATATATCCTAATTAAACATATAGTAAGGAGTAGCGGGTCATGCATTTGATAGATCTAACGTGACCGGTGCTGGTCAACAATCAGAAGCAGATGGCTGAGAATGAGAGGAAAAGACGAAATGACTTTTCAGATAAGGTCACCGTGATCATAAACTTACTTCATGAAGCCCTGATCACCAAAAGGGTAAAATAATGTTTATGAACCTATAATCATTCAATCTAAATTTAAAAAAAAAGGAAATTGAAACATAATAGGAAAGAAAACTGAACAAAGTGTCTTAAATTTTCTGATTGCCATTCAAAACACACTTTAACTAGGAATTCATTTGTTGGGTTGATTTTTTTTATTAAATTTCATTTAATAAAACTTTTTAAATAGCATTTAAGAGAAAATAATCGAAGGTACATTGCTATTTGTTGTAATTGTGTTTGTTCCAAGTGAAATGACATTTTTTTGTCCTTGAGTACATCTGATATTTATGATTTTGGTCCCAATAATAGTCATTTTTCCTTGGAATATGGACCAAAAATTATAAAGAAAGGTTCACATTTGGTCCAAATTCCAAGGTTTCATAATGTTTTACTCCCTTTTTTTAAGAATTTTTGTTGCAAGCCAATGAAACATGTATACAATTTTTTGAAATTAAATGTATAAAAGTTTAATTCTTACCATATTGGGTTATTTTTGTAACTTACAACTTACAGAGGCAAGTTCTTGAGGAGCCATTGATAGCTGTTGATTTCTTTTAGGTTGATTCTCTGTAAGTAAACTGATGCATACGTTAACTGGGCATGTTATTTTTAACAAATAAGAAAGGTGCGTTATAAGGGTTGTTTCGTTTGCAGAATGCTTTTAAAGGAACTAAAATCTAAGGAAACAAAATTTTGTTGCCAGAAAATAGAATGGAAGGCTGAAGGAGAGACGGGCAGAGTTTACTTTTGAAATATTAAGTACTTTTAGGAGAAATGAAAGGTTGTATAAACACTTTCCAAATAGAACTACAACCCCTTCATCATTGATTCCTGATGATGCAACAAATCTCTTATATATAACCAGATCAAATCATTACTCCCCGACCTTCTATTTCATACTATAATTTTCAATATCACATTATTCATTTTCAACTCTTGAAGCATTAGATATATTTTCACAGTAAAATTGTTTAAAAGAGACTTATGGTTATAATAATTGTCTCATAGGAGTTTTTTCTCGGGCTTCTGATCCTTATGTCTGCATCTATTATTTTCTCTTGGAACTACAAAATCACAATCAAAATCATATACCCAAAGTAATCACAACTGAATAAACTCCACACTCAATAAAAAAAAAGATTTTTAGTTATTACCTATGGTGAAGTACTGAACATAAACCACCTACATTGTGAACAAGGGATTTAAAAACCGAAATCAATATAAACCAAAATTGGTAACTGTAAATCTATAAAACGAAATAGATGTGAAGTGCAGTTACTAATTGCAGAGAGGGTCGATGTGTTCATTTGTAATTTGAATTAAATCCCCAATTCAATTAAAACATAAATCCAAAATTACAACTGCAAACATCATGAATGTTAGTTTCAACTCTACACAGGTTTATTACTATAGATTTAGTAACCAGAAAAGACAACGAAAATTAATTAAAATTTAATAATGTGCTCGCATGTCACAATGATTTCAAACTTTTCAATTGAGATATTATAGACATAATGGGTGTTTCTATTGGCTTTCCATGCAAATTACTACAAAATAAATTATATATGATTAAAACTTACAACTCCCAACAAAAAAAAAGTAAAAAAAAAAATACTTGGTCTGAACAAAATAACACATTTACCATATTATTCCACTAAAAAAGAATCAAAAAGAGTGATTTGATAATATTAGTAGTTCGTTGATGTCATTCCTTATTAAGTGTTTACCTGAGCTCTTTGTTTTGCTGACCATTGCTAGATATAGCCGATTATACTCGGCAAGTGTAACTTTTTGAACATTTGTGTCATCAGCTCTAAGTACTTTATTTACCACCTGTGATTTTTTTTGTTCCTATAAAATCTATTTTCATTCTCATTTGACTAACTGCATCTCATCATTACTGATATGAAAATCCAAATAGACATAGATCCTCTGTTTGCAAATATCAGTTGTCAATCATGGTTTCTCATGTCTTTGAGACCATGTATTGTACTCTTGTTATGGTACCTCCATCTCCATGATTTTTTCATTAGTTCTTTGCAGCCAACAACTGTTGATAAGCATTTTGCATTAAATCACAGATTTAGAATAGACAACAAAAACAAATTGCAGACATTTGTGAAAAGGAACATAAAAAATAAAATACATATTGATAAGAAAACATGGAAAATAAAATATTGGTCATGACGTTATTGAATCAAATACGATTTAATTATAAAAATATTTAGTTTCTAATGTTTAGGAGTTCACATGTGTAAAGTCCACACCTTTAACAATAATTGACCTTTTCAATTTAATTGTTTCAAATGTTCTATTTTAATATTAGAACCACTTTCACATCTACTGAAATGAAAAAAAAATAAATAATAAATAATAAATAATAAATAAATAAAATTAAAAAATGTTAGTTTTCACATATCTACGATTTTAGGTAAGTTGAGAAAAAAAAAATAAGGCTTGTGAAAACTAATCGTTAGAAACTTGTAAACTAAATACTTACTTCTTCTTCTCTATTCAAGGAAGTTCGGTCTTTGTATATCTTTCCACTACCACCAGACAGTGTAAGGTATGTCAGCTTCAACATTACTCCCAACTCATGTTTTGCTCCTCAATCGATTCATAATGTTCTTTTTCTTCTTAGCAGACCTTTAATCAGTGGCAAGTGATGCCTTAAATAGACTTATAATAACACTCGTCTTCACATACAGAGTGGATTGATATCTAACCATTGATACGTTGATTCTCCATTCCTAAGCCACTATTGACACATACGATGATTAATATCAGAAACATACAAATCATGTGTAGAAACTTATAAAATTGATTCTTTTAAACATTTCATCGAACACACGGCATGCCAAATTGACCTAAAAATATACCAGGATGAAATTGCAATACCTGTGCAAGTAGCTTTTAGATTTCTGGTCCTAAGAGTGGGGGAATAATATTGAAATCATCTGCAAATTAATAAAATACATGACTTAATGGGAGGAATAACCGTTAATATGTTGATTCTTCATTCCCGAACCACTATTGCCACATAATTGATATTAGAAACCTATAAATCATGTGTGGAAACTTATAAAAATGATCACAAAAAGCTCAAAATCCTGTGTTCAGAACTTGAAAACCATCTGTACATACGTTCAAAATCAAGGCAAGCAGGAATTAAGCTTCGTTCTCTTCCTGTTGTTGTTTATCCTTTCCAGGAAACTACTTGCCTTCACTATTCCTCTTCCCCACAAATAAATCACCAAACATTACTTCTCAACTACAAAAGAAACAATAGTTTCTCATGGTTAGCAATAATCGTCGATTGACTGGAGGAAGACAAACAACGAAATGGATAGAAATACTTGTAAGGTTCGGTAGCAGCATGCGATAATCTCTAATGGAAGATTGAAGATTTGTTGATGAATCCTCTTTGGGAAATTAAGGGACGGTGGTGGAAACTTTGATAGAAATAGTAATAGTTTGAACGGTTATATTAATTACCTATAGAAGAGAAGATAATGATGGTTGTGCTATTTCAAGAAGTTGCATACCCATTTAATTGGATATTTGTAGGAAAACAAAAGCTCCATTGACCACAATGCCTTCAATCACCGCCACCGGCAACCAACGCCGTCACACCACGTTTCTTCTTC
Organism: Lactuca sativa; assembly: GCF_002870075.4. Classification (NCBI taxonomy): domain Eukaryota; kingdom Viridiplantae; phylum Streptophyta; class Magnoliopsida; order Asterales; family Asteraceae; genus Lactuca; species Lactuca sativa. The sequence continues at coordinate 232,110,228 of NC_056623.2, forward strand.
CCTATTGAACTAAAGTGGAGTAGTAGGGGTGAGACGATCGAAGTTATTAACATAGAAAGACAAAAAGAAAATATGAGACGGTGAAGGGGCGAAAACCAAATCAATTGCAGAGAAAGGTTGAATGAAAGAGTCGATGGAGGTGAACCTGGTAAGAGAGGTGGTGGCAAAGGTTGAATGAAAGAGTCGTTGGATGTGAACCTGGTAAAAGAGGCGGTGGGAAGGACCGAGAAGCTGTAACCATGGTAGAAGAGAGTAACCCGAGGAATAGTACCCTGCTCAGGTACTGTTCCTAACTTTCATTTCTTTAATATATATATATATATATATATATATATATATATATATATATATATATATATATATATATATATATATATTAATGAGTTATAATCTATCTTTTTAATATTTTAAAAGTTGTAAATCATTTTAATGATTTAATATTAATATAGTTTTCAAATTGGTTTTATTTTTAGACTACCTTCATTGTTTTAAATGAAAACAAACTAGTAGCTTAAGATGTACATAAAATGAAAAAAAAAATTAAATACCATTTTAACAACCTTAATATTCCATTTGTTATATTTTAAAAGGAATATCGAGTAAACTAACAATTATAAATGAGTTTTCTAAATAAAATAGTCTTTTTATTGTTTGTTTTTGAAAAGTAACGAATTAGTCCCCCAATGTATTATTTTTGATTTGAACTTCAAAATTCGGACTTCTTTTTGTTTTTTAAAGAAATTTACCACTTTTGTTATTCAATCTAATGTTTTATTTCGTACAATAAATTGTATATAGTTCTCATTCACAATATGTGTTTAATTTTTTTTTGTTATATTTAAGTAAAAAAAATACTTGAAATTTCGAAATTGTTCATATTTCAGATTTGTTCATGAAATTTCGGAGTTTTTGAGATAAGCAATGTTTACAAATAGACAATTATATGCTACATTGTTTAGAGTTAAAATCAAAGATGAATTTCAAATATTAATTTTAGATAATGACGATAAACTTATCAATAGGACATCTAATGGTATATTTAAAGAAGTCTTTGAAAATTGTGATTAATGATAATTCTTTGAGATATGTCAATAGCTTTCTTTTATTAGTATAGAGTGATTTACTTACTTATTCATTATTTTTTTTTTCGTATTTACTTCAAAATTTTACTTTTAAAATGTTGAATGTTTATACATTTATATTTAAGGACTCGGTTCATTTGGGAAGTAGATAAGAGGCAGCATGATGTTTCGGGCAAAAGTAGTGATTTGAGGATTCGCGTGTGTGGAGTAGCTTGTTGGTCGAAAGTGCTAAGTCACTTGCAGTTGGATTAAATAATCTGAGAGTAATTGATTTGACCATGTTGCAAAACTCTCGTTTGAGTCTAACCATTGCAGGGATGAATCTTCTTGTAACGCCCCATTTCTGGTATGTGATTTAAATAAAGTATTTTCTTTTCTTGAGGGGTACCCGACGAGTCTGTAGCCCGACTCGTCGAGTAGAGACGGGATGATCACGCGATTTAAGCTGGATACTCGACGAGTCCATACGCTGGGACTCAGCGAGTCCGCATGTCTGGATGAAGCCCTAATTTTAAGGGTTTGCACCCTATTTAAACACACTTATATGCCCCCAACCTCGCCTCTATCACTCTCAGAACATTTACCCTGTAAACCCTAGCCCCCATTGTTGAGTTTGAGTGTGTTTGTGATAGCCTGGAAGCTTTGGGAAGGAAAGAAGGTCCATAGAAGAGAAGGAAGATCCAGGAGTTAGCTTACATCTGTTTTTCATTCAATTAATGAAGTTATGACCTTGTGTAGTCCTCCATTACAACCTCCTTTATGCTTGTTATGCCTTCTTTGGAGTCTCTTATAATTCAAACTTGAGATATGGACTTCCCCTTTTATGGAAACTTTAGATCTCCACCCTCATTGCATTCTAGAAGTGTAAAGTTTCAGTCATGATCGTGATTGAGGTCCATCTTGAGCTTAGAACCCCATTAAGAGCTTAGTTTTGACATTTGAAGCCTTTAAAGCCATGCATGCACGTAAAGTTTGCAACTTTACGTGATAAGCATGCCCTAGAAGCTTGGATCTACGATTTGGAGCCGCTGCATGGCTCAAATAAGGTCTGTATGGAAAAAGGACTGAATGGACTCGGCGAGTCATATGAAGATAGTCGTGGACTCGACGAGTTGGATGAGCAACTCGGCGAGTCTGATGAAGATTGCCTTAGACTCGATGAGTTGTTTGAACAACTCGACGAGTCGGATGAGTTTTCCCGAGAAAAGTAGTGTTTGAGTGAAATAGCTTCATTCCTTCTTAGATACACGTAAAGTTAGCAACTTTACGTGTTCAAATGGTTCCAGGGTCTCAGATCTACAAGTTAGATGTTCTGGAATGGTTTATAATTCAATTGTATGGAATCTGCACGACAGGACTCAGCGAGTTGTTCTTCGGACTCGAGGAGTCGAGTCACGAGTCCCCGTTTTTCTTCAACTTGTGAGTTCAGGGTGAGTCGGTGAGTGGAAAATGGACTCGGTGAGTTAAAGTCAGAGTTAGTAAAGAAGGGACCCGGCGAGTCTACGCCCTGACTTGGCGAGTCCGGTCAACTGGGAGTTGACTTTGACCAGGGATTTGACTTTGACTAGGGGGTAAAATAGTCATTTTACCCTGAGAGCATTTACAAGTAACTGATCTAGTGTTTTGGGATATGTAGCCGGACAGTTCCGGAGCAGCAGTCGGCCACTTTTAGAGTTAGCATCCCAACAGCCAGCATTACACGGTGAGTTTTTCTTCCAGTAGGAACGGGTCTACGGCCACAATGCCGACCCGTTTAGTTAGCAGTAGTTCCGGACCTCGGTCCGATGCAGTAGTTAGATTGCTTGATGTCTTTGTGATTCAAGCATGTCCTTGTGTTATGTGTTCCGGACTTCGTTCCGATGCAGTAGGCAGTATACGTGTTTATGCTAGTTGATATGTGTTTATACTATGTTATGTTCTGTCAGTTCCGGACTTTGGTCCGATGCAGGGGACAAGGTCCCAGTCAGTTCCGGACTCCGGTCCGATGCAATTAGTTCCGGACTTCGGTCCGATGCAGGGGACAAGGTCCCAGTTAGTTCCGGACATTAGTCCGATGCAGTTTTCGGGCTTCAGTCCGATGTAGAGGGCAAGGCCCTTGTTAGTTTCTAGACTTCGGTCCGATGCAGTTTCCGGACTTGGGTCCGATGCAGTGGGCAAGGCCCAGTATGCGCTTTATATGTTATTATATGGTATGTGGTAGTTTGGGGGGACCTCACTAAGCTTTGTGCTCACAGTTTCAGTTTTGGTTTCAGGTACTTCCGCAATCAAAGGGAAGAGCTCGGGATGATGGCATTGCACACACCACAGTTTCAGCTTTTGTCCTGGGAGTTTATTTCAGATTCTATGTTATGTTGAAACAACTCTTTTGTCATGACACATCTATTATAACTTTTTGGGATTTATGACGTACTATTTCATGATATATTATAAATGGTTGATATCTTTAGTATTATTTAAACAAAAAATTTTGGGTCGTATTTTGGGTCGTTGTAAGTTGGTATCAGAGCCTTGGTTTGAGGGATTCGGACACGCTTTCAAGTGTGTTTGAACTCAAACTAAGGAAATGGTAAAAGATTTTCAAAAGAGAAACATATTCAAAAAGAATTCTTGAAAATGAACTTAGAAAGAAAAAGAGTTTTCTTAAAAAGGGGTGTGGTGCATGCGATCAGCCGAGCTCAAGTAAGTACTCCCGAATTACCCATACAAGTTTATAATGATTATCTGATTCAGTTACAGTAGAACAACTTGCTAGAATAGGACTAAGGATCTAGGAGGATGCCCTGTGTGCCTGATATATGTGTTTCAGCTTTATGAGAATTGCATGCAAGTACCGAGTAAATAGCAGTAGGATAGCCTATTTAGGTTATGCCTGACAGTATGAGCTTAGCATTATATGCTAGTACAGTTTCTCGCTATGAAGATAGAATTGCTTGAGTAGTTTCTCGTGTCCGAATGCTACTTGCTTTGTGCTTAGTGGGACTCCGAGTGATGGGAGATAACCATTAGGTGAATACGTCACATCACATGTGATCAGGGTTAAATAATCTCAGAGTGTTGGATTTGGCCCTACCGTGCAGCTCTCATTTGAGTCTAACTGTTGTAGGAACGAGTCTTTTACTCGAAGGATTATCCAAGCCTCGTTGCATGTGATGGTATTCAGGTAATGGCTAATTGGCATTACAAGGAGGCCTTCAGCGGCTGAGGATTGGTTGTGGTTGAGTTAGAGATTTTCCTAGGGCAAGCCTAGGATGAGAGTAGCAGAGATCAGTAGTAGTAGTAGTGACTTGGTGGAGTCGAGGCAGCTCTTGAGGAAAGTACGGATAGATGTGGAAGATAGTAGGGGCCCATACTACTGGAAGCAGAGGATCTGTACTTGAATCAAGGAAGGTCGAGGCGAGACCAGAAACCTGTAATAATAGCGATCCCTCGAGATATATCGGTGTTTCTAACGTATGATGTGATATGTTTTCAGAATGGTGGTTTTACGCCCTAGACCAGCATGCGGTAGTTCAAGTGCCGAGGAGGGATCAGGATCAGGATCGGGGGCCGAGTGTCACACCCCAAAACCAAGAACGGTGGAAACGTTCTGGTGCGGAGGACGTCATGTAAAGTATCACAACAATGCAAAGTAGTAAACAAGCAACAACATCATCCATTGCACTAATAGTATAAGTTTAATTACAAGTGTGTGACCTGAGAATACAAGTTATTTTGAAAGCGAGTATCAGCAATAAAGCTAGTGAATTCAAAAGTATTTATGTGTCTTTGACTTGTAAAAACTGTAAAGGAAAGACTTGTAAATGTTTGAAGAAAAGTTTGTATAAGTACGGAAATGTTTGTAAGTAATTGTAAACGTTTGAAAACCCTAGAAAATCCCATATTTCCTACTAGTATAAAAACTAGTCTTCTACTAAGACCCAACTGTTTTGAAAGTAGCCTTCTACCAAGACCCGACTGTTTTGAAAGCAGCCTTCTACCAAGACCCGACTGTTTTGAAAGTAGCCTTCTACCAAGACTCGACTGTTTTGAATGTTTGAACCTCTATTTAAGTGAAGGTTTTTCCTTTTACAACTATTATTATTCAATCTAATCTACCTCATCGATTACGTGAATATGACACAAAGTAAACGTAATAATAATATATTAACTGGAATTGTATCCTTTTGTATTTGTCGTATGTAAAGTGTAAGTACTGTAGTATTTGTAATAAGTGACTACTATTGTACTAATTTCCTTAATTGAGTATTAAGGCATAATGTGATGGCTAGATCCCATACTAAATGCTCCCCTGTCAAGATATTCTGGGAACCAAACGTGACCCCTAGAATGATTGCAAGCCGTGAACATCCTCATTATTATGATCATGTATACGCAATATAACTATCACCTTTTGTTTAAAACAATGAATTAGTGATTCATTGGTATAGTTAGATCATGTAATTGTTCCATGCTATAGCACCTTGTCGTGTATTGTATGTTCCTCCGTGTATTCCTTTATTGTGTGTTCTCTAATGTTATCGTGTATTGTATAACGTATGTATTGTATTAGTATGTTTGTAATCGTACTTTTGTAATTGTATCTCTTTGTATAGTATGTATTGTATTTAGTATAGACTCATGAATTAAATGACTCTTGTGTGATTCCTTGTACTTAGAATAGTAAGTAGTACCTCCTAACTATACCTATTATAGCTACTAGTAACGTATGTGTATAACCGAAGTATGCCTTTGCTACCCAAAGGTACTCAACTGACTAATGGAACTTTTATGTCTATATATGTATACATGATATATAACTAATATTTAGATGACATTCGGACGAATAATCGATACCCTAAGGCCACATCCAAACGAGGAAAAGGAAATAAAGTGAACTAGCCGTCCTAAATCCTTTAAACATTACTTATATAATTATACATATATAGGCATGCATTTGACAATATACAAGTATAAAAGAAGTTTCATAAAACCTTTGAAAAGTTTAATAACTAAGAAATGATGACATGATGTCAGTTTATAAAACGATTTGAAAGCAGTTTGTTTGATAAGAACAGTTTTAAGCATAAGAAAACCTTTGTTTGAAACACAATTGTAGCAGAGTTTGAAAGGAAACATACAGTATGTAAGACAGTCTGATAAAGAGTTTTAACATGTAAAAACGTTTCAGAAAGTCATTTGAAGTAATATGTTTGGTAAAACAGCTAAAAGTGTAGTGAATCATTTGAATGCTAGTTATTAATCACATGCGATTGATATAATAAATAGCATGATTCAACTTGTATCCCCCCATAAAAGCATTTAGAAACATCTAAAAACATTTAAAAGGGTTAATTGAGGGGTATGAACTCACCTGCAGTGAGTGGATCGTATGGAACAGACAAGTGCTTGGTGTCAAGTGAAGACTTAAACACACACAATGATCCTAATAACATATAAAGACATATGTATATATACAATTAGTGATTATAACACTAATTTGACAATATAAATATCCTAATGTGAGGAAAACACTTTGGTCAAAGTGTTAGGAGGCTATTGGGTTGCAACAAAGGAGTATAAGGCTTTGTATTTGAGTTTATGGTCCATAGACCATACTTATTGGAGTTTACGGCCTAGGGGAGTTTACTCCTGGCCGTAAACTCTATAACGGGTATCCAATTGAGGCTTAAAGGCAAGATGTCTTAAGTGGTTAAGTGTTCCAAGATTTATACAAGAGGCTAGGTGAGTTTAAGGTCCAAGAATGACCCATACTTGAGTTTACGGTCTGGGGACCAATTTCCCCATGAGTTTACAGTCGTAAACTCGTGGTGTGAAGTACCATTTCGTTGTTTTAAGTCCCTAGTTCAATGGTGTATGGTTCTAGAATAATTTCTGGGCATAAGGAAGGAGATTAGGTCAACTTTACACCACTTAAGGGAGTTTACGGCCCTGGGGGGATCCTTGGCCGTAAACTCTCATTCAACCCTCAAAACTTGGTGTTTAAGGTTCTTAATACATGAAGGATGTGATCTACGTTAATGTCCAAGGCCAAAGGAGGGACTAGGGTGCATTTTGCCACACTTATAGGGGTTTACGACCCAAGAACATGTCTTGGCCGTAAAATCCTGTGATCTAGTCTTTCTTTGTGATTTCTAAGCTCTAAAAATGTTAAACCTAGTGTACAACGAGTTAGAACAAGAGTACTTACGATCTAGGAGCTTGAATGGTCGGTTTTGGCCAAGAACACTAGTGTGTGTTCTTGGTGTTCTTGGTGAATCTTGAAGATCTACACAAATGGAATGATTTCACGGATGAAATTATGTAAGATCACTAGTTCATGTAAGATATCGACTAGTTAGGACAAGAAACTTATGAGTTTTAAAGATCGGGGACGAAGGTCGGGATGGTACTTGAGAGGATTTCAGCCAAGGAAGTGAAAGAATGGAACAAATGGCCAACATATCAACATATAGGGGGAGTTTACGGCCCACGTGGAGTTTACGGCCGTAAACTCCGATGTGGTGGCCGTGAACTCCTTTTAAAGGGGTTTCAGACTTGTTCTTTGTGCTATATCTTCAGCAGATAAACTCCGACACTTATCCCTTAAGTGTACAAGGCTCAGAACTCTCAAACAGACTCCAAATTGTGCTAAATGATAGCAGTAATGAGTTTGACTTTCATTGAAGTGTTAGACTGAATAGGATGGAAAATTTCGGGTTGTCACAGCATCCCTCCGTTAGAGGGAATTTCATCCCGAAATTAGAATTTAGGTAAAGGAGTAGGCATGAATAATCGAGCCAAGAGGTGGGGATACTTCCTATTCGATTGATTCTCGTGCTCTCAAGTGAATTCAGGTCCTCGGTTGGCATTCCTGCGAACCTTCACTAATGGGATGTGGCGTTGCTTCGTCCGCTTGACCTCTCGGTCCCTGGTCACTACGGTGCTCTTACGAAGGTAAGGTTCTTGTTGATCTCGGTCTCGTCGAGTGGGATTACAAGAGTCCTGATGGAAAGGTACTTTTTCAAGTTCGAGACGTAGAGGGTAAAATGTACGTTACTGAGTTTGCGTGTTAAGTTGAGTCGTGAATGCTTCTTTGCTCTTTCTTACTAAGTGAGTAGATAATTAGGTCATTTATAAAGAAGATGATGAACTGATCCAAGTAAGGATGGCACACCATATTCAGTAAGTTCATAAATACTACGGGCGTATTGGTCTTATCCGAGGGGTATCACTACGGACTCGTAGTGTCCGCATCGATTTTGGAAGATTTTCCTTGGGACATCCTTCTCCAACACTTGTAACTCGTGATATTCGGATCTCCGGTCTATTTCTGAAAGGTAAATCGTTCCTTGCGGTTGGTCAACCAACTCATCTATGCGAGGCAGAGGTAATGATTTCTAATCGAAATCTTGTGGAGGTCTCCGACAGTCGATGCTCCTACGAAACATTCCGTCTATCTTGTTGAATAATAAGACTGGAGTTCTCCAGGTCAAGGAGCTTGGTCTTTGAATTCCATTGTCGAGTAGTTTGCTAAGCTGTCTGGACAGTTTTTGTATCTCTGTGGGTGTTAGTCTGTAGGGCGATTTGGTTGCAGGAGTCGCATTGGGTTCTAAGTTTGTTCGCATGGCGATGTAATTACTTGTAGTCTTTGGCAGTCTTCGTCCTGAAGTTCATATTAGAAGTCATACATGGTTCATCAATCACAGTCTCGTGTATACGAGTCATATATAATTAAGATTGAAAAGTTAGTCGAATAAATGATTCTTCTTTAAGCTCACATCCTAACGAGGAGAAGAATTCAAAGTCGAATCATCAATTCTAAACCTGTAGAACCTTGCTTATATAACACCCCCTGTGTATACATTCTTCAGTGATAGATCAACAGTAAGGGTCCTTGGTTTGAACTTGATGTACTATACGAGTGGTACTTCGGGGAGGTTTGATGAGGTTTCTTCTGAAAGGATAAGAAATATGAGGTACTCTACGCATGAGTACTTCGGAGTTTTGAAATGACTGCTTCGCTAGAAATACGATTTCGAAGAAAGAGATTTACGCACGAAACTGGTATTGTGAAGATTGAATTCAACCAAGTTGTATGATAATATCGGGCTCACTTGGAAATAAAGGCACTAGATTCGATCATAAAGGCGTTACAGACAAAACACAGCAGTGCAACTTTTAACAGAGTTACAGTACTTTAGATTAAATACAAGGCTACTGCTGCAAACAAGGTATACTACAAAAGATAGGTATATGCAGCACGAGGGTCCCTTTACCGACAGGATATTGCCAAAAGACAAGACTTTAGTTGCACTAGTTTTAAACAGTTTATGAGTCTGTTACAACGAAATGTCTTAATCACTTTAACGTGGGTCCGGAGTAGTTTCTCCTGCGGTAGTGATCCTTAGTATCTTCCTGTCTGCGCCGGAGTTCTTTGTTATTGGACAATCCTTTTTGAGGTGTCCAATCTCGCTGCATTGGTGACATATCTGGCTTGTAATAGCATTGGTAGTGGAAGTGATGTGTCAGGTCGAGATTATGTGGATGTGGGTGCTTTCGTTGTTCTTTCCTTTTGGACAATTCCTGTGATAGTGTCATGTCTCACCACAGCTATAGCAAACCTGGCTGTCTCTGGTGATGGAGGTGGTTCTATAGAAGCGGGCAATGTGCCCCAGTCTGTTGCAATTGATACATTGCAATACCCGGCAGGCTCCATTATGATGATAGCTACACTTGTTACACTTCGGGAGTGTTCCCTCATAACGCTTGACCGGTGCTGAGGTGGCAGGGGTTGTCATTGGTTGCTGTCGCATGGCAAGCCTTTGAAATCGCTTGTGTTCCTTTTGGGATTGACGCTTCCGTTTCTTGAACTCTGAGTTGTGTCTTTGGGTGTTTGCGACTGTTACTATTTGTTGATTTCTCAGATCGTTACAATGATCGGAATTGTCAACCCCTTTGTCAGTCTTGTTTGTGTTGCCAGAGTTGAACTGTGCAAGGACAGCTGTTACGGAAGCTATTACCGCGACTTGTAACGTAGCGGCGTCGATATGAAAGATAGGGGTTTCATTGCTCGGTTGACTACTTCTGGATGACGACATGATTCTTTTATACGGAAAGAAAAGGAGTTCATGAGCTAATATGATTGAACCTATATTATTTTGATTCTGACTAAGAGATGAGTTATTATACATGAAAACTTAGCTTATACACATTATGATATAATCAAGATTGGGAGGATAGTAAAATGTGTGATTCTACTCTAGTTTCACATCCCAACGAGGAAAAGAAACTAAGTTAGAAATCTCACATTCTATTGTCTACAAAGTTTTCGTTATATATAACTTAGGAATGTATAAGCGAGGAAATCATAATAATAACCTTCTTACGAATCCTTTTTAATGAACTAGAATTCCTAATAAATGCTACCATTGAACCTAGATGTATTTCGATCGTTCACCTAAATCGTAGAATTATGTTCTCGAAGGTTTGACCTACATCCCTATGATGTTGTCCTAGTACGGAGTAGAAGTAAGTTCACGAAATGGTCTCAAGACGTTTGTCGTCCAAACCAGGGTACCATTGGTTGGTGAATAACATGATCCAACCTTTGAAAGAGAATTGGGAATGATCCCTGAGCTAAATTACCCTAGTCCAATAACTTGACTAGAGTGGGTTTCAGATAGACTCCAACGATAGTATGATGAAAGTATTCGAATAAAGAGTGACACGGAAGTTAGGCGACTGTCAATATCATTGATGTTTAAGGTGTAATAAGTTCGGGAAAATTGACCTTTTATTAGGTCTTACATCACATCCGGAGTAGAAAAGTTTTGGCCGCATAAAGGCCTAACTAAAAGTACATACAGTACAAGATAGTTACATAGAAATATGCCACGTAGGACATAGACAGGAAAACGATCCTTTGAAACAAAGAAAGAAAGTAAAGCATCTCCTACTGGTGATGATCACCCCTATGGTGAACCCTTAGTTCAGCTAGTTGACGTTCCATATCTAGCAGGTGTCTTTCGTACACCTTCTGGCGTACTCGGAGCTCTATGACTTCGGCTCGAGTTTCAGCCAGTGCTTGCAGCAGGGTTTCATGGTTTCTCTTAGATCTCTCACGAGCATTTTCAAGGCAATTGGTGTGGATGGTATGCATTCCTACATTAGCATCAACCTCTGCGATATGATGGAGAGTTGTCCTGCCCTGAATCTCGTTTCGGGCAACTTTACAGACCAGAATTGGTAGAAATCTGTCTGTTGAGCCCCCTTCACTAAAGTTGTAGAAGCTTCGGTCTCCATTAAACGTCATAGGTTGATTTTTCTCTTCTCTCCATGTTTCCAAGCATTCTACCCAAGGAGGCGTCGGGCCATGAAAAGCCGGACGAGGGTTAGGATTTGGAATGGGAGCTACCGGGGATCGGTTCTCAACTTCGGGTTCGGAGTTAGCATCATCCGAAAGATCTTCATCATGGTGATCATTCAAAGGGATTTGATGATCATTCTCGGGTTCTTCTCCAAACCATCCAGCATTGCCTTCGTTCGGAAGGTACGGGTTGCCATGGGGATGGAGTCCAACCATGTTATCTACGCGAGAATTGGGGTAAGGAAATAATTATTAGACGAACTATCAAGATAATTATTAGATAATCTTCATTAGTTACGTCACGATTTGTAAAGTGCATACTAGTTATATATAATCAAAACAGGATAGACCTTCGAATAAGTGACCCTAACTCCAAATTCACAAGGAACAAGGGTAAAGCAAAATTTCACATATTCCAAGTCTATATCATCCTAGTTACATATAACCTTAGTGTATCCACTTAGCAACTATTGACCTAGTAATGAAGATCTTTTTTAGTTCTCAAGTAAGTAATTATAGTAACATAAAATACTCCCATAGTATTTTAGACTTATGTTCTGTTCTAGTGTTCTCATTGTGGTAGTGTTGGTAAGTTTTTAGACTTGTTGCCACATCACAACCATTCTTGGGCATGTGCTAATCACTCCTCGGACCAGCATAGTTGATCAGGCTATGCCACTCCCAAGACTGACCATACATCCCCGAGCTTACTTGTGATATTCAACAATCGTAATACTTTTGTTCTTGTCATTGTGACACTGTATGAATGCATGTATGTATACTTAGTTAAATATTTTATTATTTAAAAGTATAACTCTTGGTCAGAGTATTCTTAATCCCATTGTATTTATAGTCTCTATATCTTTTATGGGTTGATATACTTAATTCACTAGAAACAATGCTCTGATACCAATCTGTCACACCCCAAAACCAAGAACGGCGGAAACATTCTGCGGTGGAGGACGTCATGTAAAGTATCACAACAATGCAAAGTAGTAAACAAGCAACAACATCATCCATTGCATTAATAGTAGGGTAAATTACACCAATCGTCCCTCGTGCATATGTCGAAACGGACATTTAGTCCCTATTTTCAAAAATTAACTCAGACCGTCCCTCATATCATTTAAAGTTTCATTTACATCCCTAAAAGACGTTTTTGTTGCTAATTTAGTCTGTGCCCAAACTAAAATGACCATAATACCCTTGTCTTTCTATTTTCCTGTTAATTTGATATTTTTATTACTATTTTCATTTTTTTTAAAAATGGCCCACTATACCAACCCTCATCCTTCACTTTCCCCACCCTCGACCATTTTACTAATCGGAACACATACCTACACACACTCGATGAGAGAGGAAAATGAGACCCAACTCTTTTCTTTACTCTAAAACTCACCGGTGACCTCTACCTCTGGTTGTCTTCATCCGACGAGCATCACCTCATTATCACGCCCACTTAGTTCACTTTTAAACCAAAAGAGCCAACAACCGATCTCTTTCTCTTTGTATCTCTCACATATGTTGTCATCCACCTCCAATGATCTTTCACCTCATGCGACCATCATCTCCCCAACGTCATCGTCCTCTAGCGACAATCATGAAACCCATCAAAAATCAAAGATCTTGCCTCAAAAATATTATATCTGATTAGAGAGGAACCAATCTTAGAGTTTTAGAAATGGATTCAAAGAATGAGTAAAATGAAGTGGTGTTGGACGATTACCACCATAGGAATCGATGGTCCCAAGATTTAAGTTGCACCAAGTTCCTCGATTTGGTGGTGATGGACATCAGTTTCCTCGATTTGTTATGTGATCGGAATACTCTTTCTTCTCCTGTGACTCCTGCAACTAGTTAATTCCGATTTGCAGGTTTGGGGTCCGATCTTTTAGGTTTTATTGATTCAATATTTAATTTTATTTGATGTGTTTATCAACTTGAAGGGGTTTGATGAAGTTCACAGAAACAAAAATTGCAAAATTGATGTCCACTCATTACAAAAGTGTGAGGGTGATAAGGATATTTGGGAAGGGAATGAATGAAGGGAAATGGTTGAAAGGAATCAATAGATGTACACTGGGAGTGGACTTGGTTTCATTTCTTTGAATTTGTCGGAGAAGACGAAGGACGTGTGGAGGGAGGGAGGTTGTTTGCCGGAGATGAAAGAAGGAAGGCAAGGGTGAGAGGTGTGGTTGGTGGGGATACATTTTTTTGTTAAATTATAAAAACTGATAAATGAATAAAAAAAATATATATATATATTAAGGGCAAATTAGTCTTTTTACATCCACAGGGACTAAGAGTGTAAGCAAGTATACATGCTGCATTCATACTAAAATCAGTGTCACTAGGACAGTACAAAAGAATTACGATTGTTGGGCAACACAAGTGGGCTTAGAGACATATGGTCAAAACTGGGAAGATATAGCCTGATCGCCTATATTATCCGAGGGTTGACTAGCATGTGCCTAAGTTTAAGTGTGTGGTTGCAACAATGCTAAAATCTTACCAACCCTACCACAATGAGAACAATAGAACATAACATTAAAATTAAAATACTATAGGAGTATTTGGTGTTACTATAAGTACTTTATACTTGAGAATTAAAACGGGATCCTCATTACTAAGTTGATAGGTGCTAAGTGGATACACTAAGGCTACATGTAATTAGGATGTTATAGACTTAGAATCAGTGATAATTTTGCCTTACCCCTATTCTGTGTGAATTTGGAAATAAGGTCACTTATTCGAAGGTCTATCTTGTTTAGATTACACATAGCTGGTATGCACTTCACAAATAGCGATGTAACTAATGAGGGTTTTCTAAATAATTATCTAGATAGTTCGTCTAATAATTATCCTCTTACCCTAAATTCTCGCATAGAAATCATAGCTGGACTCCATCCCTTTGACAACCAGTATCTTCCGAATGAAGTCATAGCTGGTTGGTTTGGAGAAGAACCAGAGAATGATCATCCTATCCCCTTGGATGATCACCGTGATGAAGACTTTTCTTATGATGCTAACTCCGAACCAGAGGTTGAGAACCTACCCCAAGCAGCTCCTTTCCAATTCCTAACCCTCGTCCGGCTTTTCATGGCCCGACCCTGAGTGAGTGGAATGCTTGGAAACAGGGAGCCAAGGACAAGATCAGTTTATGCTATTTGTTGGCGACCGAAGCTTTTACGACTTGAGCAATGGGGGCTCAGCAGATAGAGTCTTGCCAATCTTGGTCCGCAGAGAGGCCCGAAATGAGATTCAAGGCAGGACAGCTCTACATCAGATTACAGAAGTAGTCTCCTATGCTAGAATGCATACCCTCCATACCATTCATCTAGAGGATGCTCACTAGAGATCAGTGAGAAACCATGGAACCCTGTTGCAAGCACTGGCTGAATCATGAGCCGAAGTCATAGAGCTCCGAGTACGCCAGATGGGGTGCGAAAGACCCCTGCATGACATGGAACGTCAATTGGCTGAACTAAGAGTTCACCAGAGGAATGACCGTCGCCAGTAGTAGACGCTTTACTTTATTTTCTTATAAATAGGAATCGTATTTTTCTGTCTATGCCTGATGTGGCATTTTCTATGAAATTATCTTGTACCTTAAGTACTTTAGTTAGGTCTTTATGCTGTCAGGAACTATCTTCTGTGGATATGATGTGAGACCTTTACAAGGTCATTTTCCTGAACCTTTACGTCGTAAATATCCAAGATATTGACAGCCGGCTAACTTCTGTGTCATTCTTCATCCAAGTAATTTTATTTTACTTTCGTTGGAGTCTATCTGAATCATACTTTAGTCAAGTCGTTGGACTATGGTGATTTATCTCCAGAGGCATTTCCAAGTCTCTTTCAGTGGTTGGATCTTGTTATTCACCAACCCACAATACCTCAGCTCGAACGACAAACATCTTGAGACCATTCAACGAACATACTCCCATTCCGTACTAGGACTGCATCATAGGGATGTAGGTCAAACTTTCGAGAACATACTCTTACTCTTTACATGAACAATCTAAGTACATTAGGGTCAACCAGAATCGCTCACAAAATCTTTATTCGTTCGTGTTAGCAGAATCATGTCGCCAAAGAAAGACGAGCAACCCATCAACCAAGCACCAACCCTCCAGATTGATGCAGCTACCTTTCCAGCTGCAGTCTCGGCTGCCGTGTCAGCTATTCTGACCCACCTTCGCGCTAACGATGCTAACGTTAGCGGAGCTGTTAACAACAATGCCACACTAGGTGACAATCTAGTACCTCGACAAGCAACAAACTACCACGATACCCCGAGTGTCAGGACCAAGAGTAACAAACGGAAGTTTGGGGATAGAAAGAAGGACAAATCACGAAGAGGAACGAACAAGAAACAACCACCGGTAACGACCTTCACATCTACTACATCTTCACCTCCTACTACCATTCCTTCTGGTGTCCCAATTGTCCCTACACCAGCCAGGCAATATGCCGGAAACCTACCGAAATGCTATAAGTGTAGCTTTCATCATCTGGGTAGTTGCCGTCCGTTACACTGTTTAAGGTGCAACAGGAATGGACATACTACCAGCTGCTGCAGGATTCCGATTCAACACATCACATCAACCACCAATGTCCAAACCTCTCAGATATGCCATCTATGTGGAGTCATGGGACACTTCAAGAGGGACTGTCTAGCAGAGAAGGACAACAACAAACCTGACGGAGTTTGATCGCAGAGTGGAAAGAGACGGTTAAGGACCCTAATATAGTATAGGTTCCCTCCAAATCGTCAGTTTTGTATGATCAAAAACATGTTTAAAACTAGTGCAACTAGAGTCTTACCTTTTGCGAGATCTTTTCTGTATAGGAATTCTTGTGCTGCGTATACTTGTCTTTTGTAGTATATCTTATTCGCAGCAATAGTCTGGTAGTAAATCTAAAGTACTGTAACTCTGTTCATGGTTGCACGATTGTTTTTGTCTGTAATCGTCTATGTTTAATTCTAATGTCTTTAAAGTTTCTGTATGATTCCGACATTATCATACAATCAGATTCAATTTGATCGACGCCAAAACAGCTTCATACATACATCTCTTTCTTCTAGATCACTTTTCCAGCGAAGCCGTCATATCAGAACACCAAAGTACTCATTCCAGGAGTACCTCTTAGTTATTTTTCTTTCCGAAGAAATCCCCGAAGTACTCATTCCAGGAGTACCTCTTAGTTATTTTTCTTTCCGAAGAAATCCCCGAAGTACTCATTCCAGGAGTACCTCTTAGTTATTTTCCTTTCCGAAGAAATCCCCGAAGTACTCATTCCAGGAGTACCTCTTAGTTATTTTTCTTTCTGAAGAAATCCCCGAAGTACTCATTCTAGGAGTACCTCTTAGTTATTTTTCTTTCCGAAGAAATCCCCGAAGTACTCATTCTAGGAGTACCTCTTAGTTATTTTCCTTTCCGAAGAAATCCCCGAAGTACTCATTCCAGGAGTACCTCTTAGTTATTTTCTTTCCGAAGAAATCCCCGAAGTACCACTCGTGCAGTACGTCAAGTTCAATCCAAGGATTTATACGATTGATCTATCACTGAGAAATGTATGCATAAGAGTGATATATAATCAAGGTTCTACAGGTTTAGAATTGATGATTCCACTTTAACTTCTTTTCCTGGATGGGATGTGAGGGTAAGGAAGAATCAGTTATTCGACTACCTTTTCAATCTTAATTATATACGACTCGTATACACGAGATTGTGATCGCGAAGCCCTGTATAAATTCTAAAATGGACTTCAGGACGAAGAACTGCCTAAGTATACGAGTAATCACATCGTCATGTGAACAAACATAGAACCCAGTACGACTCCCGAAAACAGATCGCCCTATAGTTTAAACACCCTCGGAGATACCATAACAGTACAAACCGCTTGACGAACTACACAGAATGAGAATTAGAAGACTAGGCTTCTCACACTAGAGAACCCCGGTCATATTCTCGCGAAGATCGACGGATTGCAACGTATGAGCCTCGGATATCGAGGACTCCGTCAAGATTTTCATAGAAATCGTTATCTCTGCCTCGCATAGACAAAATGGTTGAGCAAACGCAAGGAAAGAAACTACTTCCAGGAATGGATCTGAAATCCGAATATCACCAGTTCGAGTGTTAGGGGAGCATGTCCGGAAGACTATCTCCTGAACTCGATGCGGACACATCGAGTTCGTAGTGATACCTTTCAGATAGGACCAATACGCCCATAGTTTTCATGAGCTAAATGAATAGGGTTACGTCTTTCTTACTTGGATCGATTTGTCATTTCTCCATGAAATGACTTACTTATCTACCCTCGTAGTAAGAAGAAAACCCATGAAAACATTTCCTACAGAGGAACTTTTAGCAAAGTTCCCTAGGCACGAGATTTGGAAATTGAAGAGTCAAATTTCTATGACACGCTGTTGGTAATGTGGGAAATTTTGAGTACTCTTTCAATTTGCCAAAACCATTAAGCATTCACCGACACCAGAGACGCCGACAGTTTTCGCCAAATTCTAGGTCTTACCGACCTACCGCCTTAGTTCATTCAGAACTCCTCGCAAGCTACAGAAACTCGTACGACTTTGACCCAGCAAGGGGTGGCCTTTGACTGGGAAGTTACGCAAGAAAAGGAACCTTTGAAATTCCAAGTGAGTGACCAAGTTCTTTAGGATAACTCACTCTGAGAATGGCTTAATACGCTTCGTAAAGCCTGGAAAGCTAAATCCAAATTTGACAGGACCTCCGAGATTCTTATCAGAATCGGTCCTGTGCCTCGCACAAACTAGACCTACTCCACGAACTCAGTAACGTACTTTCTACTCTTCGCATCTCGATCATGAAACCATACCTTTCCGTTAGGACTCTTACAAGTCCACTCGTCAAGATCCTCACCTTCGTATTAGAACCGTAGTGACCCTCGACCGAGAGGTCAAGCGGACGAAGAAACGCCATCGCCAGTTAGTGAAAGTTCGTTGGAATGCCAACCGAGAACCCGTGATCACTTAGGTGCGCTAGAACCAATCGATTAGGAAGCTTCCTCCTCACGAATCGATCATTCGTGCATACTTCCTTGCTTAAATTCTAATTTCGGGACGAAATTCCTTCTAACGGGGGGATGATGTGACAACCCGATATTTCGAGACAATGTAATGTAAAACCAATCAAATTTAGGTCAAAATATAACTCTCCTAAAATCTTATTTGGGTTAAATAAAGTAGTAGGAATCGTATCAACGTTTTCGTACATATAAAGAACCCTAAAATCCGAGTTATAACGAAGAAGTTATGACCAACCGAAGATTCTCAGCAAAACCGGCATCACCGAATAAACGAAAAACGCGAAGTTTCAATACAATAGTTTTTAGCCTTAAGTATCTAAATGAAAGTTATAGATAACCTCAAACCGTGAGCGTACATAAAAAGAACGTCCAAATCTGACTTCGTATGAGAAAGTTATGATTTTTCCAAGATTCGGGTATAGCAGTAGACAGCTAAAAACTCGAAATAGAGCTCGAGATACTTTTGACCAAAACAACCTAAATGAGAATCTAAGGTCTCAACATTATTAGCGCAACGGTGAAAAGTCTGACGAAAACGGACATCGGATGAAGAAGTTATGGATTTTTAACGGAATTATCGCGTCCCGGTCCGTTAAAAATAAATAATTAAAAATAAATTCAGAATTTGCCGATGAAGTCTAAACGAGAGTTGTAGATCATGTTTTTAGCTACGCGTGCATATAAAGAACATCGAAAACGGAGCTCGTACGCGAAAGTTATGGATTTTACAAGTTCGGGGTCCAAAATCCGAGGCTGTCAGGCCCCCACGACGTGGCACAAGCTTGCCGCGACCCGGCAAGTGACTGAGGGCGTCCAATCAATGGAAGAGGATAGGTTTGACTCCCCACGACGTGGCCATCACTTGCCACGACGTGGCACACCCCAAAAATGCCCCTATAAATAGATTTCAAGGGCTCCTAGTTCCATTGCTCAGTTCCCTTCTTTCTCGCGCCAAAACTCTGCGTTTAAGCCCCCGAGACCCTCCCAAAGCCCCGGTTTTCACCTTCATGTCCCGAAGGAAGGTTTTGTGATCTCGAGATTCCCGAGATTTTCCCACGTTTTCAACTCTTCCTGTCGAAGTTCTGCTCGATTCTTCTCTAGACTATTTCAAATCAACCACTTCAATCAAGTGAGTTCATACCCCTTAACTAATGTTTTAAACTACTTTTAAATGTTTTATGGGGGGAATACAAGTAGAATCATGCTAGGATTATATCAATCACATGCGATTAATAAGTAGAATTACGCTAGTTATTACCACAATCACATGTGATTAATATACAACATTCAAAAGATTTGGCTACTCATTAGCCATTTTACCAAATAGTTTCCTTCAAATGATTTTTATAAACATTTTATATGTTTTAAACTACTTATTACACTGTACATCTTACTCGGTACATTACCTTTCAAACTTATTTACAACTGTGTTTCAATCAAATGTTTCCTTATACTCAAAACTGTTTTATCATACTTATGCCTTCAAATTGTTTTATAGATCGACATCAAGTCGATCTTTTCTTAAAATAATATTTATGTTTCAAATGTCTTACAAAATTTATTTATGCTTTTATATTATAAATTGCATGCCTCTATATGTATAGTTATATAAGAAATGTTTAAAAGAATTAGGAAGGCTATCCACCCTATTTCCTTTTCGCGCCTTGAGATGTGGTCTGGTGGGATATTGGGTATTCGTCCGAAAGTCATTTAAATATTAGTTATATATCATGTGTACATATATAGTCATAAAAGGTCTTTCCAGTTCATCCCATGCCCTTAGTTAGTAAGGGTATACCTCCATGACCATACATACCAGTTAGACTGCTAGTAAACTACCATATGGGTAGTTTAGGAAGATACTAGAACCGTTACTAGAACGCGATATCATACAATGAGTCAGTTCATTCATGAGTCCATACTTTCTAGAACATTACATATACAACTATACTAGGAAGAGAACATATACAACTATACTAGAACGAGAAACATGACCCTTACATTAATACGTTAACAATTGTGATCCACTGTATCGGAGCATGCCTTAAATGTCATGGCCCGAGTTGTAGCCAGAATTCTCTTGGAGGGAGAGCGTTGAGTTTGCGTATAGATCTATACTGGATTGACAATCCTACACCTTGCTGCTAGCTACAGCCGGACCTGCAGGTCTGCGGGTGCCAAACGTCATTCCGTTATTATGACCGTTCTTTATGTCGTTGTTATCAGTCGATAGTATGGTGCAATTATCACATTATACCTTAATATAAATCCGGTTTAAGGTAGTTAGTACAGCAGTAGTTCCTATAATACAAAATTACAGTACTACAATGATTTATCCATTACATTTTTAGTGATAACCTCACTTAAACTTTAATGTACAAACTATATTTTGTTAAAAGATAGTTACAGTTGGGAAATTACACACTTTTACATCAAACGAGCATACAAAACAGTTAAGCCTTGGTAGAAGGCTACTTTAATAGAAAATATAGGTTTTTCTGTGAGATTTAAACTTTTTCAAATACTTACAATTCATATACACTTTCAAATTCTTACAATACATAGACTTACAAATTCTTACATACAAATTAAGACACTAAATTCTTATGATCTCACCAGCTTCAAAGCTGATACTCGCTTTCAAAATTACTTGTATCCTCAGGTCATCATAGACAGGTACCGATGCAAGGAGAAAGGAAGATGGAGCTTGTTCAAGACTTATCTTTCATTATGATTTATGCTTTAGTGTTTATCAAAATTTGACAGAATACAATTGTATAATAATTATTTTATTAATGCAATGGATGATGTTGTTGCTTGTTTACTACTTTACATTGTTGTTGATATTATACATGACGTCCTCCGCCCCAGAACGTTTCCGCCGTTCTCGGTTTTGGGGTGTGACAATGCTCCCCTGTCAAGAGATTCTGGGAGCCAAACGTGATCCTTGCAATGATTGCAAGCCGTGAACATCCTCATTATTATGATCATGTATACCCAATATAATTATCACCTTTTGTTTAAAACAATGTGTTAGTGTATTGTATCTTCCTCCATGTATTCCTTTATTGTGTGTTCTCTAATGTCATCGTGTATTGTATAACATATGTATTGTATGAGTATGTTTGTAATTGTACTTTTGTAATTGTATCTCTTTGTATAGTATGTATTGTATTTAGTATAGACTCATGAATTAACTGACTCTTGTGTGATTCCTTGTACTTAGAATAGTAAGTAGTACCTCCTAACTATACCTATTATAGCTACTAGTAATGTACGTGTATAACCGAAGTATGCCTTTGCTACCCAAAGGTACAGAACTAACTAATGGAACTTTTATGTCTATATATGTATACATGATATATAACTAATATTTAGAAGACATTCGGACGAATAATCGATACCCTAAGGCCTCATCCAAACGAGGAAAAGGAAATAAAGTGAACTAGCCATCCTAAATACTTTAAACATTACTGATATAATTATACATATATGGGCATGCATTTGACAACATAAAAGTATAAAAGAAGTTTCATAAAACCTTTGAAAAGTTAATAACTAAGAAATGATGACAAGATGTCAGTTTATAAAACGATTTGAAAGTAGTTTGTTTGATAAGAACAGTTTTAAGCATAAGAAAACCTTTGTTTGAAACACAATTGTAACAAAGTTTGAAAGGAAACATACAGTATGTAAGACAGTCTGATAAAGAGTTTTAACATCTAAAAACGTTTGAGAAAGTCATTTAAAGTAATATGTTTGGTAAAACAGCTAAAAGTTGAGTAAATCATTTGAGTACTAGTTATTAATCACATGCGATTGATATAATAAATAGCATGATTCAACTTGTATCCCCCCATAAAAGCATTTAGAAACATATAAAAACATTTAAAAGGGTTAATTGAGGGGTATGAAATCACCTGCAGTGAATGGATCGTATGGAAGTGTCGGACAAGTGCTTGGTGTCAAGTGAAGACTTAAACACACACAATGATCCTAATAACATATAAAGACATATGTATATATACAATTAGTGATTATAACACTAATTTGACAATATAAATATCCTAATGTGAGGAAAACACTATGGTGAAAGTGTTAGGAGGCTATTGGGTTGCAACAAAGGAGTATAAGGCTTTGTATTTGTGTTTATGGTCCATAGACCATACTTATTGGAGTTTACGACCTAGGGGAGTTTACTCCTGGTCGTAAACTCTATAACAGGTATCCAATTGAGGCTTAAAGGCAAGATGTCTTAAGTGGTTAAGTGTTCCAAGATTTATACAAGAGGCTAGGTGAGTTTAAGGTCCAAGAATGACCCAAACTTGAGTTTACGGCCTGGGGACCAATTTGCCCATGAGTTTACAGTCGGAAACTCGTGGTGTGAAGTACCATTTCATTGTTTGAAGTCCCTAGTTCAATGGTGTATGGTTCTAGACTAAGTTCTGGGCATAAGGAAGGAGATTAGGTCAACTTTACACCACTTAAGGGAGTTTACGGCCCTGGGGGGATCCTTGGCCGTAAACTCTCATTCAACCTTCAAAACTTGGTGTTTAAGGTCCTTAATACATCAAGGATGTGATCTAGGTTAATGTCCAAGGCCAAAGGAGGGACTAGGGTGTATTTTGCCCCACTTATAGGGGTTTACGGCCCAAGAACATGTCTTGGCCGTAAACTCCTTTGAGCTAGTGTTTCTTTGTGATTTCTAAGCTCTAAAAATGTTAAACCTACTGTACAACGAGTTAGAACAAGAGTACTTACGATCTAAGAGCTTGAATGGTCGGTTTTGGCCAAGAACACTAGTGTGTGTTCTTGGTGTTCTTGGTGAATCTTGAAGATCTACACAAATGGAATGATTTCACGGATGAAATCATGTATGATCACTAGTTCATGTAAGATATCGACTAGTTAGGACAAGAAACTTACGAGTTTTGAAGATCGCGGACGAAGGTCGGGATGGTACTTGAGAGGATTTCAGCCAAGGAAGTGAAAGAATGGAACAAATGGCCAAAATATCAACATATAAGGGGAGTTTACGGCCCACATGGAGTTTACGGCCATAAACTCCCATCTGGTGGCCATGAACTCCTTCTAATGGGGTTTCAGACTTGTTCTTTGTGCTATATCTTCAGCAGATAAACCCCGACACTTATCCCTTAAGTGTACAACGCTCAGAACTCTCAAACAGACTCCAAATTGTGCTAAATGATAACAAGAATGACTTTGACTTTCATTGAAGTGTTAGACTGAACAGGATGCAAAATTTTGGGTTGTCACACCGAGCAGTTGGATGAGTAGACTAGGGTGTTTTACATTTCAGAGGTTACTCGTATCATACTTGAGCAGACTCATCTGATCGTCGGTTCGACCAAGAAGGGTACTATGGAGTTGATGGATGAGAAGTTGAGCACATTTCATGCTGAGATGGCGTCTATGATGGGGTCGTGCACACTCACCTTCTGGGAGTTTCGGGCTTTTGGGGCTCTAGACTACCATGGGGCGCAGGACCCCATTGCGAGTACTAGGTGGTTGGCAGATGTTGCCAACGCGTTCGGCACCAGCAGATGTCCCGAGGGGGACAAGTTCAGATTAGCATCATGTCTTCTGAAGGACAGGGCACGTAACTGGTGGGAGGAGGTGGGGCATGGTATCGGGGATGACACAGCACTTGATGCTATGACTTGGGCAGATTTTTATACCAGGTTCAGAGCCGAGTTTGCACCGGTTATTGAGGTGTAGCAGTTAGCCAGGGAGTTTTAGGACCTTACTCAGACTACAGAGTCAGTGGCGGAGATTACCGCCAAGTTCAGGGAGAGGGCTCTTGTTCCTCAGTACGCAGCTGATAAAGAAATGAAGAAGGCTCGTTATCATGAGATGCTGCGGAGTGATATCCGCCATTTTGTGAGCCAATCCAGTTGTAAGATGCTAGATGATATGATGCAAGGGAGAGAGAGAGAGAGAGAGAGAGAGAGAGAGAGAGAGAGAGAGAGAGAGATTGATCTTGAGATGAAGAAGAAGAGGAAGCCGGAGGCGGCTTTGGGTATAGGGAGTTTGGGCAAGAAGCCCAAGGTTTCGGATCATAGGTCCAGAGGTCAACAGAGCCACAATCGGTGTGGCAAGTGTGGGAGATTTCAAGATGGGGCGTGCAAGGCAGGGAGTTCCGGCTGCTACAAGTGCGGTCAGACTGGGCATATGAGCAAAGATTGTACAGCTTCTACCACCACCACCGCAGCATCAGATCTGATTTCCTTCCATTGAAATCAGAGGGGACATAAAAAGTCCTAGTGCCCGAGCTTAGCCATAGCAGGGAAGGTGCCGGCACCTGCCCCTGCTACCTTGAGGATTACGGACGGTTGTCAAGGCTGGGCCGAGGTGCCAGTGGCGAAGAGTAGAGCTTTTTAAATGTCAGCAGAGGAGGCGCGAGCGACTCCTGATGTGGTGACGAGTATGTATTTTCCTTTTTATATTTGCATTTATTACCGATTGTTTCTAATGTTATATGTTTGTGTATAGGGTCGTTCTTAGTGAACGACATTTCAGCTACAGTGTTATTTGATTTGGGGGCTACCCGATCATTTGTCTCTCTTGCGCTTAGCAAGAGGTTTAGCAGAGCTCCAATGGAGCTGGATTTTCAACTCGAGATGGAGATAGCCGATGATAGGACTGTTAGAGTCGCGAGAGTGCAGAAGGCATGCTCGATGCAGTTATTCGATGAGTAGTTTTCGGTAAACCTGGTCCCTATCCCTTTGCGAGGGAACAAGGTCATAGTAGGCATGGATTGGCAGAGCCCCAATGGGGGTGGTGATCGATTGCGAGTTACAGCTAGTGAGGGTTCACACTCCCAGCGGGGGAGAATTAGTGATTCAGGACAAGAGGCTACAGTGCAGACCTATTCTTTGTTCAGCATTGAGAGCGAGGCGCTACTTCTAGCACGGTTGCGCAGGGCGGCACCTACGTTTTGGATGCTCGGGAGAAGGGTAAGGAGACAGTTTACGATGTACCGGTAGTGCGAGACTACCCGGACGTATTCCCGGAGGATCTGCTTGGTATACCTCCAGAGAGACAGGTTGAATTCAGGATTGACCTGGTTCCTGGTGCGGCTCCGATAGCCAAGGCACCGTATCGGTTGGCTCCTCCGGAGATGCATGAGTTGTCTACGCAATTGCAGGAGCTATTAGATAAGGGTTTCAACAGACCGAGTAGTTCACCATGGGGAGCCCCGATCCTGTTCGTGAAGAAGAAGGATGGGTCGCACCGTATGTGCATAGATTACCGGGAGTTGAACAAGGTAACGGTGAAGAACCGTTATCCACTCCCGAGGATAGATGACTTGTTCGATCAGCTTCAGGGAGCATCTTGGTTTTCCAAGATTGATCTGCGCTCCGGTTATCATCAAATGCGAGTCAAGGGTGAGGATGTTCAGAAGACAGCTTTTAGGACCCGTTATGGTCATTATGAGTTTGTGGTGATGCCTTTTGGGCTCTCCAACACTCCAGCCGTGTTCATGGATCTCATGAACCGCATATGCAGGCTGATGTTCGATCGGTCTGTGATGGTGTTCATTGATGACATCTTGGTTTAGTCCAAAAGTCAGGAGCAGCACGAGGAGCACTTGAGAGAAGTGTTGGAGACGCTGAGGAGGGAGAGACTTTTTGCGAAGTTCTCCAAGTGCGAGTTCTGGTTGCGCGAGGTGCAATTCCTCAGTGACCTCGTCAACCAGAAGGGTATTCTAGTGGATCCGGCCAAGATCGAGGTCATGATCCAGTGGGAGGTCTCAAGGTCTCCATCAGAGATTCAAAGCTTCCTAGGTTTGGCAGGGTACTATAGGAGATTAATTCATGATTTCTCCAAGATAGCAGTAGCACTCACCCGACTGACCAAGAAGTCGGTGGTGTTTCGTTGGGGGCTTGAGCAGCAGGCAACATTTGAGACCCTCAGATAGCGATTGTGCGAGGCATCGATTCTTACCCTGCCAGAGTGAGTGGATGATTTTGTAGTCTACTGTGATGCCTCGATCACAGGTATGGGGGCAGTGTTGATGCAGCGGGGGCATGTGATAGCTTACGCCTCAAGACAGTTGAAGCCTGACGAGGCTAACTATTTGACGCATGATTTGGAGCTGGGGGCAGTAGTGTTCCCCCTCAAGATTTAGAGACACTACCTCTATGGGGTCTGTTGTACCATCTACATGGATCACAAGAGTCTTAGATACCTCATGGACCAGCCAAATCTTAACATGAAGCAGCGTCGATGGTTAGATGTGGTGAAGGATTACGATTGTGAGATCCTTTATCACCCAGGGAAGGCCAACGTAGTGGCCGACGCCCTGAGCCGCAAGGCGGTAGTGGCCCCGATCAGGGATTTATGCTTGAGGATGACAGTGATTACTCCGTTGTTGGAGCAAATCAGGGAGGCACAGGTCGAGGGCCTCAAGGAGGAGAGGCGGAAGTGTGAGAGTCGGGTATTGTTGACCCTTCATGGGAGAGTTTGGGTATCGTACTGGGGCGGAGTATAGCAGGTGTCGATGGACGAGGCCCATAAGTCTCGATTTTCCATTCACCCAGGGGCGACAAAGATGTATAGAGATCTTCGACCCGACTATTGGTGGCCCTGCATGAAGCAGGATGTCGCCTGGTATGTGGAGAGATGTCTGACTTGCAAGAAGGTCAAGGCATAGCACCAGAGACCCCACGGCAAGATGCATCCGTTAGACATTCCCGTATGGAAATGGGAGGACAATACCATGGATTTTATCACTAAGCTTCCCAGGACCACGCGGGGAGTGGATTTGATTTTGGTCATAGTGGATCGGCTGACCAAGAGCACGCACTTTATACCGATCCAAGAGAGCATATCGGCTGAGAAGCTAGCCGACATCCATGTGCATGAGGTAGTGGCATGGCACGAATTTCCTGTTTCAGTAGTGTCAGACCGAGACGTTTGTTTTACTTCCAAATTTTGGAAGCGGTTTCATGACGAGATGGGGACTCATATTCATTTTAGCACCGCTTTCCACCCTCATACAGACGGGCACACCAAGAGGACGATTCAAACACTCGAGGACATGCTCCGGGCATGTGTTCTAGACTTCGGTGGTAGTTGGGATACGTATCTTCCACTAGCGGAATTTTCGTATAACAACAGTTACCACTCTAGCATTGACCGTCCTCCTTTTGAGATGCTCTATGGAAGGAAGTACAGGACCTCGATTTGTTGGGGCGAGGTCGATCAGTGAGTCATCGGGAGCACCGAGGTGGTGCTCAAGACCACAGAGTTGATTCAGCAGGATCATAGCAAACTACAGACTACGCAGAGTAGCCAGAAGAGTTACGCCGACAGGAGGCGTTCAGACCTGGAGTTTTAGGTGGGCGATATGGTCCTCCTGAAGGTATCACCCTGGAAGGGCGTTATCAGGTTTCAGAAGAGGGGCAAGCTGGGCCCCAGGTTCATTGGTCCTTTTAGGGTTTTGGCCCGGGTGGGTCAGGTGGCTTATCGGCTGGATCTTCCGGCAGAGCTTAGCCAGATCCACAACACTTTCCATGTCTCCCAGTTGAGAAAGTGTTTGGTGGACGAGTCAGCAATTGTACCCTTGAAGCACATTCAGGTTGATAGCAGCCTGAATTATATCAAGAGACCAGTTGCGATCTTAGAGCGAAACATGAAGACCTTGAGGAACAAGGTGGTTCAGTTGGTAACGGTGCAGTGGCAGCACCGAAGGGGTTCAGAGTGCACGTGGGAGTCCGAGAGGGAGATGAGGGGGCATTATCCATAGTTATTTTCAGATACAACAGCAGCAGACTTCGAGGACGAAGTCTAAGATAACTGGGGGAGAGTTGTAACGCCCCATTTCTGGTATGTGATTTAAATAAAATATTTTCTATTCTTGAGGGGTACTTGACGAGTTTGTATCCCGACTCGTCGAGTAGAGACGGGATGATCACGCGATTTAAGCTGGATACTCGACGAGTCCATACGTTGGGACTCGGCGAGTCCGCCTCTCTGGATGAAGCCCTAATTTTAAGGGTTTGCACCCTATTTAAACACATCTCGCCTCTATCACTCTCAGAACATTTCCCCTATAAACCCTAGCCCCCATTGTTGAGTTTGAGTGTGTTTGTGATAGCTTGGAAGCTTTGGGAAGGAAAGAAGGTCCATAGAAGAGAAGGAAGATCCAGGAGTTAGCTTACATCTATTTTTCATTCAAGTAATAAAGTTATAACCTTGTGTAGTCCTCCATTACAACCTCCTTTATGCTTGTTATGCCTTCTTTGGAGCCTCTTATGATTCAAACTTGAGATATGGACTTCCCTTTTTATGGAAAATTTTGATCTGGACCCTCATTGCACTCTAGAAGTCTAAAGTTTTAGTCATGATCGTGATTGAGGTCCCTCTTGAGCTTAGAACCCCATTAAGAGCTTAGATTTGACATTTGAAGCATTTAAAGCCATGCATGCACGTAAAGTTTGTAACTTTATGGGATGAGCATGCCCTAGAAGCTTGGATCTGTGATTTGGAGCCGCTGCATGGCTCAAATCAGGTATGTATGGAAAAAGGACTGAATGGACTCGGCGAGTCGCAAGCTTGACTCGTCGAGTCATATGAAGATAGCCGTGGACTCGACGAGTTGGATGAGCAACTCGGCGAGTCTAATGAAGATTGCCTTAGACTTGACGAGTTGTTTGAATAACTCGGCGAGTCGGATGAGTTTTCCGGAGAAAAGTAGTGTTTGAGTGAAATAGCTTCATTCCTTCTTAGGTACACGTAAAGTTAGCAACTTTACGTGTTCAGATGGTTCCAGGGGCTCAGATCTACAAGTTAGATGCTCTAGAATGGTTTAGAATTCAATTGTATGGAATCTGCACGACAGGACTCGGCGAGTTGTTCTTCGGACTCGACGAGTTGAGTCGCGAGTCCCCATTTTTCTTTGATTTGTGAGTTCAAGGTGAGTCAGTGAGTGGGAAAGGGACTCGGTGAGTTAAAGTCAGTGTTAGTAAAGAAGGGACTCGGCGAGTCTGTGCCCTGACTCGGCGAGTCCGGTCAACTGGGAGTTGACTTTGACCAGGGGTAAAATAGTCATTTTACCCTGAGAGCATTTACAAGTAACTGATCTAGTGTTTTGGGATTTGTAACCGGACAGTTCTGGAGAAGTATTCAGCCACTTTTAGAGTTAGCATCCCAACAGCCAGCACTACGAGGTGAGTTTTCCTTCCAGTAGTAACGGGTCTACGGCCACAATGCCGACCCGTTTAGTTAGCAGTAGTTCTGGACCTCGGTCCGATGCAGTAGTTAGATTGCTTGATGTCTTTGTGATTAAAGCATGTCCTTATATTATGTGTTCCGGATTTCGGTCTGATGCAATATGCAGTATACATGCTTATGCTAGTTGATATGTGTTTATACTATGCTATGTTTAGTCAGTTCCGGACATTGGTCCGATGCAGGGGACAAGGTACCAGTTAGTTTCGGACTCCCGTCTGATGCAATTAGTTCCGGACTTCGCTCCGATGCAGGGGACAAGGTCCCAGTTAGTTCCAGAGTTCGGTCCGATGCAGTTTTCGGGCTTCGGTCCGATGCAGAGGGCAAGGCCTGGGTTAGTTTCCAGACTTCGGTCCGATGCAGTGGGAAAGGCCCAATATGCGCTTTATATGTTATTGTATGGTATGTGGTAGTTTGGGGGAGCTCACTAAGCTTTGTGCTTACAGTTTCAGTTTTGGTTTTAGGTACTTCTGCAAGCAAAGGGAAGAGCTCGGGATGATGGCATTGCACACACCACAGTTTCAGCTTTTGTCTTGGGAGTTTATTTCAGATTCTATGTTATGTTGATACAGTTCTTTTGTCATGACACATCTATTATAACTTTTTGGGATTTATGACGTACAATTTCATGATATATTATAAATGGTTGATATCTTTAGTATTATTTAAACAAAAATTTTTGGGTCGTATTTTGGGTAGTTACACTTCTACTCGGAGGATTATTTGAGCCTTCTGTCAAGTATAAGGATTCCGCAGCTGGTTATGGTTAGGGGTTTTGGTTTTGTAGGTTGCCTCAAGATAATCAGAGTTGGAAGTATTATGGTTGGTCATTTATTCGATGAGGATTTGGCCTGATAATATTTCAACATGGGCGGTCTGTTGGGGAGACAAACCATTATCGATTTTAGACTTCGGATGGGCAGAAGTGGTTTGCAGGAGTTTAAGGTTTGTTTTCTTTGAGATGGAATTTCAGTTTGGGTTTCGGTATCTCAGGGAGTTTGTCTTATGCATTGAATATTCATTTGCGTCCATCAAATTGTTTGTTTTGATATGGGTGTTAGGAAGGAGCGATTTCGAGGACGAAATCTAATTTAAATAGGGGAGAGTTGTAACGCTCGGTTTCGGATTTGCTCCGTTGCTTGAGGATGCGGTCTAGTCATTAGTTTTTATGAGGCTTGGGGCTTTGAGAAGGAAGGATTTGGCCCATTTGGGATGTGGGTTTCATGGTATAAGTGATCCAAGTACTTGATTGTGTCTTCAGAAGCCAAGTGTATACTCGTAATTTGATATATCGGTCTTTTATGAATATAAGGTCTTGTTCGGGAGGTTTTAAGGCTTGGGTGTGTTGTTAGGAGTGCAGGGATTCTCTCCACCTTTTCATGGATATAAGTTTTGTTGGAAATGGGCCTAGGATGAGGGAGTTATGTTATTTTGAAGTTATTGGCAATTTTGGTCCCTAATGGAAATAATTGGCGAGGTAGTCCCCTGCATGCAAGGTGGCATGCGCATGAGTACGTCCAATGATATATGGGTTATGCCAAGCATACATGTGGGGAAATGGACTCGGGTTTGGGAGACGTACGCTTAGCGTACAAGAAGTACACCGAATGCACAATCAGGATCCCCAAAACCCTAATTTTTAGGGTTGGCTCACTTTTTAGGACCCTTAAGCCAATGGTCTGAGCCTCTCTTTCATCCTCCGATGTCTTAAACCCTAAGTCTTGAGTTATAGCTTCGTCCAAGGGGGTTGTGTGCCTTTTATGTGCATTTCTGGTGGATTTTTAGTGTATCAAGAAGTAGTGGCTTGGTGTAATGTGGTGGTTCAAGGAAAGGCTTGTGGATCTGGATTCCTTGCTGCATTTTCAGCTCATTGAAGGTAAAAAGTTCCTAGCTTGATCATTAGAAGTTGATGTTGGATAAGGTGTCTAAGTCCATAACTATTTCTGGTATATACTTGACCTGGTTTGGCATGGTCCATTTGGGTTGAATGGCATCATGCATTTGGATAGACTAAAATGAGAGAATTAGCACTTGAGGTGTATTAATATGTTATAAGTTATAATATACTAATAATAATCTTATTTAATTAGTATTGATCAAGAATTAATCTAAAATTAATTAAGTGATCAAAAGGTGACTAATTAAGTATATTGGTTGATTATGTAAATCACTCATACTTATATTGTGGGCTTAATGCTCCATGGATTATCAAGTTAGGCTAAGGTTCCTAAGATGCTCCATGGAAGCTCCATGGGAGTTACAAACCCAAGGTCATGGAAATGAAGAGTCATGTCACATTAGGGTTTACATGGGGTAACCCTACATGTAACACACTATATAAAGAACATGATGCACACCAAAATCGGCCACTAGAAGAACAAGTAAGGGCTAGCCAATTTTAGAAGTGTTATACATTCTCTCTAAGTCTTTCCAAGTGTACTTGGTATTGCGTGAGACATTTGAGGCATCACACTTAGGGTGCTAGGCTCACAAGGTTTCCAAGGAATCAAATCAACTACAAAGTATGTAATTCAAGGCATCTTTTATATTTAAAGTTCCCCATGTATGCTAGATAGGTTTATGAACCTTGGAAATCATATTTTGCATGTATTTCAACAAACATAGATCCAAGGTTTTCTAGGGTTGCATGTGCACTTAGGAAGTGTTAGAATGCTCAAAACCCTTCAGTGGTATTAGAGCCTAGGCTTGCTTGCTAATACGTGATGCAAAATAGTGAGAAAAATCGAATTTTAAGTTATCTGCCTAGGGGACTCGCCGAGTCCATGGGGGGACTCGACGAGTCCAAGTGAAAATGCAACCAATTCGGCGAGTCAGTTCATGCACTCAACGAGTTGGTCATGCAAATTGCAGTTTTTCGATTTTTGCTGCTGGAAATGCACTAGAAACATTACCCTAAACTGTTTTGTTGTTGTAAAACTTGTTTTAAATGGTGTAATGATTGTTCTAATCCATTTACAATGGCTAATATCAATTTTTCATGATTATATGTGTTCATATGTTCTTGAAACTTTGATATGAATATTCATGTTCTTATGAGTTTTTGATAAATCATAGGAATTACTTGTTTAATTGTTTAATCCATGATCTTTATGTGCTTTAATGGAGTCCATAATTTGTCCTCAAGTTATGGATAACCAAAAGTCTTTTGTGTTAAAAACCATTAAAAGTACACATAAGTTATAAAATGAAGAGTCTTCATTTTAATAACTCATAAGTTATGAATGTGAAAGGTTTTGTAAAGTTACAAAACTTGCCCTCAAATTTTGGAACATTTAAAGTCACTTAATAAACTTTGCTTTCAACCCCTAGATTTTTGAAAGTTAAAAATCAACCCTTATAGTTTATAATATTATAAGTTAGTAATATATATATATATATATATATATATATATATATATATATATATATATATATATATATATATATATATATATGTATAAGATCAAGTCGTTTTACCATTAGTAGGCCTCATTCACGAAGTCGGTTTATAAGGGGGGGTATAAGGTTGTTGCCTATAAAATGGCGACTTAATGGGTGTCTACTCTCACCCACCGCTTCCTTGATCGGTGGAGGGTCGTTAGCCAAATGGGTAGGACAATGACATATAATTTCTCATTAAAAGTATAATGATAATTATAAAGTAACTAAATGTTTTATTAAATTCCCAATCTTAGTTAGTTTAGTAAAATGTGAAGAAGTTGCTAATCCATGGAATTACACTTTACACTTTGATTAAGTCGTTAGTGGAGCGTGTGTGGTTAATCGGCACACTAACCTGGACTTAACAAGGTAGGTAAAGGGTGAATTAACTTTATTATAGGTTGGTGGAGCGCGTGTGGTTCACTGGCACATCGATTGAGTGATAAACTGTAAGGGTACAAAGTGATTTGCATGGTTACTTCACACCTCGTTTAGTGATATATCCCTGTCACAAAATTTGGAGGGCACACTCGAGATTGAAACATGCCTTTGAAAAGTTTATTGAATCTCGAAATAATCTAGGAATTTCTAAGAACCAATTAAAAACCTAATATTTATATTTCGTTTTTCATGGTGGAAATTGGTGAATCGTCATTCACCTACCTTTCAAATTTGTTATAGCTTAAATTACAACATACCTCTTTTAAGTTATGATATATGGTGATTGGATCCTAGCCTTAATATTACATTTGGGTGTTTCATTAAGGACTCTCTTTATATCTAAACTAATCTTGTTCTCTTCCTTTCAGATGCCTTCCAACAACATTGCTTCTGGCTCAAACCCTACCGGCTCCTTTTCCATCATGAACCTATGTGGGAGGGTCATCTTCGATGGTTCCAGCTTTATGGATTGGATCCGAAACATCAGAATGGTGACTCACTACGAGGACAAGGAATATATCCTCGATAAGGAGCTAAAGGAGATCGATGAGTCCACTGCTACTCCTCAGGAGATCGCTGACTTCCGGACTCATGAGAGAGATGCCACCAAAGTGGCATCTTTCATGATGGCCACCATGACAACTGAACTCCAAAAGTCCTATGAGGACTTCTACCCTTTTGAAATGCACCAAGACTTGATGGAAAGATACCATCAAAGTGCTCATCAAGAGAGGTATGAAGTCATCTCCTCCATGATAAAAAATAGGATGAAGGATGGAGAATCTGTCACGGGCCACATGCAGAAAATGCAAAGGTATGTGGACTGTTTGCTGAAGCTTAATGTGAACTTCCCCGAGGAGCTTGCAATAGATATCATTTTGCACTCCCTACCTTCATGTTATTATCATTTTTGCATGACATACCACATGAATAAGGAAGAGGTCACACTCAGCAAACTTCAAGGACTCCTTAAGACCACTGAAACCGGTCTTAAAGGTAAGTCGGTTGTTAACACTCCTACTCATACTTCAAACTCCGCCCCTATCTTGGCAATCGGGAAAGGTAGAGGGAAGAATAGGAAGAGCTCTTCAAAGGGTACCAAGGCTAGGACCCTTGATGGCTCTTCTTCAAGTGGAACCAAGAAAGATTTTGTCACTCCTTCTTCTGACCCAAAAGAGGCTGAATGCTTCTATTGCCATGAAAAGTTGCATTGGAAGTGGAACTGCCCAAAGTTCTAGCAAGATGTGAAGGATGGGAAAAGTTAAACCCAACCATGCAGGTATTTACACTATTCTATCTAATAACTCACCCTGTTCTAACTCTTGGGTCCTTGATACAGGTTGTGGTATTCATATTTGTTCTGATTTGCAAGGACTAAGAAGAAGTGAGGATGTGGAGCAAGGAAAGATAAACTTGATCATGGGGAATAGGAAAGCTTCACCTCTCACCAAGATTGGAGTTTATACTTGGTTGCTAAGTAGTGGATTTACTTTAGATTTGAATAAATGTTTTTATTCGCCAGAAATGGCAAGAAATATTATTTCCTTTCATGCTTTGTACAAACAAGGGTTTACCTTTTCTTTTGATAATGAAATTGGTGGAATAAATGCTTTCTTTAATAATGTTCTTTATTTTAAAGCATTACCTTGTGATGGTGTGTATGAAGCTGTATCTGTTGTATATAATCTAGGAAATAATGTGTTGTGTATTGATTCTTTGAGTAATAATAACTTGGATAAATCATCATTATGGCATTGTCCTCTTGGACATGTGGGCAAGAAACGCATAGGCCAACACCAAATAGATGGAGTCTTTGAGTCATTTGACATAAAGTCAGATGATAGTTGTGAATCATGCTTACTTGGTAAAATGACAAAGTCACCCATTACTTGGTCTTGTGAAAGGGGTGAAGGTTTGTTGGATTTCGTACACACGGATGTGTGTGGACCCTTCAAAACTGCCACAAGGGATGCTAATCGTTATTATTTGACTTTTACGGATGATTATAGTAGATATGGATATGTCTACTTAATCAAGCATAAGTCAGAGACTTTAGAGAGGTTTAAAGAGTTTAAGCAGGAAGTCGAGAATCAATTAGGCAGGAACATTAAGATGCTTCGATCTGATCGAGGTGGTGAGTATCTTAGTACAGAATTCCTCAACGATCTTAAGGAATGTGGGGTTATCTCACATTTGACACCTCCCAGGACACCGCAGTTGAATGGTGTGGCTGAGAGGCACAATCAAACCTTGTTGGATATGGTTCATTCCATGATGAGTCGAGCTTCGCTACCAATCTCATTTTGGGGGTCTGCCTTAGAGACTGCCGCCCATATCCTTAATATCGTCCCTACAAAGAAAGTTGCCAAAACTCCTCATGAGATGTGGAATGGTAAAGTTCCCAAACTAGACCACATCAAGATTTGGGGTTGCGAGGCTTTCGTGAGACGTGAGACCCACGATAAGCTCGAACCTCAAAGCGAGAGGTGTATTTTCATCGGCTACCCACATAAATCCTATGGTTACCTCATCTACAGACCCAATGAGAATGTGGTATTTGAAGAAAGGAGGGGTGTCTTGAGAGAGAGAGAGAGAGAGAGAGAGAGAGAGAGTTCATAAGCCAAGGAAATAGTGGGAGGCAAATTTACCTTGAAGAAATTCAAGAGTCAAGTGGTGAGGGAACTTCAAACCCTAACACTCAACCTGAGGAGGAAACTTCTGTTGAGCCAATTGACATGTCTGAACTTCTAAGGCATTCAATAAGGGTTAGTGTAGCACTTGGCTCCTGGAAGAAGGAAGAGCATAAAAGGATCAAGAGGAGATTGAAGGATTCGAGTATGGTTCATCATTTGCAGTCTTTGAGAGGTATAAAGTCTATACCATGCTTGCTTGTTTGTTAGATCCCTTTTTGGGGAGGATTTAGGGCTTTTTAAGCCATATGAGGTAGCCAACCATGATTCCAAACATGGTTGGGGGTCAAGACTTCGGATCTAAGTCCTGGAAGGAGTCACAAGGCAGATTTGGGTTGCTTCTGCACCCAAGGAAGGTCCCACGCAACATAAGAGCCATTTTAGAGCCTTTTTGGCTTAAAAGTTCCATGCATGCACGTAAAGTTCGTAACTTTACGTGCTAGATCGAGCTTAGGGGCTTGGATCTATCATTTGGTCAAAGGTTGTACATCATAAATCGAGGATTTAGGGCATGGACGTTATCGAGTCAGCGAGTCTATTCTTGGGACTCAACGAGTCCAAGGCATAAAGTCTCATATCTGTTGAGGGTCAATAGAACTCATTTTGGTGTTAGAAGGGTTGTAGAAGGTCCGAAGGAGTGACCCAACGTGTTGGACTTAGCCTTAGACCTAGAGTTCATGTGACTCGATGAGTGCTAGAACAGACTCGGCGAGTCCAAGGCAATCTCCTTATGGTTGAAGACGAACTCGATGAGTTGTTCATACAACTCGGTGAGTCAAGGACAAGACTTGTTCATCAGATGAAGGTGAACTCGACGAGTCGGATGAAGGTTCATTCGATGTTCATATTAAAGAGGAACTCATCGAGTCGTTGCCAAACTCGACGAGTCGAGTCGTGGATAAGGACGAGTAAAGGGTAGGGACTCGACGAGTTAACGACCCAACTCGGCGAGTCGGGTCAACTAGAAGTTGACTTTGACTTGGACTTGGTTGGGGGTAAAATAGTCATTTTACCCTAAGAGTAGATATCAGATTCTGACTGAGAGTTTTGTGGGGATTATAGTCGGAGGATTTCCGGAACAGCAGCGGACAGAGGTTTCCCGCACAGATTATCAGCAGCTACTCATATGAGGTGAGTTACCTTCTAGTAGCGATGGGTCTACGGCCATAATATTGGCCCACCAGTAGGAGTTGTATGATTAGATGATTGTCTTTGTGATATCATCTAAGTTTGCTACTACCTGATAAGTTATATGTTGGCATGATATGTTATATATGATAGTAGTAGAGTTCGGTTGTCAGGATTGAAGGGTAGGTCAGACACCCCAGATATGTTTGATAGTATGTGATGATATGTTTATATGCTGGCATGATATGTTATATGTGATAGTGGTAGTAGGAAGGGAATAGTCCCCAAGTTCGGTTTTTAGGACCGAAGGGTAGTTCGGACACCCCATATATGTTTGATAATATGTTTTTCTTATGATATATGTGATAGTAGCAGTAGCGGTGGAATAGTCCCCGAGGGTCGGTTGTTAGGACCGGCGGGTAGGTCAGCACCCCAGAATGTCTTGACATGGGTAGGACGGCACCCCAGAATGGCCGCATGGGTAGGTCGGCACCACAGAATGGCCATACGGGTAGGTCGGCACCCCATAATGGCCGTACCGGGTAGGTCGGGCACCCTAAAATTGCCTGGCAGTATGTATGCTATGTGATTGTATGGTATGTGGTACGATGGGGGAACTCACTAAGCTTCGTGATTACAACTGGCATGGTAGCGGCACATCATACACACACTCATTGTTTTCCGCACTATGGATATTCTAGGATTGTACTCTGACATGTTATTATTTTGTGACTTGGGTTTTCAGACATGATACATTGTTTTATGAGATGATGTGATTTCACAGTATTTTCTTATGAATGTTTTTATGAATCAGTTAATTAAAAAAAGAAACTTTTGGACTTGAAAATTGGGTCGTTACAAGTTGGTATCAGAGCCCTGGTTTGAGGGATTCGGACACACCCTTGGGAGTGTCTAGACTCAAATCAAGGGATTAAAATAATTTCTACAGGAAAATGGTTTCTTAAAAGCTAATATAAAAGAGTTTTGGGAAAGAACAAAGTGTGTGATGTGCGCGATCGGCCGTGCTCAAGTAAGTATTCCCCAAAGTACCCATACAAGTTTATATTATGTTTATTAGTTTCAGTAGAACAACATGCTAGAATAGGAATAAGGATCTAGGAATGATGCCTTATGTGCCTACTTTATGTGCTTCAACTTATGAGAATTGCATGCAGTAATGAGTAGACAGTAATAGGATAGCCTGTTTAGGTAATGCCTGGTAGTATGAGCTCAACATTGTATGCTGGTATAGTTTCTCATTAGGAGAATAGAGTTGCTTGAGTAGTTTCCTATGTCTGAATGTTGCTTTCTTTGTGCTTGTAGGATCTGAATGATGGGAGTTAGCCATTAGGTGAGTATGTCGCGTCACATGTGATTAGGATTGAATAATCTCAGAGTGCTAGATTTGGCCCTATTGCGCAGCTCTCGTTTGGGTCTAACCGCTGTAGGGACGAGTCTTTTACTTGAAGGAGTATTCGATCCTCGTTACATGTGATGGTATTCAGGTGATGGCTAATTGGCATCACAAGGAGGCCTTCAGCAGATGAGGACCGGTTTTGGTGGAGTCAGAGATTTTCCCTAGGGTAAGCCTAGGATGAGAGTAGTAGAGATCGGCAGTGGTAAAAGGGACTTGGTGGAGTCAAGGTAGTCCTTAAGGAAAGTACGGCTAGATGTGGAAGGTAGTATGGGCCCGTACTACTGAGAGCAGAGGATCCGTACTCGAATTGAGGAAGGTTGAGGCAAGACCAAGGAACTTGTGATGGGTGTGATCCCTCTACATGTGCCAGTATCACTAACGGTTGTCATTATGTATTACAGAATTGTGGTACTACGCTCGAGGCCAGCAGTTAGCAGCTTAGGAGAGGGATCAGGTTTGGGTTCAAGCTTCGAACCAGTGGATGAGAGGCTACGCGAATTCATCGCATCTAATATCACTAGAGGAATCCTTGACGCGGCCCCGATCATCTTTGGGTCGATCAAGGA
The DNA here is from genome assembly GCF_002870075.4 of Lactuca sativa. NCBI lineage: Eukaryota > Viridiplantae > Streptophyta > Magnoliopsida > Asterales > Asteraceae > Lactuca > Lactuca sativa. The sequence continues at coordinate 232,149,668 of NC_056623.2, forward strand.
AGGGATTGTCGAGCTGATGGAGGATCGCCTCAAAGCGTTCAGGAGTAACATGGCGACCAGCCAGTCAGGATCACGCACACTGTTCTTTAAGGACTTCAGGGGCAGTGGCACGCCGGACTTCCATGGGGCGAAGGACCCCATTGCTGCCAGACGATGGATTGCGGACATTGAGTCTGCACAGCTGACCAGCTTCTGCCCTGAGGGGTCGAACGTGAGATATGCACCAGGGTGTTTGAGAGACAGAGTTAGAGATTTGTGGGAGTCCGTTGGTGACTCATTGGGAGCCTCGGCTGTTGAGGCTATGACCTGGTAAGACTTTGTGACCAGATTCATGGAGGAGTTTGCGCCAAATATAGAGCTTCAACAACTGGCCAGGGAGTTTTTGGACATGAGACAGACTACAGATACTGTGGCGGAGATCACCACCAAGTTTCGGGAGAAGGTGTTGTTGGTGCCCTAGTATGCGGGAGATGAGGACATGAGGAGGACCCGCTATCATGACATGCTGCAAGCAGGCATTCGGGAGCATGTTAGTTTTTCAGCTTTCCCTATCCTGGATTCCATGATCACCAAGGTTAGGGAGAGGTAGATCGATCTAGAGCATGTGCGAAAGAGGAAGGTAGAGGAGGGGAAGACGAATGGGGCTTCGGGGAAGAAGCCCACGGGATCAGATGGTAGGCCGAAAGGCCAGTCGGGACCAGGCTGCTACAAGAAATGCGGCAGGCCACATGAGGGGGCGTGTTGTTTGGGATCGTCGGGCTGCTACAAGTACGGCAAGACGGGGCATTTCAGCAAGGATTGTACTGCCCCTGTACTCGTTATTTAGATGTCTGAGTTGTTGTGTTTCCACTCTAACCAGAGAGGCGACAAGAAGGCCAACTGCCCCCCGTTGACAGTAGCAGCGCCAGTGAAGGCGCCAGCTCCAATGACCCTACAAATTACTGATGGCCGGCAGGCCAAGGCTGAGGCTCCAGTAGTGAGGAGTCGGGCCTTCCAGTTGACTACCGAGGAGGCACGCGCTGCACCCGATGTGGTGACGGGTATGACCTCTTACTTATGCTATTATGATATGCTCTTGTGATTTTGATATGTTATGTATGTGCTATGTTTAGGATCGTTCCATGAGAATGGTATCCCAGTTCAAGTATTGTTTGATTCGGGTGCTACCCGATCATTTGTCTCTCTTGCACTTAGCAAGAAGTTTCCTGAGTCTTCGGACATGTTGGATTGCCCTTTAGAGGTCGAGATTACGGACGACCGGTCGGTGCGAGCATCATAGGTCTTCCGAGATTGTGTTTTGAGATTGTTTGAGGAGCGTTACCTGGTAGACTTGGTTCCCATACCCTTGGGGGGAACAAGGTTATTATCAGCATGGATTGGATAAGCCCCAATAGGACAGTGATAGATTGTGCACAGCAGTTGGTGCGAGTCAGGACCCCAGGAGGGGGAGAGTTAGCGACTCAGGGCGAGAGGCCACAACGAGGGCCAGCTTTATGTTCGGCAGCGAGGGAAAGGCGTTACCTTCAGCAGGGTTGCGCAGGATATGTCGCTTCTGTCATGGACACCCGGGAGGCGGGAAAGGTGGCAGTGGGCGATGTGCCCGTGGTATGAGAGTTTGCGGACATATTCCTCGAGGAGTTGCCTGGGATACCTTCAGAGCGATAGGTGGAGTTCAGGATCGACCTAGTCCCTGGTGTGGCTCCGATAGCTAAGGTACTGTATTGGTTGGCTCCTCCTGAGATGCAGGAGTTGTCTACACAGCTGCAGGAGCTATTAGAGAAGGGATTCATTAGACCGAGTAGTTCTCCTTGGGGAGCCCCGATTCTGTTTGTGAAGAAGAAGGACGGGTCACATCGGATGTGTATAGATTATCGGGAGATGAATAAGGTAACAGTGAGGAACCGTTACCCACTCCTGAGGATTGATGACCTCTTTGACTAGCTACAGGGAGCATCTTGGTTCTCCAAGATTGATCTTCGTTCGAGATATCAGCAGATGAGGGTCAGAGAGGAGGATGTACAGAAGATTGTGTTCCAGACGCGCTATGGCCACTATGAGTTCGTGGTGATGCCTTTCGGGCACACCAATGCTCCTGCCGCGTTCATGGATCTCATGAACCGCGTGTGTAGACCGATGTTGGATCGGTCCGTGATAGTTTTCATCGATTATCTCTTGGTTTACTCCAAGACGCAGGAGGAGCACGAGGAGCACCTGCGAGAGGTTCTGGATACTTTGAAAAGGGAGAACTTGTATGCTAAGTTCTCCAAGTGTGAGTTTTGGTTGCGCGAGGTGTAGTTTCTCGGGCACCTTGTCAACCAGAACGGGATATCAGTGGACCCAGCCAAAGTGGAGGCCGTGATGAGATGGGAGGTTCTGAGGTCTCCATTCGAGATTCGGAGTTTCCTAGGATTAGCCGGTTACTATCGAAGATTCATCCATGATTTCTTTAAGATAGTCGTACCCCTGACCAAGCTAACGAGGAAAGTCGTGGTCTTTCGTTGGGGGCTTGAGCAACAGGTTGCATTCGAGTCATTAAGACAGAGATTGTACGAGGCGCCAATCTTATCCCTACCAGAGCGCGTGGAGGATTTTTTTGTGTACTGCGATGCGTCCATTTCAAGATGGGGCGTGGTACTGATGCAAAGAGGACATGTTATTGCTTACGCTTCGAGGCAGCTGAAGCCTCACGAGGCGAACTACCCGACACATGACTTAGAGCTGGGGGTTGTGTTCGCCTTCAAGATTTGGTGTCATTACCTCTATGGGGTTCGTTGTACCATCTACAAGGACAAAAAGAGTTTGAGGTACCTCATAGATCAGCCAAATCTAAACATGAGGCAGCGTCGGTGGTTAGACGTGGTGAAGGATTACGATTGCGAGATCCTTTACCACCCAGGGAAGGCCAATGTGGTGGCCGACGCGCTTAGCCGCAAGGCAGCACTGATCAGGGATATCTGCCTGAGGATGACAGTGGTGACTCCGCTGTTGAAGCGGATTCGGGAGGCCCAGCATGAGGCCATGAAGGAGGAACATCGGAAGAGCGAGCGAATTGTGGGGCAGGTTTCCTCCTTCGACTATGACAACCGAGGATTATTGACACTACACCATAGGGTGTGTGTGCCGTATTACGGGGGTGTGTGCCAGGTTATGATGGAGGAGGCATACAAATCTCGATTCTCCATTCATCTCGGGGTGACAAAGATGTATAGGGATCTTCGTCTAGACTATTGGTGGCCCTGCAGGAAGCGGGATGTAGCATGGTACATGGAGCGGTGCTTGACCTGCAGGAAGGTCAAGGCAGAGGACCAGAGGCCACACGGAAAGATGCATCCGTTGGATATTCCGTTGTGGAAATGGGAGGACATTAAGATGGATTTTATCACAAAGCTTCCCAGGACCACGCAGAGAGTGGATTCGATTTGGGTCATCGTCGATCGATTGACCAAGAGCGCCCATTTTATTCCGATTCAGGAGAGCATCTCGGCCGAGAAGTCGGCCGACATCTATATCAGGGAGGTGGTGATGCGACACGGGGTGCCACTTTCGGTGATTTCAGACAGGGATGTACAGTTCACTTCCAGGTTTTGGAAGAAGTTTCATGATGAGCTGGGTACTCGTCTGCATTTTAGCACTGACTTTCACCCGTAGGCGGATGGTCAGAGGGAGCGGACCATTCAAACTCTGGAGGATATGTGGCGAGCATGCGTGTTAGACTTTGTAGGTAGTTGGGATACCTACCTTCCATTGGCAGAGTTCTCCTATAACAATTGTTATCACGCGAGCATTGACCACCCTCCCTTCGAGATGTTGTATTGAAGGAGGTGCAGGACCCCGATATGTTGGGGCGAGGTTGGCCAGAGGGTAATGGAGAGCACCGAAGTAATGCTCAAGACGACAGAGAGGATTCAGCAGGTCTGGAGCAGGCTTTAGACTGCTCAGAGCCAGCAGAAAATTTATGCCGATAAGCGTCGATCAGACCTAGAGTTCCAGGTCGGGGATATGGCTCTCCTGAAGGTGTCACCATGGAAAGGCATCATCCGATTCAGGAAACGGGGCAAGTTGGGCCCCAGGTACATTGGACCATTCAGGGTCTTAGCCAGAGTAGGCAAGGTGGCGTATAGGTTGTATCTGCCAGCCGAAATCAGCCAGATCCACAACACTTTCCACGTCTCCTAGCTGCGAAAGTGCCTGGTGGACGACTCAGCAGTGGTACCCTTGGAGGACATTTAGGTTGATGACAGCCTAAATTACATTGAGCGGCCAGTAGTGATCCTCGACTGGAAGTCGAAGGATCTAAGGAACAAGAGAGTGGAACTCGTAAAGGTGCAATGGCAGCACCAAAAGGGCTCGAAATGGACTTGGGAGCCGAGGGATGAGATGATGGAGAATTACCCAGAGCTCTTCCAGGATTGAACAGCAGACTTCGAGGACGAAGTCTAAAATAAGCGGGGGAGATTTGTAGCACCTGGCTCGTGGATTAAGGAAGAGCATAGAAGGATCAAGAGGAGACTGAAGGATTCGAGTTTGGTTCATCATTTGCAGTCTTTGAGAGGTATAAAGTTTGTACCTTGCTTGCTTGTTTGTTAGATCCCTTTTTGGGGAGGATTTAGGGCTTTTTAAGCCCTATAAGGTAGCCAACCATGATTGCAAACATGGTTGGGGGTCACAAGGCAGATTTGGGTTGCTTCTGCACCCAAGGAAGGTCCCATGTAGCATAAGAGCCATTTTAGATCCTTTTTGGCTCAAAAGTCCCATGCATGCACGTAAAGTTTGTAACTTTACATGCTAGATCGAGCTTAGGGGCTTGGATCTATCATTTGGTCAAAGGTTGTACATCAGAAATCGAGGATTTAGGGCATGGATGTTATCGACTCGGCGAGTGCATTCTTGGGACTCGACGAGTCCAAGGCATAAGGTCCCATATCCGTTAAGGGTCAAAAGAAATCAGTTGGGTGTTAGAAGGGTTGTAGAAGGTCCAAAGGAGTGACCCAACGTGTGGGACTTACCCTTAGACCTGGAGTTCATGGGACTCGACGAGTTCTAGAACAGACTCGGCGAGTCCAAGGAAATCTCCTTATGGTTGAAGAACAACTTGACGTGTTGTTCATACAACTCGGTGAGTCAAGGAAAGGACTTGTTCATCAGATGAAGGTGAACTTGACTAGTTGTTCATACAACTCAATAAGCCGGATGAAGGTTCATTCGATGTTCATATCGAAGAGGAACATGTCGAGTCGTTGCCAAACTCGACGAGTCGATTCGTGGATAAGGACGAGTAAAGGGTAGGGACTCGACGAGTTGACGACCCAGCTCGGTGAGTCGGGTCAACTGGAAGTTGACTTTGAGTTGGACTTGATTGGGGGTAAAATAGTAATTTTACCCTAAGAGTAGATATCAGATTATGACTGAGTGTTTTTTGGGGATTATAGCCGGAGGATTTCCGGAGCAGCAGCAGACAGAGGTTTCCCGCATAGATTATCAGCAGCTACTCATATAAGGTGAGTTACCTTCCAGTATCAGTGGGTCTACAGCCACAATGCCGGCCCACCAGTAGGAGTTGTATGATTAGATGATTGTCTTTGTGATATCATCTAGGTTTGCTACTACCTGATATGTTATATGCTAGCATGATATGTTATATGTGATAGTAGTAGAGTTCGGTTGTCAGGACCGAAGGGTAGCTCAGACACCCAGATATGTCTGATATTATGTGATGATATGTTTATATATACTGGCATGATATGTTATATGTGATAGTGGTAGTAGGAAGGGAACAGTCCCCAAGTTCGGTTTTTAGGACCGAAGGGTAGTTCGGATACCCTAGATATGTCTGATAATATGTTTTTGTTATGATATATGTGATAGTAGCAGTAGGGGTGGAATAGTCCCCGAGGGTCGGTTGTTAGGACCGACGGGTAGGTCAGCACCCCAGAATGTCTTGACATGGGTAGGACGACACCCCAGAATGGCTGCATGCGTAGGTCGGCACCACAGAATGGTCGTACGGGTAGGTCGGCACCCCAGAATGGCCGTATCGGGTAGGTCGGGCACCCCAGAATTGACCGATAGTATGTATGCTATGTGATTGTATGGTATGTGGTACGATGGGGGAACTCACTAAGCTTCGTGCTTACAGTTTACAGTTTTTGTTTCAGGTATCTCTTCAGCGAAGGGGAAGGAGCTGGCACGGTAGCGGCACATCATACAGAGACTCATTGTTTTCCGAACTATGGATATTCTGGGATAGTACTCTAACATGTTATTATTTTGTGACTTGGGTTTTCAGACATGATACATTGTTTTATGAGATTATGTGATTTCATATTATTTTCTTATGAATGTTTTTATGAATCAGTTAATTAAAAAAAGAAATTTTTGGACTTGAAAATTGGGTCGTTACAGTTAACAATGCACCTGAGCATTATTATGGTTTCCATATTACTGCGGAAGGTGAGACACTTATCAGTGATGAGACATTGGTAAGTCTGGATGAACCTAACAGTTACGTGGAAGCCGTGATAGGCCCCGAGTCTTCCAAATGGAAAGAGGCAATGAACAGCGAGATACAGTCCATGTGTGACAATCAAGTTTGGAACTTGATTGACAATGTACCAAGTCGTAAGACAGTTGGGTGCAAATGGATCTTCAAGAAGAAGACCGACATGGATGGTAATGTACACACTTATAAGGCGCGACTGGTTACAAAGGGCTTTTCTCAAACTCCGGGAGTTGACTATGATGAGACCTTTTCACCAGTAGCAAAGATTAAGTCCAGTAGGGTCCTGTTAGCCATCGCTGCATTTCATGACTATGAAATATGGCAAATGGATGTCAAAACCGCATTCCTTAATAGAAGTTTGGCTGAGGATGTTTACATGAGTCAACCAGAGGGTTTTGTTAGTAATGAGTCCCTAATAGAGTGTGTAAGCTTGAGAAATCCATTTGTGGATTAAAACAAGCACCTCACAGATGGAATCTTTGCTTTGATGAGAAAGTCAAAGAGTTTGGCTTTTCGATGAGTGAAGATGAATCTTGTGTATATGTCAAGGCTAGTGGGAGTATAGTTAGCTTTTTGGTATTGTATGTGGATGGCATACTACTCATAGGAAATGACATCCCAACTCTGCAGGAAGTGAAGTCCTGGCATGGGAAGTGTTTCTCTATGAAGGACCTTGGAGAAGCTGCCTATATCCTAGGGATAAGGATTCTAAGAGACCTGAGTAAAAGACTTATTGTACTTAGTCAGAGTACCTACTTGGATAAGGTGCTGAAGAGGTTCAACATGTAGGACTCCAAGAAAGGAGAGTTACCTATCCAGTGTAATGCTAGATTGAGTAAGACTCAAAGCCCGATAACTGAGGCTGAAATAGCAAAAATGAGTCGAGTACATTATGCTTCGGCTGTAGGCTCGATCATGTATGCTATGACTTGTACTCGACCTGATGTAGCCTTTGACTTGAGCATGGTTAGCAGATATTAGGGGAACTCTGGCAAGTCTCACTGGACTGCGGTAAAGAATATCCTCAAGTAGCTACGGAGGACTAAGGACTGGGTCCTTACCCTCGATAGGAGTGATGACTTGAGGGTTGTAGGGTATAGTGATGCTAGCTTTCAGACTGATATGGATAATTTCCGCTCTCAGTCAGGCTGGGTCTTTACCTTAAACGAAGGAGTAATTACTTGGAAAAGTTCCAAGCTAAAGAAAGTGGCTGATTCAACTTGTGAATCAGAGTATATAGCAGCGAGCGAGGCAGCAAAGGACGCGATATGGCTGAAGAAGTTCATTGGAGACCTTGGAGTTGTACCAGCTATAAAGGAGCCTATGGAAATTTTCTGTGATAGTGAAAGTGCAGTTGCCTTAGCAAAAGAACCAAATGATCATGGAAGATCTAGACACATCGACAGAAAATACCATTTCATTAGACATCGAATAGAAGACGGACTCCTCGTGGCAAAGAGGTTATCATCGGATGACAACCCAGCAGATCCCCTCACGAAGGGACTGGGTAGGGTTAAACATCTCTAGCATGCGCGAAGCATAAGGCTGAAGGATGATATTAGTTTTAGTAGTTAGATAATTTTGAAATTTGTAAAGTGTATTTGACATTTGATGATGAATAAAAGTTGTGTTTATTTATGAGTAAAGTGTTGCTATCTTTTTTCAATCGTTTACTATAATTTCTTTTGCATGTTTTGACATCCAGAATATTCATGTTGTGTATTACATAGTATTCAAATTTTCCACAGTCGGTCATATGCTGGAAGTAGATATGAATTAAGACTGTCATGAGTTGGTTATAGAGGTCTAAGATGTTGGACATGGCCTCAACACTCATGAGTTCTCATAAGTTCTGTGTATTGGATTCAACCCATGCTCGCTAGTATCACTTCATGGAATTTATCTCAAGTGATCGCGAGACGGTAATATCATATATTCTTCAAACCTAGAGATATGAATTGTTGCCTATGAGTTGGTTATGCATTGATTGTACGAAAACGCATTGGTTACTCGGTGTTATAAAACGTGCTTTTGTGTATGATTCCACAAGTAGTAGAACAAGCATCTGAGTCGAAGTTTATATGTTCCTTCTTGGATTAGAAGCGATATCTGGGCCCCTCGATGATTTTGTTTTGACCTATGTAACGGGCCAGGTCAGAACTAAATTGATGTGTTTGATTAAGTTCTTTGTCAAAAAAATCGGAAATCGAGAAACAAATTGTCGGATAATAAGTAAGACATTGTTCCATGTATATGTCCTACTGATATCTAGAATAGAGGATTATATGATCACTTATCTTAATTGGCGTATCATTATCATCTCGGTTCTGCTAGACCTTGAAAAGAGCTACGATTGCTAATCGGTTCCTGAAGTCATACTTGCAGATAGTTATTAGACTTATCCAAGTGGGATACTGTTGGATAAGGTGTCTAAGTCCATAACTGTTTCTGGTATGTACTTGACCCGGTTTGGCATGGTCCATTTGGGTTGCATGGCATCATACATTTGGATAGACTAAAATGAGAGAATTAGCACTTGAGGTGTATTAATATGTTATAAGTTATAATATACTAATGACAATCTTATTTAATTAGTATTGATCAAGAATTAATCTAAAATTAATTAAGTGATCAAAAGGTGACTAATTAAGTATATTGGTTGATTATGTAAATCACTCATACTTATATTGTGGGCTTAATGCTCCATGGATTATCAAGTTGGGCTAAGGTTCATAAGATGCTTCATGGATGCTCCATGGGAGTTACAAACCCATGGGTCATGGAAATGAAGAGTCATGTCACATTAGGGTTTACATGGTGTAACCCTAGATGTAACACACTATATAAAGAATATTATGCACAACAAAATCAGCCACTAGAAGAACAAGTGAGGGCCAGCCGATTTTAAAAGTGTTATACATTCTCTCTAAGTCTTTCCAAGTGTACTTCGTGTTGTGTGAGACATTTGAGACATCACACTTGGGGTGTTAGGCTCAAAAGGTTTCCAAGGAATCAAATTAACACAACAAGGTATGTAATTCTAGCCATCTTTTATATTTAAAGTTCCCCATGTATGCTAGATAGGTTTATGAACCTTGGAAATCATATTTTCATGTATTTAGACAAACATAGATCCAAGGTTTTCTAGGGTTGCATATACACTTAGGAAGTGTAAGAATGCTCAAAACCCTTCAGTTGAGATCTATGATTTTATGGTTTTTGGTCCCAGTTTGACCACATGAGGAAGATCTAGTGGTTGGACACCACTTCAGAAGCTTTGAGTTGCCACTCTGGGTAGATCTAAGGTTATAAAGTTTATAGAAATGCTTGCTTGATGCTTGGATTGTGTCCATGCATGTTCTTGTTGGGTTTTAATGGATTAAAGTTGTTACTAGGTCTCTTTGAGTCGTGTAAATGCATAAACATGCCGACTTCATGCTTTTGGAGCTTATATGGAAGGTATTATGAGGTATTTGTGGAAGGACTTAACAGATTAAGTCATGAAATAAGTCTTGGAAAGTTTGAGGATTACACCTTACATAAAAGCAAGTACGCCCCGCGTACTGAGGTCATCGTGGTATGCCCTGCGTATCAGTGTGTATGCCCTGCGTAATTGGCCTAATATTATTATGGGATTGGTTGTCGCCTTCGGCCTTGGAGTTGGGCCTTGGGCTTTGAGAGTTGGACTTCTGAATGCAGTAATTGTTTTTGGAATTGGTCTTCTTTATGGACTAGGTTATGGGGTTTTCATTATTGGGCCTTGTGGGCCTAATGGATTTGGGCATTTGTGGTCCCAATGGGCTTTAGTCTTGTGGCATCTTTGGGTTTTTTGAGAATCATTATGTGGACCAGGATTTATTGGGCTGCTGGGAGAGGCCCACATGGTGTTGGGCCAAATTTGGAAAATTAGGCCATTAATTCACTTTTATGGATCTTATAGTTTTGGGCCTGGTTGGTTTTGGGCATGGGACTTGGCTATGAGTCTTGATGGACCAGGGGTAAAATGGTCATTTTACTGCAATCTTGGTTTATGGATCATGGTTTGGAATTCAGATGCTAATTGGATATTGTTTTGGTAATTGTTAGCTTGGGAAGTCATCAAGGTAGTAGCTAGGGATTTCTTGCAGTGAGCTTCAACACTCGAGGTGATTTTCCTCACTGTTCGTATGGGTCGAAGGCACCAATGCCGACCCATTTGGTTTATGTATTATAGGAAGACCCGGAGGTGGCTCCTGGCACATGTATGCTAGTTAAGTAACTGTAGACTGTATGCTAGTTGTCCTTGTGATACTTGCATAGAAGACCAAGAGGTTGCTCCTGGCACACTGTATGCAAGACCAGATTCTGTGCTCTGGCAAGTAATTAGTTAAGTAGTATTGATTGTATGCTAGTTGTCTTTGTGATGCTTGCATGGAAGACCAGGAGGTGGCTCCTGGCACTTGTCTGTAAGACCCAAGGTTTTGGCCCCCGGCCTGGAAAGAAAGACCACGAGGTGGCTCGTGGCATAATGGAAAGACTATGTGTGTCACATAGCACCTTTATTGATTATAATATATGTGTGGATCGCGGTTATGTATGGCTTGTATGGATCATTGGATATATATGGTATGTGGTATTTGGAGAACTCACTAAACTTTGTGCTTACGGTTTTCAGTTTTGGTTTCAGGTACTTCTGTTTTAAATGAAAGAGCTTGCGGCGATTGCAGTGCATACACCCATATTTTCCGCAATATGTGATCTTGGGAGGGGGGGCAGACTTTGATAAGTGTTTTATTTGAAACACTTTTGAATGTTTTTAACAAAGTTACATTAGTGTTTTAATTATAATAAAAATAAAATTTTTACCTTGGAGTTTTTGGTTGTTTCAAAAGATGAGTTGAGCTCACTTGATAAGAACCAGACTTGGTCATTGGTAAAGTTACCATCAGAAAAGAAAGCATTGTAGAACAAGTGGATGTTTAAGGTCAAAGATAAGATATATGAAACAAGAGGTAGAAATATCAACTGGTGCTTAAAGGTTTCCAACATAAAAAGGGGTTGATTATAATGATATCTTTTTTTCTGGTTGTAAAAATAATCATTATTAGACTAGTCTTAGGTATAGTGGTTGCATAAAATCTCTATATAGAGGAACTAGATAAAAAACATATTTTATATATGGTGATTTAGAAGAAGACATTTATATGTTATAACTAGAGGGTTTTTTCATAGTTGGAAAGGAAAATCTAGTATGCAAGTTGAAGAAAAGTCTATATATGTTGAAGAAAACTCCAAGGCAGTGGTACTTGAAGTTTGATAGCTTCATGGATAGGTTCCGGTACCAAAAGATGTTAAATGGAACATTTTTGTAACCTGAAGAAAGTTGGTTCCTTATATATCATCCTTTTATTATATTTTGATAACATGTTGATTAGTGGATCAGAGATGCATGAGATCAATAGACTAAAAAAGCAGTTGTCCAGATAGATCAAAAAGAATGACCTAGGAGATCATAAGTAGATATTTAGCATAAGCCTAGCTAGAGAAAGACTTGCAAACACTCTAAAACTTTTCTAAGCAAAGTATCAAGAAAGTTCTAGAAAAATTCAACAGTAGAAGATACTGAAAGCAGAAGTACACCTTTTGTAAGTTAGTTAAGACTCTCAAAGAAACAGTCCCCAAAGAAGGAAAGACAAAAAAAAAGATGGGTAAAGTTCCCTACGTCTTAGAAATTGGTAGCTCTATGTATATTATGGTGCACACCAGACTAGATATTGATTATGTTGTGATAGTAGTGTGTCAGATTAAGTATAATCAAGGAATAGAGCATTGGGAAGGAGTCAAGTGTCTGGTATGTTATTTGAAAGGTATTTCTGAGGCCGCCTTATGTTTTAGAAGGAAATAAGTATCCTGGAAATTTTTTTGATGCTTATTTGAGGACTATATGGATTTGGAAAAGAGCACAACAAATTATGTGTTCACAATTAGAGGTATAACAATCATATGGATGTCCAGGTTACGAAAGAGTGTTGTTCTTTCGACCACATAAGCAAAGTACATGACAACTATAAAAGCAAGCAAGGAGATTATATGGTTGGAAAACTTCCTATCAGAGATGGGTATGCGGTAGGAAGGTTGTCTACTCTATTATGAAAACCAAAGTGCAACTAATTTGGAAACAAATCTAGTGTTTCATATAAGGAAAAAACATATTCATGTAACGCCCTGACCCACAGGTAATGATTTAAATAAAATATTTTTGGGTTTTGGTCCTACTCGACGAGTTGGTTGCCCTACTCGTCGAGTAGCAGCGGGTTGGACCGCGAATTAAGTGGCCTACTCGACGAGTCCTTTGTTGGACTCGACGAGTAGGAGCTGGAAAGTGAAACCCTAATTCACGGGGTTTGCACCCCTATTTAAAGAAGCTCAAATCTCATTCAGTTCCTTTGCAGCCCCCTTTGCATCTCTAACTCGTGTGTGTGTGTGTTCCATTGTGTGTTGAAGCTTGAGAGAAGATTTTTGGTGAAAAAGTTTGGTGAATCAAGTGATTTAGGCAAGGAGCTGGGAAGAGATCGTATTTCTTCTTCTGTGGACATCTCTTGGGAAGGTAATTAACCATTTCCCTCAGTTATTTCAGTTAGACCTCATCTTTGAATGAGTTTTAGGGTTTTAGAAAGGGTATCAAGTTGGTATAGCAATCTATGGGCTAGATCTGAAGTTGTAACTTCAGATCTGGATCCTCATTGGATTATTCAAGCATAAAGTTCCAGCTTTAGTCGAGTTTAAGGTCCCCTTAGTCCATAAACACCCATTAAGAGCTTGGTTTTGGCATTTGGAGCTTGTAAGGAAATGCATGCATGTAAATTTTGCAACTTTACGTGGTAAGCAGGCTTAAGGAAGCTAGATCTGCAATTGGGACCTTGCCATGGCTTATAGATGTCTGCATGTTAAAATGACTGAAGGGACTCGGCGAGTCGCAAACCCAACTCGGCGAGTCATATGAAGATATGCATTAGACCCGGCGAGTTGGATGAACAACTCGACGAGTCAGTTGAAGGAAGCCTTGAACTTGACGAGTTGGTTGAATAACTCGGCGAGTTAGATGAAGATGGTCATGAAACTCGACGAGTTGAAGGACAACTCGGCAAGTCGTATGAGTTTCAGCCAAGGATATGTTTACGTGTACACCCGTCGATTTGCAAGGAGGAAACTCGATGGGTGGCCTTGAGACTTGATCAGGATTTGAAGGAACTCGACGAGTCACCCCGATGACTCGGCGAGTTGGAATATGCTTCAAAGACTCGGGAGCAGCCGAATGTACTCGGCGAGTTAAGGTCAACATGGATTGTTGACCTTGACCAAGGACTTTGACCTTGATCAGGGATTGACTAGCAGGTTATGGAGTGCCTTATAAGGCTAAGGGATTATGAGTATATTGTGTTATGGATATAGGTGGTGGAGCCGGTGACCAGTGATCCGATAGTTGGAGTTACCTTTCGAGTCCACATCTACGAGGTGAGTTATCCTCACTATATCGATAGGGTCTACGGAACCAAGGTCGACTCTTAGTTGTTATTGTCATGGTATGATACATGTGATATGATCGGTTTGATCGGAATCAGGGTAGGCAATATGTTATGCTTTTATGATTCGTAGGGATTGGTATGTTATTGACCTGCTAGGTCAGTGTTGTAGTTACGAGAGAATTATATGACTGATGATCAGTGAGATAGATATGCTTGATGTTTGTATATGCTAGTATAAGATCATATGCGCACATGGTTAATTTTTAGTTGGTTGGGTTGAGGCGGTCCTGCTTTGTGCTGAAGGCTACATACCCTATGAGCGGTCCGGGGAGACTGTAGGCCCACGTGGCGGACCAGTCATGTCGAAGGCTCGGGATAGACTCATATTGACTGTAGGCCCTGAAGGGCGGACCAATCAGGCCGATGGCCCAGTATGCAAGTTGATTGATGGATTGTTATTGATATGTTTTTGTCTATATGGTATTGGTATTTTGGGGGTAGCTCACTAAGCCCTCGGGCTTACAGTTTTCAGTTTATTGTTTCAGGTACTTCTGGAGATCGAGGGAAGGCGAAGGCGTGAACGTACCGCTCCTCATCCTCATGATCTGTTTTGGGACACTCTGATGATAAATGATTTGGAAATTTTTTGTAAAAACAATTACTATTTGTTTCTTTTGTCAACGTTAAAAGTTTAAATTTGGCGTAAATTTTATAGACGTTACAAGTTGGTATCAGAGCCTTGGTTTGAGCGAATTGGAGGAACACTTGTGTGAATCCAGTCTCAAATCAAGGAGATTTTCAGAAAATAAAATTTTAAAATGATTTTCAAGATAAGCATGGAGGATGCCAGGGTACGATCTGTCACACCCCCGAACCAGATGGCGGAAACGTCTGAGGGCTTTCGTGACTTAAATTGAATATCATCACAATGAATATACATGAATCATAACATAAAAACATCACCATGCATTAATATAGTACAAGTGTTATTGTTTACATCCAGTACATAGTTTTGAATATTACACCAACATGACATAAATTGTTTGATAAATATCGTAAGCAAAACACCCTGACATACTTGGTACTTATTCTTCGGCTTATCTGTTACCTGAGAATACAAGTTATTTTGAAAAACGTCAACATATGAAATGTTGGTGAGTTCATAAGCAATGTTGTGATAAAATGTTTTTGTGTAGTTTGTAAAACCCAGAAAATCTGATATTTTCTGAAAAGGCCTTTGTTTATAAAAAAAAGTGTGAAGATCCGTAAATATATGCATGATGATTCCAAAACATGTATAATTGTAGAATCTTAGTATTTATCTTTCAAGTGAAAAATGTTGAACTTCCTCGGAAAACCCGATGTTTTCCAAATACATAAAATACAGTGATTTCCCAAATTGTTATACCGCCACAATGAATGATTTTGATTACTCATCCTTGATTACTCGGGAGGTGTTGGATTAATTAAGGTTTGTGAGTTGTTATAATCACGCATTAGAAATGACTAGTTTATAACTACAAATTATGAACGATCCTTAAAGGCGTCGCCCGTTATTACTCACTTAACTTAAACAACCATGATTACTATTGATCAACGACCTGAATCTGTTTACGTTGATTACTCATAAGCCTAACAAACAAGGAAAAGAGGAGTACGAGGTCCTGCTACTTCCGTGAGTTATTTTAGGCTACCGGGGATGCGAAAGACACGTTGGCCCATCTCGCATTTGATCAACAAGACCTTATGACAACACTAATGGATCACTAGGGCCCAATAGTGTTTAGAAAGTCATGTAAGGTCTCCCTACATGAAATCGGGTCATAGAAGGCCCAATAACATATAATCATTATCCCTTGGGCCCAAAGATCATGTTGATGGGCTTGCAAGGCCCAACAAGTATGATTTGAAACTTTCAAGCCCAAGTGTCGAATGTTTACTTGTCGTAGGTATCGTGTATCTGCTCGAGGGTTCGATTCAACGATTGTTATTTTGTATCGACTCAAGACCGGTCGATTCGTTTATAACGATGATTTGGAGTTATACGTGTATTTGTCTTTCGATTTTTGGTAAGCCGTAGGTTGTTATTTTGGACTCAATATTTTACAAATAAGATAATTGATTAAAGTATGTAGTTTGTCCCATTTCAGCCCTTTTCGTTTTATAAAATAACAAGTTTAGTCCTTTCTATAAGAGAAAAGTCTTTTTAATCCCTTAGAACATTATTCTTGACACTTTTGCATCATAGATTTGCTAAAATGATATTTTAGCCCAAAACTTATTTTGTTAACAGTTTCAACCCTTCCAGAATAGTATTTTTCCGATTAAAACCCCACGTTTGCAATTTTTACACTTTTAGCCCAAATTTCAAAAAGTTTACATTTTTGGTCCCTTTTGGGTATGAAAAACATTTTTGACCCTCGAACTAGATTTTTTACAATTTTTATCCCCTGTTTTGAAGAAAGTTTCATTTCAGCCCCTTTAATTATCATTTTTTGCAATTTTTGGGCTTATTGGGACGTAAAGCCCATTTTTAGCCCATTAGGCCAAAAATTTACATTTTTAGTCCTTCAAAAATTCTAACATGTAGAAAATCAATTATTAAAACTGTTTTGACACTTTTCACCCTTAAGAAACCGTGACTTGTCAACTTTTAACCCAAGTTTAGTATTTTTGACAATTTGAGCCCAAAAATGGGTTTTATGTTGAAAGTATGTTCATCATGATCTTATAAGTTATCATTATTAACTAGTTTAGTGTAGAATAAACTTAGATCATGTTTGTTTACTTTCTCGTGTTATAGATCTTCTAGTTTCACCCCTTGTTGGTTACATGTTCATCATAAAAACACATAACAACACACATACATGCATAGAATTCACACATAGCATACACATACACATAGATCTACACATTTTATTGTATCCTCCTCAATAAAACACATAAAAACCAAAACGAGAGGGGTATGAAGCTGACCTTGTGTTGTAGTTTCGGTTTTGAAGATAGAAAGGAGGAAAGTTTCGATCATAGCAAGCTTTCTTGGATGATCTCGAATTTAGAGGCTTCTAAGATGCAAGATCACAAGATTGAATGGATTTAGAAGAGATTTTTTATGAAATAAAGAATCTAGATCATAGATCTAAACATAAACTTACCTTGAATGATGATTTTTGTGGAAGAAACTCCTTATCAAGCTCTAAATCTCAAAATTTTTATGAAGAATGGAGAGAGTTTCTTTGAGGGAGAGTTTGAGTGAAATGTGTGTGTGTTGGTGTTGTGTTCGGCTAAGAGAAAGAAAGAAAGGAGAGAAGAGAGAGTGGATGAGGTGATATGTACATGGGGACATGAGTTTTGCATGGAGATCCAAGAGATAATAAAGAGGTGGCAATGGAAGTCAACCCTCTTCCATTTTGGTGTAGTTGGGCCGAGAAATGAGAGGGGGAAAGAAAGGAATTGGGCCTTGTATGCCTAAGTTCAATTTATGGTTATGTTAGTTGATTTTTGGCCCAATAAAATCAAAGGATGATTTTTATGACCTACTAGGGCTAAATTAAATTGGTTGTGACCCAATAAGGCCCATTAAAGATAACCTAGTTCATTTTAGTCTTATAAGGCCCAAAATATTAAGTTTCATGTTTATGGTTTCAATTAGGGCCCATTTGAGGGTTCTAGGTTCAAGATAGTTAAATTGGAAACTTATGGATCCGTTAGGTCCAATAAGGAAATTCGAGCCCAAAATGGACATAAACCGGGATTTCAAGGGTTTTCCAATTCTTTGTTGACTATTTGCAGTGCTTGAATGAAGTATTTGATGAAGTTTTGTTGTTATTGAATAGTCATGATACATGCTTTCATATCGTTGGTTCACATTTGTTATCATTGTTCAATGTTTACAAGGCATCGAAATTCCTAGTTGTGACATCATCCCCCCGTTAGAGGGAATTTCGTCCCAAAATTCTTTTGAAAGCTAGATTTGAGAATGCGAGAATAGGTGAGGGTACTTTTGCTTCATCTGGTCTTCGCGTTCCTATGTGAATTCTGGCCCCCGCTTCACGTTCCACCGTACCTTCACAATCGGAATGCGACTTTGCTTGGTACGCTTCACCTCCCTGTCTATGATTTTGACTGGTTCCTCGACGAATAGGAGATTCTCGTTGATTTCTATTTCATCAAGGGGAATGATGAGAGTTTCATCGGATAAGCACTTCTTTAGATTGGAAACATGGAACACGGGGTGTACACTGCTGAGCTCAGCGGGTTGCTGCAGTCTGTACGCCACTGGACCATATCGGGCAAGAATCTCGAAAGGTCCAATGTATCGCGGATTCAATTTTCCCCGTCTTCCGAAACAAATAACCCCTTTCCAGGGAGAGACCTTTAACAACACCCGATCTCCGACTTGAAACTCCAAGGGCTTTTGCCGTTTATCGGTGTAGCTCTTCTGTCGATCGCGTGATGCTTGTAGTCGAGCTCTGATTTGAACTATCTTTTCTGTTGTTTCACATATGATCTCCGGTCCCGTTAACGTCTTGCCTGATGTCAGTTCCTTCGCTAGTTAGGTGTCACCTACCTCAGCCCAACACAATGGTGATCTACATTTATGTCCATACAGCGCCTCGAAAGGAGCAACTTTATGCTCGAGTGGTAACTGTTGTTATATGAGAATTCAACTAAGGGTAAGTGAGTATCCCATGACTTCCCAAAGTCTATCACACATGCGCGAAGCTTGTCTTCTAGTGTCTGAATAGTTCGTTCGCTTTGACCATCCGTTTGTGGGTGATAAGCAGTGCTCATGTCGAGATGGGTTCCCAGTGCTTTCTGAAGTGATTGCCAAAAACGTGAAGTGAATCTACTATCTCTATCTTAGATGATAGACACTGGCACTCCGTGAAGTCTCACAATTTCTCGGATGTATATTCTCATCAACCTCTCCATCTTGTAGGATTCTTTTATTGGCAGGAAATGAGCGGATTTCGTCAGTTTGTCGACTATTACCCATATGGTGTCCCATCCATCTGACGACTTGGGTAACTTGGTCACAAAGTCCATAGTAATTCTTTCCCATTTCCACTCGGGAATTACTGGTTGCTCTAATAGTCCCGAGGGCTTCTGATATTCCACCTTTACTTTGGCGCAAGTAAGGCATTTGCTAACATAGGTGGCAACCTCTGCCTTCATGTTAGGCCACCAATAGTGTTGTTTAATATCCAAGTACATTTTTTCTGAACCCGGATTGATGGAGTATCGCATCTTGTGGGCTTCACTCATGACTACCTCTATGAATCCCCAAGTTTAGGGACCCAAATGCGGTTCACGAAATAATATGCCCCGTCCTCTTTCACTTCGAGATTCTTTTCCATTCCATATAACACTTCGCTTGTTCTGTTTTCCGCCTTCATGACATCTGACTGGGCTGCCCTGATCTGAGTGGTTAAGTGGGATTAGATGGTTATCGAGAGGGTTTTCATAGACGATTAGAGTACACTTTCCGACTCAAGGCATCAGCTACCACGTTAGCCTTGCCTGGGTGGTACTTGATTTCACACTCATAATCATTTAACAGTTCAACCCATCTTCGTTGCCTCATATTCAGCTCTTTTTGATTCAAGATGTGCTGGAGACTCTTGTGGTCAGTGAAGATGGTGCACTTTGTACTATAAATGTAGTGCCTCCAAATCTTCAGGGTGAAGACCACTGCTCCCAATTTCAGATCGTGGGTTGGATAATTTACTTCGTGTGTCTTTAGTTTTCGGGATGCATAAGCTATCACCTTCCCAGGTTGCATGAGTACGCAACCTAAGCCCTGATTTGACGCGTTGCAGTCAACTATGAAATCTTTCGTTCCCTCTGGTAACAATAGTACCGGGGCACTGCAGAGTGCTTGCTTCAGAGTTCGGAATGCAGCTTCTTGCTTGTCCGTCTATTTGAAGGGTACGCCCTTTTGTGTAAGCGAGGTAAGTGGCTTGGCGATCTTAGAGAAATTTTGAATGAACCTCCTGTAGTAACCTGCTAGACCTAAGAATTGGCGAATTTCTGTGGGTGTTGTTGGGACTGCCTATCCTTCGATGGCTTTGACCTTAGAAGGATCCACATGTATCCCTTCTTGACTAACAACATGGCCCAAAAAGTTCACACTACAGAGCCAAAACTCACACTTAGAGAGTTTTGCGTATAGCTTCTCAGTTCGCAGGGTTTCCTGGATTTGTCGGAGATGTTGGCCATGCTCTTCTTCGCTTCGAGAATAAACTAGAATGTCGTCAATGAAAACAATAACAAAGTTGTCGAGGAATGGTCGGCAGATTCGATTCATTAGGTCCATGAATGCGTCAGGGGCATTCGTTAGACCAAAGGGCATTACGACAAATTCATAATGTCTGTAACGAGTTTGGAAATTGGTTTTGGGAATATCCTCTTCCCGGACCTTGAGTTGATGGTACCGAGATTGCAGATCTATCTTTGAGAAGTAACTAGCTCCTTGGAGCTGGTCAAATAGATCGTCGATTCGTGGGAGTGGATAGCGATTTTTGACAGTTAGCTTATTTAGTTCTCTCTAATCAATGCACATCCTAAAAGATCCGTCCTTCTTCTTGACAAAGAGAATTGGAGCTCCCCATGGTGAGAAACTGGGTCGGATGAATCCCTTGTCCAGAAGTTCACTAAGTTGGCTGGACAATTCCTGCATCTCAACAGGAGCCAATCGGTAAGGCGATTTAGCGATGGGAGTAGCTCCTGGCACAAGGTCAATTCGAAATTCGATTTTTCTTTCTGGGGGTATCCCCAGAAGATCTTCAGGAAAGATGTCTGGGAATTCACATGCCACAGGAATGTCTTGAATGTTGACCTTTTCCTTGGATTTATCTACTATATGTGCCAGAAACGTCAAATCCTTCTTTCGCAGATACTTCTGTGCCTTGACGCACGAGATAAGACGAACGTTCGTGTTGGGTTTATCTCTATAAATAATTAGGGTTTCGTTATTTGGAAGCTGAAGGCGAACGGCTTTCTCGTGACACATAATTTTAGCATGGTGGGGGCTTAACCAATCCATGCCAATAATCACATCAAAACTCCTAACAGAAACAGGCATTAAGTTTATTCGAAAGACGTGTTGGTTTAAGGCTAGGGTACATCCGATATAGATTTCCCCAGTGGATTCTGTTTTCCCATTCGCCATTTCCACCGTAAATGTTTCATTGAGCTTCTAGGGTTGTTTTAACAAGTGCTTAAATTTATTGCTCACAAAACGTCGTTCTACTCCGGTACCAAATAGGATGCATGCATAAGTGGTGCAAGTTCGGCAGCATAACGGCTCTATGAGTAGTGTAATCACTTAATCATAGATTCGATGGAACATAGAATAGATCATAGTACTAGTAAGATAAGTCTATTCCTAACACTCTATGGAGCGCCCTATGACAGCAGCGAGGTCATATGCCGAACTGTTGAGCCAACAACTAAGCCATCTCAGTCATTTCTCCAATGACTTCATCCCTCTCATGCTCAGCTTGCACTGCTCGTGCTTCCATGGCAAATACTTGTTGCCGCAGGGCGGCAATCTTAGCTTAGCAGGATTAGTTGATAGTTAGGCAATGTCCCCTGCTTGTGAGGGTCGAGCGCATGTTATGTTGAGTATAGTTTTAAGGCGTTGTGGTGATACTTGAGAAAAATATGGGTAGGTGTGGAAGGTAGTAGGGGCCCATACTACTGAAAGCACAGGACCCATACGCGTAGCAAAGAAGTCACAACACCTAGGGATTGAGGGTATTGGTCTCCTGACATTATATTGTTTATCTGATATATTGGGTGTATTTGCAGAATGGTGGTGACGAGACGCTTTGCTGATGGATCCGGGTCGAGATCTGGGTCAGGATCAGGAACGGAAGATGGAGGGTCAGAGGTGCCGATAGCACCTAAGCCCGTAGTTCAGATTGGGACTGAGGAGCTGGATGCCAGGATCCGGGAGATTCTACACGATGAAGTCGCTGCGGCTTTTCGAGCACAACTGCCAGAAATGTTTGGGTTGATTAAGATCGTGATGGTTGAGTATTTTGATGAGCGATATGCAGCTCTAGCAGAAACAGCTGCCGCTGCAGCCACTTCGGCTGTAACTGCGGCAGGGGTTGGAGGAGGAGCCGACAGGGCTTTCCAGTACCAGGACTTCGATAACACAAAGCCCCAGACATTTGATGGTACACAAGATGCTATTCGGGCTATAAGGTGGTTATCTGACGTGGAGTGATGTTTCTTCACGTGCTCTTGTCCTACTGACCAGAAGGTCAGATGTGCCCTGAACCTGCTAAGGCTTGGGGCGAAGGACTGGTGGAGATTGATGACAGTTTCATATTCGGATGATCAGCGGACTGCTATTACCTGGGAGCAGTTCAGGGATATGTTTCGCACCCGCTACGTTCCTCGTGTTGAGCGGGAGCGGCTTGCTCAGGAGTTCTTGACTTTGAGACTGGATGGAGAGTCAGTGATGGAGATTACTCGGATGTTCATTGAAAGGGCTATGTTTTACCGGAGTTTGTGTCGGAGCAATCTCAGATGACCTGTTATCTGAGCATGCTCAAGACGAATATACGACAGTTTGTGGCTACACAGCATTGTGATACCCTCTTGGATCTGCAGGAGGCCGCGAGGTGGCGTGAGTTGGAGATAGAGTTGCAGCTGAAGGAGCAGCATCAGGCACCGGCCCAGTCGTAGCCGGTGCCTAAGCGGTTTAAGGCCGCTGATACACGATCCGGGGGTCAGCAGAGTCGCACTTGCGGAAAGTGCAGCAGGGTTCATTCAGGGGTTTGTCGAGCAGGAGGTGGATGCCACAAATGTGGCAAGGAGGGGCACTATGCCAGGGACTGCCGTCAGTCCGCCCCTCCACTAGATATGAGGATTTGTTACCATTGTCATCAGGTTGGTCATGTGAAGATTAACTGTCCGCAGCTCGCTGCTAAGTCGGCGCAGAGATCTTCTCCAGTTGCTGGGAAAATTGGTGATGGGAGGCCAGTTAAGGTGGAGCCTCCGAAGGCTCAGGGATGCGCCTTCCAGCTTACGGCCAAGGAGGCGAAGACCGCACCGAATGTAGTTGTTGGTACGTTTCTATTCTCTGTCTCAATTATTGTATTGTGTTATGCTTATTGATTGTACCTGTGATTAGGTACGTTGTTAGTAAATTCTTTGCCTGCTTTGGTTCTATTTGACTCGGGAGCGAGTCGGTCGTTCATATCTCAGACTTTCAGCAGAGTGTTCAGTGTGCCGATGGATGAGCTCGAGTGCCCATTGCGGGTTTTGATCGCCAGCGAGCACGGAGTTTCCGCTTCTTCGGTCTACCGATGATGTGAGTTGGAGACTTTCGGGGTGTCTTTCCCGATAGACTTGATTCCTATTCCCATGGGGGATGTATGTGTGATTATAGGGATGGATTGGCTCAGTCGTTTTGGTGCCATGATTGACTGTGAGTGGCAGCGGGTGGTAGTTCGAACCCTCAGTGGGGGAGAACTTGTAGTGTATGGAGAGGGTACCAGGTTGGGATCAGGGTTCTGCTCTGCAGCCAGGGCCCGACAGTATATTCAGCACGATTGTGCCAGTTATTTGGCATATGTGATAGATACGTGGGATAGGGAGCAGCTCTCGGTTTCATAGGTCCCGGTGGTGCGAGAATTTGCTGATGTGTTTCCGGAAGAGCTACCCGGAGTGCCTCCGGAGAGGCAGGTTGAGTTCAGGATTGATCTAGTACCAGGTGCGGCCCCTATCGCCAAGGCGCCATACCGTTTGGCACCGCCTGAGATGCAGGAGCTATCATCTCAGTTGCAAGAACTGCTGGGTAAGCAGTTTATTCGTCCTAGTAGTTCACCCTGGGGAGCATCGATCCTTTTTGTCAAGAAGAAGGATGGTTCGCACAGGATGTGCATTGACTATAGGGAGCTGAACAAATTAACGGTGAAGAACCGTTATCCACTCCCGAGGATAGACGATCTGTTCGATCAGCTGTAGGGTGCATGTTGGTTTTCCAAGATTGATTTGAGATCAGGATATCGCTAGGCCAGGGTCTTGTTATGGTCATTACGAGTTCATGGTGATGCCGTTTGGGGTCACCAACGCACCGGCAATGTTCATGGATTTGATGAACCGGGTCTGCATACCGATGCTTGACCGCTCGGTCATTATATTCATATATGACATCTTGGTGTATTCCAAGACCCGGGAGCAGCATGAGGAGCATCTCAGGGAGCTCCTGGAAGTTTTGAGGCGAGAACGATTATACGCCAAGTTCTCGAAATGCGAGTTTTCGTTACGAGAGGTCCAGTTCCTCAGACATCTCATTAACCAGGAAGGGATTCTGGTCGATCCGGCCAAGGTGGAGGCAGTTATGCAGTAGGAGGTTCCAAAATCCCCCTCAGACATCAGGAGTTTCTTGGGTTTAGCAGGGTATTATCGGATATTTATTCGTGACTTCTCCAAGATTGTCATACCCCTCACTCGTCTAACAAGGAAAGGGGTGGATTTCCGGTGGGGCCCGGAGCAGCAAAGGTCGTTTAAGACCCTGCGGCAGTGTTTATGTGAGGCGCCAGTGTTGACAATTCCCGAGGGAGTAGAGGATTTTGTACTATTTTGTGATGCATCCATCACAGGCTTGGGGGCAGTCCTCATGTAGAGGGGACGAGTGGTAGCCTATGCGTCGCGGCAGCTGAAGCCGCATGAGACTAGGTATCCGACGCATGATCTGGAGTTGGGAGCGGTGGTTTTTGCCCTCAAGATTTGGAGGCACTATCTGTACGGGGTCCATTGTACGATATACATAGACCACAAGAGTTTGAGGCACATCATGGACCAGCCAAACCTGAACATGAGGCAGCACAGGTGGTTGGATGTGGTCAAGGACTATGATTGCGAGATCCTTTACCATCCTGGTAAAGTGAATGTGGTTACGGATGCTTTGAGCCGCAAGATTGTTGGGTCTTCTACCCCATCCAAATGTATGAGCATAGCGGTGGATTCCCCGCTGATGGGTTTGGTTAGAGATGCTCAGACCGAGGGTATGAAACCGGAGAACTGGAAGTTAGAAAGGATTAAGGGCGAAAGCGCCCGGTTTGTTCAGGATAGTCGTGGGCTATTAACCCAATATAGTCGGGTTTGGGTTCCGATGACTGGAGGAGTTAGGCAAACAGTGATGGAGGAGGCTCATAAGTCTCGTTTTTCTATTCACCCGGGGGATACCAAGATGTACCGTGGTTTGAGCTCGAGTTGTTGGTGGCCTGGTATGAAGCGAGATATCGCTTGGTTCGTTGAAAGGTGCTTGACCTGTAGGATGGTCAAGGCCGAGCACCAGAGGCCGCATGGTAAGTTGCAGCCTCTGGAGATTCCCATGTGGAAATGGGAACAGATCGCGATGGATTTCATCATGAAGTTGCCAAGGACGGAAAAGGGATTCGACGCTATATGGGTCATTATGGATCGGTTGACCAAAAGTGCTCACTTCCTAGCCATTTGAGAGAGTTTGTCGGCAGAAAAGTTGGCCGACCTGTACATCCGTGAGATTGTCTCTCACCACGGAGTCCCGGTTTCCATTGTTTCGGATCGGGACGTCAGGTTTACTTCACGATTTTGGCAGAAGTTCCACGAGGAACTGGGTACGAGGTTGCATTTTAGTATGACGTTTCATCCGCAGAGTGATGGGCAGAGTGAGCGGAACATCCAACCCCTCGAGGATATGTTGAGGGCATGTGTCATTGATTTTGGTGGAGTTGGGATTCCCACCTACCGCTGGTGGAATTTTCCTACAACAACAGCTAATATTCCAGTATTGGCGCCCCGCCTTTCGAGCTGTTGTATGGGCATAAGTGTAGGACCCCAGTCTATTGGGGTGAGGTTGGGCACAGGGTGATGGGTCGAACAGAGGTGGTCCTGCAAACTACCGAGATGATACAGCAGATTAGACAGTGACTGCAGACCGCTCAGAGCCGGCAGAAAATTTATGCCGACCGGCGTTGATCTGAGCTGGAATTTCAGGTGGGTGACATGGTTCTCCTGAAGGTCTCACCCTGGAAGGGTGTGATCCGTTTTAGGAAGAGGGGAAAGTGGGGTCCCTGCTATATTGGGTCGTTGAAGATTTTTGCCAGGGTGGGCAAGGTGGCTTATAGGTTAGAGCTCCCCGAAGAGCTTATCCGGATCCACAACACATTTCATGTTTCGCAATTACGAAAGTGCTTTATGAACCTGGAGGCCGTGGTGTCGTTAGATGATATCCAGGTCGACGAACGCTTGAACTATGTGGAAAGGCCTGTGACAATTTTGGAAAGGAAGAAGAAGATTTTGCGGAACAAGGAAATACCTTTGGTAAAGGTACAATGGGAACATCGGAAGGGATCCGAGTGGACGTGGGAGCCGGAGGCGGAGATGCGCGAGCATTATCCGGCGTTGTTTAACCCAGCGGACTTCGAGGACGAAGTCTAGTTCAAGTGGGGGAGAGTTGTAACGCCCCGACCCTCAGGTAATGATTTAAATAAAATATTTTTGGGTTTTGGTCCTACTCGACGAGTTGGTTGCCCTACTCGTCGAGTAGCAGCGGGTTGGATCGCGAATTAAGTGGCCTACTCGGCGAGTCCTTTGTTGGACTCTGCGAGTAGAAGCTGGAAAGTGAAACCCTAATTCCCAGGGTTTGCACCCCTATTTAAAGAAGCTCAAGCTTCATTTAGTTCCTTTGCAGCCCCATTTGCATCTCTAACTTGTGTGTGTGTGTGTGCCATTGTGTGTTGAAGCTTGAGAGAAGATTTTTGGTGAAAAAGTTTGATGAATCAAGTGATTTAGGCAAGGAGCTGGGAAAAGATCTGATTTCTTCTTCTGTGGACATCTCTTGGGAAGGTAATAAACCATTTCCCTGAGTTATTTCAGTTAGACCTCATCTTTGAAGGAGTTTTAGGGTTTTAGAAAGGGGATCAAGTTGGTATGGCAATCTATGGGCTAGATCTGAAGTTGTAACTTCAGATCTGGACCCTCATTGGATTATTCAAGCATAAAGTTCCAGCTTTAGTCAAGTTTAAGTTCCCCTTAGTCCATGAACACCCATTAAGAGCTTGGTTTTGGCATTTGGAGCTTGTAAGGCAATGCATGTACGTAAAGTTTGCAACTTTGTGTGATAAGCAGGCTTAAGGAAGCTAGATCTGCAATTTGGGACCTTGCCATGACTTATAGACGTTTTCATGTTAAAATTTCTGAAGGGACTCGGCGAGTCATATAAAGACTATGCATTAGACCCGGAGAGTTGGCTGAACAACTCGGCGAGTCAATTGAAGGAAGCCTTAAACTCGATGAGTTGGTAACAACTCGGCGAGTTAGATGAAGATGATCATGAAACTCGACGAGTTAAAGAACAACTCGGCGAGTCGTATGAGTTTCAGACAAGGATATGTTTGCGTGTATACCCGTCGAGTTGCAAGGAGGAAACTCGACGGGTGGCCTTGAGACTTGATCAGGATTCGAAGGAACTCGACAAGTCACCCCGATGACTCGGCGAGTTGGAATGTGCTTTAAAGACTCAGCGAGCAGCCGAATGTGCTCGGAGGTTGAGTTCAATATTGACTGTTGACCTTGACCAAGGACTTTGACCTTGACCAGGGATTAACTATCAGGTTATGGAGTGCCTTATAAGGCTAAGGACTTATGAGTATATTGTGCTATTAATATAGGTGGTGGAGCCGGTGACCAGTGATCCGATAGTCAGAGTTACCTTTCAAGTCGACATCTGCGAGGTAAGTTATCCTCACTATATCGATAGGGTCTATCGCACCAAGTCTGACTCTTGGTTGTTATTGTTATGGTATGCTACATGTGATATGATCGGTTTGATCGGAATCAAGGTAGGCAGTATGTTATGCTTTTATGATCCGTAGGGATTGGTATGTTAGTGACCTGCTAGGTCAGTGCTCTAGTTACGAGAGAATTATATGATTGATGATCAGTGAGATAGATATGCTTGATGTTTGTATATGCTAGTATAAGATCATATGTGTACATGGTTAATTGTTTGTTGGTTGGGTTGAGGCGGTCCTGCTTTGTGCTGAAGGCCAACATACCCTATGAGCGGTCCGGGGAGACTGTAGCCCCACGTGGCAGACCAGTCATGCCGAAGGCTTGGGATAGACTCAAATAGACTGTAAGCCCTGAAGGGCGGACCAGTCAGGCCGATGGCCAAGTGTGCAGGTTGATTGATGGATTGTTATTGATATGTTCCTGTCTATATGGTATTGGTATTTTGGGGGTAGCTTACTAAGCCCTTGGGCTTATAGTTTTCAGTTTATTGTTTCAGGTACTTCAGGAGATCGAGGGAAGGCAAAGGTTTCACCATAGCGCTCCTCATCCTCATGATTTGTTTTGGGACACTCTGATGATAAGTTATTTGGAAATGTTTTGTAAAAACAATTACTATTTGTTTCTTTTGTCAACATTAAAAGTTTAAATTTGGCGTAAATTTTATGGACATTACAATTCAGATGAGGTACCACTTTATTCGAGAATTGATGAGTGATAAGATTATAAACTTGAAAACAATCATTGGTACAAAGAATCTAACATGCATATTTACCAAAGTGGTGACAACAGGGATGTTAAAGATGTGTATGACTTAAACTGGTCTTCCAGGTACTTGAATAGAATGCGGGACTAAAGAATGATGGGGGTTATAAAATTCTATATTTGATCTCAGTATTTGGCTGATCAAACCCCAAGTAAGAGATTGTTAAGTTATAGAGCCTGATTCATCTTTTGACCATTTAGTTGTTGGTTGGACCAAGCATGCAGTCCCTCTTTGGGCAGGTTCCTTTATAAGATTCAACATCAACTTAGTCATGGACCAGATTTGTTAGAGTGTTTGAGGATAACTTTATGTACAAATTTTAGGTCAACTTACTAGCATAAATATATCCGTTGAAATTGTGTAACCTAAGTTATTAAACAGTAAACAATTAGGTGTGAGACCCGTGTACTACACGGGTTTATTAACAAAAAAAAGTTTTATATTAAGGTGTAAATATTAAATATTTTTAATGCCTACTTCACTTCGAAGTTTAACAAAATATATTTTATTATATCTCAATTTTGACAATATTGTTTTATAATATTTCATCATTTTAATTATGTAACAAAAAAATCATAATAAATGTTTTTAATGGTAGAAAAAAAAACTATTTATTATTATATTCATTAGAAAAATATATTTACATTAACTAGAATAGATGTTTCATTAATTATACTGTTGATCTACATATTTAATATAATAAATATTTTAGATATATAATAATAGAGGTGTTAATTAGTAGAATTGATTAATTTTTTATTTACAAAAAAATGAAAATACCACATAATGATATGTAGAATTTAAGCAATTTAAAAAAAATCTTACACAATGACATGTGGCGAAAATATTGAAGAAATGACAAACGACAAAAAAAACACTTCATTTACTAGAGTTGATAAAATCTCTCTCTCTCTCTCTCTCTCTCTCTCTCTCTCTCTCTCTCTTATTCATCCTTGAATATATTCAATCATTCTGATCGTCTGAACCACATTAAATATTGGGTTCTTGTTTTTAGTTTGGATTATTACTATGTATGTGAAATCGTCTAAACAAATGATTTGCTTAAACCCTAATAGTGAGCTTCTAATGATATATATTAAGTTCCACTTGTCCAACTAAGTGACATATGGAAGTGTTTATGAAGATCGTGGGGGATCAATTACAACAAGAGAACGAATATGTATACATGTATTCTCTTTCGGTAGAAGACACATAATAACGAGGATTACAATAAGAAACTGTTTTGTTCAATTTTTTTTATCATTTGAGATCTTAGTGATATGTATAGTTATAGTTTTTTGTATTTATGGTCTTGAGAGAGCATTTGTTCATCTTTATAATTGTGAGATAAAGAAGAATGGTTGTATGTTGAAGAAATAAAAGAGGTTGTTATGGATGTAGCTCATATTTGAGTTTACTTTGATTGAACCATGTAAAATTCAAGTGTTGTGTGATTGTATAAATATGCAATTCTACATGACTAAACTATTTCATGTCATTAGTTAAAAGTGAATTGATAGCCATTATTCGTACAAAGACCCCTACATATATTCAGAGTTATTTAAAAAGTTACTATAAGATTTCCAATATAATGCTATAGGTATATCTTTTGGTTATGCTTGCAATGTAAATTGACATTTTTGTTCATTATAGAAAACTACATGCTATTAGCTTTAATTCACAAGACTATATACTCTAACCATAAACCAAAGACAAACTTTTTGAGATTTTACTTAATAAAACATGCATGATTTTGTATGGTTTTTTGTTTCAATTTTACGAGATAAACCTTTTAAGACTAACGAATTGGAATCATATGCAAGCCAAACATTTCATAAACTTTTCATATTAAATATCACAAACCAATGCTTGAAATGATCACATCGTAAATGTAACCTTCATCACTAAAAAAATGTAAGGAAAACACTAAAAAGAATGCAATATTCATGAGATCGCATCAAGAAATCATTAAAAACTCTTTCGATACATAAAAGAAAGACTATGCGAACCTTATTGTGGTTGATTTCTTGAATAAAGATCATAATGATCTCATCTGTGTTGGATTAGGTGTCTAAGTTCATAACTATTTCTAGGATGTACTTGACCCGATTAGCATGATCCATTTGGGTTGCATGGTATTGCAACACTTGTATAGACTAAATGAGAGAAATGATACTTAAGGATTATTAATATATTATAAGTTCCAATAGATTAATAATTTTATTTAATTAGTATTGATCAAAGAATTAATTTGGAAATTAATTAAGTGATAAAAAAGAAACTAACTAACTATATGGGGTTGATTGTGTAAATAATTTATTCTTATATAGTGGGCTAATGATCCATGGTTTGTATGGATTGGGATAAAACCCATAAGATGCTCCATGAATAATCCATTGAGGTTACAAACCCATGGATCATAGAATATGAAAAGCCATGAAAATTAGGGCTTACATGGTGTAACCCTAATTGTGCCACAACTATATAAAGAACACCATGCAAGAAAAATTGGCACTACTACTTGTACAAGATAGAGGGCTAGCCGATTTTGAGGTTAAGTGAACTTCCCTCAAGTCTATTCCAAGAGTTGTAGTGTTGTGTGAGACATTTGAGGCATCACACTTGAGGTGCTTGGCTCACAAGGTTCTCAAGGAATCCAAACTACAAAAGGTATGTTCTTCTTCTAGTATTTATGTTTAAAACTTCCCCATGGTATGCTAGATAGGTTAAGAACCTTGGAAAATCAATTTTTCATGTATCATAGTAACACATAGATCCAAGGTTTCTAGGGTTGCATGTACACCTTAGTAGTGTTAGAATGCTCAAAACCTAACAATGGTATCAGAGCCTAGGCTTGTTTTCTTGATATTTGATGCAAACTTGCTGAAAAACTCGAAAAATTGGTTGTCTGGACAGTGGACTCGCCGAGCACTACGTATTTGAAATAACCTAGAGATGATACTAGGAGAGAGAGAGAAATTTGATTTTTTTTAATATATTAGATTATTTATATATATATATATATATATATATATATATATATATATATATATATATATATATATAATTGATTTGTTAATTTATATGATTAATAAATTAATATGAAATCAATAAGAATTAATTTAGAGTTGATTAGAATTAATTGGAATTAATTTCTAGATTAATTAGAATTATTTAATGGGCCAATGGTTGAATTGTAATTGTTCATAATTGAGTAAGGAAGGAAAATTTTAGAACTCATAGGGTGGTTGATGATTTTTAGGAGGATTCTAGGGTTTATAGAATATTCTAAAGCTTATAAAGATTATCATATTTGAATAGATAAAATATTATTATTTTGTTATTCAAATCTAGGGTTTATCTGTCATCCACACTATAAATCAAGGTTGTAAAAATCGTTTGGCGGTAGCTCGACAATCGAATGATGTTAGCGATTAATCGGACTAGGCGGCGGTTAATCGAAGATTAATCGGAGACCATAAACTATTAATAAAATTATTTAAAAAATTAATATATCCTAAAAAAATAAGTATTTAAAAATTTTAAATTTAAAACTTTTAGTATAATGTTTTAAATTTTGAAAACTTAAAAATTTGAATATTTAAACTTTTGGTGTAATATTTGAAAATTAAAGAATTTAATTCTTTTAAATATTTATCGTCTATGACCGCCAAGGGCCGCTAAGCCTGATTTTGACCGATTTCCGTCAAGCACTTTAATCGTAATCGGTTCAAGGCCGCCAAGCGATTAATCGGCCACCAATGTGATTTTTGCAACAGTGATATAAATATGACCCCAAGGTTTATAATTTTTGTTCATAACTTTCCCAATGGGTTTCTCTGGCCGAAAATTGCTCTTCTCCTCTCTGATCTTCATTTTATAGGTTTCTAGGGTTTGGGTGTGAGCCATTATAGGCAGCCTTAATTTTGGTGCTTGCTTTCTGAAGTTCAAGAATGGATTCAAGGGTATTGTATACTTACAATATTAAAGGTATGTACCTAACTTGTTGTCACACCCTCGGCTAAGGCGGAACATGTCAGGAGTGCGACTAAGTTCATGGATCACAGATAAACTGAATATATAGCACAAGTACAACGATAAACAAAATAGCATTTATATTCCATCATTAAGGTTTGAATACAAGGTTCTTACAAGTGATAATCGATAGTAGTTGCCTTCAACAAGTAGACAGATAACCAAAAACTAGATAGCTAAGTCGTCTAGAATCCACGATAAATCTTCCGTCTGAAAGCCTATCTAAGGATCCCCAATACATGTAAGTTTGAGGTTCAACACAAAGATTGGTGAGTGTCACAGGTTTTCTGTTTAACCGCGGTATAATACTTTTAAAAAGTCTAAAAAGTATTGCCTTTGTAAGAAAACTGTGTCTGGAAGAATGTTTGATAAAGATAGAAATATAAACCATGGTTGCTAGGTAATAAAAGTCTAGTCCAATTTATAGTAAGGAATTTGTACAGATATACATATAAACTATGGTTTCTAGGTAATAAACATCTAGCTAAGTTTATAGTAACGGAATGGTATGGATAACATATGAACAAACATACGGATAAGGTTATCTGTCAAGGTTGTATTTAACAACCACAGATACGGATAAATAGACATACGGATATACAGATAATGATTTCTGCCAAGGTTGTACTTAACAACCACAGATACGGATAAATAGATAGTTAACAAGTATATTTGATAAGTGTACACACTGAAGAGTACGATACTTGTTTAAACAGTTGGTAAAACTTTGAGTACAAGCACATAAACGAGCCTAAGATAAGAGCTCTATAACTCGTATAAATATATAAACATATATATTTCTGTGTATGTATGAGGTAAAATTAGACTACCAAGTTGATAACCGGCTATACAGTCATAGCACAATTTTTATCGGGACGTATATGTTATTTTTATTAGTTGTATTATCTTAACAACATAACATATAAAGCTATTGAGATTTAAAATGATTTTGTTTACTTAACATGTAAGTGTTTAAACAATTATTTCTAAAACTGGTAAAGTATTTACACAAAACAATGACATTTTTTGTGTATTTTGTATGATAAATATTACTTAGTACACGTACTACCATATACAGACGAGGGTCAAACATGAAACATCGAGGGCAGGACCATTTTGGCATTATAGCACTTCTGAAATCCAACAACCCATGCGGTCGTTCAAACCAGATTCCCCATACCGTAAGTAGTAGCGTAATAAATAATATTTTTGTGTGATTTATATTGCATAAAAACGGTGGTGTTGTTTGTTTAAACAAAGTTTTTGAAAAGGGGCTCAATTGGGAAAATTATCAAAACTGGGGGGGGGGGGGGGGGGGTATTAAAACTAATGAAAGTTTGAGAATTAAGAGGGAAACTCATCCCTGTATTTGCTTCATGCTCGTTACGAATGAGAAAAAAATAAATAAATGAATGGATCTTCGGCTGTTTTGCGATAAACAGAACTAAAAAATAATAATAGTAATAATAAAACGGAGGTATGGATTTCTTACTAAGCAGCACAACAGCAGCATAGGGGAGGTGGTAGGTTGTTTTTCAATGATGGCAGGAGGGTGGTGCAGTGGAGGTGGGTGATGGCCAGCAGCCTTCTGCTGCCGGTGTCTTCTTGTGTTTCCGGCCAAATTGAAAGCTGAGGAGGGTGGTGGTAGTTAAGGGGGTTATAGGGGAGCGTTTTGGATGAGTTTAGGGTGGTTTGTGGTGGTTTGGATAGAGAATTATGGAGGGAGAAGGAGAGTGATAGAGAGAAGAATTGGCTGTGTTTTTGGTGTGAATAAGAGGCTAACAAGGCCTCTTATTTATACTTAAAAGGTATACACACAACCATGAAACCCATCCTTCCTTGGAAGGTTAAATACACAAACTTCCCCATACCCATGTACTTTTTAACTAGTCTTGCACCCCAAGGAGAAAGGTGAGAGAGGGAAGAACATGTGAGACTGAAATGAATAGAAAAAAGATCATATTTTTGGGGTCTATCCTCCCATGTGGGGCCCACATAGGGTTATACCTCCACTACATGTTCAAAACACATAAAACCGGGTGCATTGGGATCTGTGCATCGAGAATTTTGTTCGAGAATACCGTTAGATAGAGTTTAATTGAAGGGTTCCGTAACATCGAACAGATTAATTTTTGGAGTTACGGATCTCTGAAAAATTATGTTTGAAGTTTTGCGTTTAAACGGCTCGCGGTGTCTGTTTTCGCGACTTTTGTAAATATTTTCATAAAAATTATTTTGAGTGTGAAATTAAATAGTAGACTATAACCTGAGTCTAAAAACGCTCTCGAAAATCCCGTCGACAAAGCATAAGTGCCTCAATGGATCCATTCGGTTTTACGCGATTAAATAAAAAACAGTGTTTTATTGTGTATTTTCTTAAATTTGTCGTATCTCTTGCATACAAACTCCGTTTTTGTGACAACCCGATATTTCAAGTCAATGTAATGACCTAAAAGTCAAGTATTGTGAACTATTTTTGAAATAATAAGAATAGCGTCAAAAATTGAAGTGTTCAAAAATCTCAATTGGGATATTTAAAGTGATAGATAACGTAACAAGGTTTTCAGAAATATAAAGAACGCTAAAATCCGAGTTATAACAAAGAAGTTATGACCAATCAAAGATCCGCAACAAAACCGGTAAAACACTGTTAAACAAAAAATGTGAAATTTCAATAAAATACTCTTTAGCCTTAGGTATCTAAATGAAAGTCGTAGATACCACTAGACCGTAAACATATACAAAAAAGATGTCCAAATCTGACTTTGTATGACGAAGTTATGATTTTTCTAAATGTCGGATTTAGCAGTAGACAACTAAAAACTTGAAATAGAGATCGAGCGACTTTTAGCCAGCACAACCTAAACGAGAATCGAAGATCTCGACAATAGTAGTACAACGGTAAAAAGACAGACGAAAACGGACATCGGATGAAGAAGTTATGGAGTTTTAACGGACTTTTCCAGTCCCGACCTGTTAAAAATTATAATATTAAAAATAAATTCAAAATTAGCCGACATAGTCTAAACGAGAGTTGTAGAGCATAATCTCTCCTACGCGTGGATATAAAGAACGTCAAATATGAAAGTCGTATGCAAGAGTTATGAATTTATAAAGTTCGGGGCACAAACTTCGACATATGTCAGAGTTCACGTCGTGAGTACAGTGTTCACGACGTGAACAGTATGATTGACCCTTCCAGAGCAAGTAGATGGACGACGCACACCATGAGCTCTTCCGGACCAGACTCACAATGTGAGTCGTGCATACTCACGATGTGAGAGTCGAAAATTCACCGTATATATTTAAATTGAGGCCTTCCGACTTTGGTTGCTCATTCCCATCCTCTCTCCTATACTTTCTCACTTTTAAGCACCTCTAAACCACCCCGAAGCCTCGGTAACACATCTAACACACGACGCAAGTTCCGACGCCCCGAATTTCCTGATAAAACCTTCTTTTCAGTCAAAGTGTTGTCCGCACGAAGCCCGGTTCTTCACCAGAAACTCGGGGTGACATCAAGAAAGCAAGTTCCTAGAAACAAAACACTATCCAAATCACCGGTTATCAAGTGAGTTCATAACCCTAAACTTATCTCTTAGTGATTTTAAATGCTTTTACGGGGGGAGTACAAGTAGAAAACATTATAGTTATATAATCAATCACATGTGATTTCTACCTATCAAACCAAGGGTGTTATTTTTTTTATATACTTCATGTTGTGTTATCAAACAAACTGTTTTAAATCACTTTATAAACTAACATCAAGTCATCAAAATTTAGTCAAATAGTTAAACTCTTTAAATGTTATAATAAGCTCTGTTAACCTTATAATTGCCAAATCATGTTTATATACGTATAAATATATATAAAGAAGATTTGAAGGGTTGAGGACTAATGAATTACCTTAATTCCTTTTTCTTGTTTGGATGTGGGATTAAGGTGGTGTTATTTGCCCGAATGTCGTTTCCTTCTTAATTATATATATATATATATATATATATATATATATATATATATATATATATATATATATATATATATATATATATATAATACCTATATGAACATAAAAGGTTACTTCATTCGATATCATTACTTTTGTATCAGGCTGAACAAAGGTGTTCACCCACGAGAAATAGTACTAATCAGATAGAACATATGTCACACCCCCAAACCAGAACGGTGGAAACGTTCGGGGGCGGAGGGCGTCATGCTCAGTATCATAACCATAGTGAAGAAAGTAAACACAACCATCATAAATATAATTTAAAAGGTTACATTGTTGCAAACATACATGTTTCCAAATAAATTACATATTATGTCAAAATAGTTCAAAATAAATTTGTTCCTTAGCGTCTTTCTTTCAAAAATCTTGTGGTTACCTGTATTACTGAATACCTGAGAATACAAGTTGTTTTTGAAAGAGTATCAGCATAAAGCTGGTGAGTTCATAAGCAGTATATGAATGAAAAATGAATGTTGGTCCTTAAAGTTTGTTACAAGTTTGTTACCTGAAAATCCAATATTTTCTAAAAGGTTTGTTGTAGTCTTAACTGGACCAAGACTTAGTATATGTACGTAAATCGTCATACTTATGTGTGTGGTTTTATATTTAAATAAAACTCCTTAACTCCCTATGAACTATGTGTTTTGTTAATTCCCCATGTGAGATGTTGTAACCATGCTAAAACTCGAAGACCTCGTACTCGATGTTCTTCAAGCATCGGAATGTTATGACACTTTTCATCCAGACCTGTCGGTCTAGCTGTTGCAAGCAGCTTAGGTGCGGGTTTGTCAGACCCAATATAGATCTATACACAACTATCACGCTCTCCCTGCAAGAGATTCTGATTATAACTACAGGACTTTTCTGTGGTACTTAAGAGTACCCCGAAGGTGAATGTCTCACAAATTTATTCATTAACAATTTCACGTAGCTTGTAAGAAAATACCCGTTTTGTAAATCGATTGTGTTAGTGTTTCTTTGTTTAACGAAGTATTCAAACTATACCTATTATAGTTTATCAAGAGTGTTTTATGTTTAATGAAACCTTGTTATGCATGACTATGTATTTCAATAAAATGGCATCGAAAATACTAAGTGTAAATCTTACACACCTTGCTCAGCATGTTACAAGGTGTGAATAACTCTTAAACTTGTGTTTGACAGTTTTACCCTTAACTGTCACTGTTTTAGAATGTTTATTGAAAACTCATGATAAGTCGAAAACTGAATCCATAAACTCGGAGAGTTTCGAAAAAGAGTCTACTATGTTCATAAATTTTCCTTTAATTTTTGGTGGTCTCAAACCAGCGTGAAAATGTTCATCTTCACGACCTGGTCTGATTTCGTTGCTGCAGTGATAGACAGTTTTGTAAAAATCATCATAAATTGAAGAAAAATCGTATGACGATGTGCAAGTAGTCATTTTAAAGGTATAAACCTGAACTATCTGCATATTAAACAGTGTTGAAAATATTAAGTTTAAGTTGGGTAAAACAGTTCGTAAACAGGTCACAACTTTTATGTTGTAAGCTGTCAAGTTAAGTTTTAAATATGTTTGGGTGTTTTAACTTGTATCCCCCCCCCCCCTGAAAACTAAAGAAACTGAAAAATGTAGGGGTATGAACTCACCTTGAGTGATTTCTTGAAGAATGGAAGGTCGAAGACGAAGAGTATCAAGTCAATAACAGTTGATGAACACGTGAAGTGTTGGATGATCCTAAAAACGATTTTTGGTGTTAAATGTGTGTAGATGATTCAAGGGTGTTATGAAAACATGGAATAACACTTGAGTTTAGATGGAATACTTACCAACAAGTGATGCAATAGCTCAAGAACACCTCCAAAAAGTGGTTGGAAGTAGAGAGAAAAAGAGGCTATCTTGATGGTTTGAGAAGTGTATAAGTGTTTGAGAATGATCAAAGTGAACCAAGAAATCCTCCATGGATTTCTTTATATAGATATTGCTGGAGCACCTTGCAAAGTTGAAAGGATGTTTGCCTTGGTTTGTTTGATGTGGATAGGGTTGGACTAATGAGGAAGTGACACATGGAAGGTAAGTGGGCACATTTGACCCACTTGTGGGGTAGAATATCCTTAGATATTTCTATTAATGAAATAATGATTTTTAATTAATAAACCCTTGAAAAGTGAATAAAATATGAGTTTAGGGGGTTTAAAATGGTAAAAATATGAATTTGGTGAAAAATTCCCGTCAAAAACATCAAAAACAGGATTAGGAAGCGAAAGTAGTCGAAAACCGGGCATTAAGAAGCGAACCTACGAGGTTCGGATCTTAAGAGATGAGAACCGAAAGTGGGAGAAGGAGGAACCAAAAGTGGGAGAAGGAACCGAAGGTGCGAAAGGAGCGAAATGGACCGAAGGCTTGGTTCATTTCGGTTGCTGAGGAGGTTCTGTCTGAGGAGGCTAATTCGGTTCTGAAAGGGAGCTTAGGTTCTTAAGCAGGGTTTAGCTCTAATAGGTTCCCTCTAAGAGGGTTTGGTTCCTAAGAAGGGTTTCGGCCCTAATTAGCTGTTTTTCGATATGAATCCCCGATTCAAGCGGTTTTTGGCTAATTTAAGGGTCGGGATGACCCGAATGACTATAAAAAGTTGAGAGAGATTTGGGAGAGATTTAATTTTAGCCAGACAAAATTACATAAATGGTCCTCATGGTTGACAAAATCGACCAATTATGGTCCTTATGATGAATTCTTTACACAGATGGTCCATGTGGTTACAAAATCTTGCAAAGACGGTCCTTTTGACTAACGGCGTTAACTTTTTCAGTTAAGTCCTATATGAAATGACATATTTGCCCTTCATGCATAAGGACGCTTTATGTAATATGTTTCTACCACAGGGACCATTTATGTAATTTTCTCTATTATTTATTATTTTTTTATTTATTTAAATTATATTTAAGGATTTAGATTTGTTTAATATATATATATATATATATATATATATATATATATATATATATATATATATATATATATATATATATATATATATATATATATATACATGCAAACATTTTTTAACGTTTTACTCAAATTATGTAATATGTTTCTACCACATGAAATGACATATTTGCCCTTCATGCATAAGGACGCTTTATGTAATATGTTTCTACCACAGGGACCATTTATGTAATTTTCTCTATTATTTATTTTTTTTATTTATTTAAATTATATTTAAGGATTTAGATTTGTTTAATATATATATATATATATATATATATATATATATATATATATATATATATATATATATATATACATGCAAACATTTTTTAACGTTTTACTCAAATTATTTTTTTTAATCTTTTTGACATTTTCTTCAAGTAAATTTATTAATGTTTTTTATTTTGACGTTTTATTTGAATATTATTTATCTATTTATTTATTTTTTTGACGTTATGTTCGAATACATTTTTCAACTATATAAGGTTGTATAATTATTATTTTTGTAAACTAATTTATTAACATTTTTTATAAAAAAGTGTAAAATATTTGTTAAACGTGAATATGATTAATATAGATTAGGTGGACATAGGCTGAGCTGAGACCGCCTCACAACGTTGCCGAGAACGACCATGTCATTTCACATTGGATTTAAATATAATCATTTCGAGTTTTATTTTATTTTATTTTATTTTTTGTTTGTTTTTTGTTTTTTGTTTTTAGCAGTGTTGTAAAAAATCACAACGCAAGGGCCTCTAATCGGTCAGGTAGCGCTTAGGGATTAATCTGAGATTAATCAGGACCTAGTTGTGATTTTTTACAACACTTCTAAAAACAAAACAAAAAAATAACTCGAAATAATTACATTTAAATCCAACGTGAAAATGACCTAGTCGTTCTCGGCAACGTTGTGAGGCGGTCTCAGCGTAGCCTATGTCTACCTAATCTATATTAATAATATTCACGTTTAACAAACATTTTACACTTTTTTATAAAAAATGTTAGTAAATTAGTTTACCAAAATAATAATTATACAACCTTATATAGTTAAATATTTGAATTAAAAAATAATAATTATATAACCTGATAAAGGAAAAAAAAAATGAAAACATAATTGAAAGTGAATTAAGTTACGGATTATAATTACAATAGTCGTGAAATCCTTTAACAAATATAAACATACTATATGTTGAAAAATGTATTCGAACATAACGTCAAATAAATAAATAAATAAATAAATAATATTCGAATAAAACGTCAAAATAAAAAACATTAATAAATTTACGTGAAGAAAATGTCAAAAAAATTAGAAAAAATAATTTGAGCAAAACGTTAAAAAATGTTAGCATGTATATATATATATATATATATATATATATATATATATATATATATATATATATTAAACAATAAATTTAAACAAATCTAAATCCTTAAATATATAATTAAAATAAATAAAAAAATAATAAATAATAGAGAAAATTACATAAATGGTCCCTATGGTAGAAACATATTACATAAAGTGTCCTTATGCATGAAGGGCAAATATGTCATTTCACACAGGACTTAACTGAAAAAATTAATGCCGTTAGTCAAAAGGACTGTCTTTGCATGATTTTGAAATCACAGGGACCATCTGTGTAAAGAATTTGTCATAAGGACCATAATTGGTCGATTTTGTCAACCATGAGGACCATTTATGTAATTTTGTCTGTTAGCCATTATTATTGTATAACCTCGTAATGCAAGGTTCGTGAACCCCGTTATGTTTCGTTTATGATTGCTTTAAGTCCCTGAAAGGGTCCATAGTTGTGTTTTGATGCGTTTAACTCCCTTTTTAGGGTTTTACATTGCTAAACACATAAATTCTCCGAGACACTTGGATTCTTGACATACAATTGCACATTTTTATACATAGAATAACTTTTATCATAGAAGTACAAGTTAAGTTTGACCAGTTTGACTTGTTGACTTTGACTTTGACTTGTTGACTTTGACTTTGACTTAA
Source organism: Lactuca sativa (assembly GCF_002870075.4). Classification (NCBI taxonomy): domain Eukaryota; kingdom Viridiplantae; phylum Streptophyta; class Magnoliopsida; order Asterales; family Asteraceae; genus Lactuca; species Lactuca sativa. The sequence goes on from NC_056623.2 coordinate 232,191,255, forward strand.
ATTTGACGGTTGTCACAACATATGAATTATATTAAGTATAATTTATGAGTCAATCCATGTTTTTATTGTAAAAAAATATAATTAAAGACTTGAATTTTTATTTACTAAAAGGTTTTTCACCATATTACTCGTGAACTCGTTGTTAGCATTACATTTTGTGAGACAATGGCTTTGCGTAGTACCCAACGAAAGTACCCACTTATAACCAGAATCTCTTGGAGGGAGAGTGTGATACTTGTGTATAGATCTATATGGGACTGACGATTCGGCACCCTGACTGTTAGCTACAGTCCCTGGGGTGACAAATGTCAACATCGGTACTGACGTCTAGTATGGTTATAAGAACTCGCACGCTGAGACAATGCCTCATGCATGTAGTAATATGCTTCTCAAATGAACTTAAGGAGTAGAATCTTTATGGTTATTTTTTTATATAAATCGTTTGTATTATGTAATCCTAATAAGGTATTATTAACACGTTCAGAATCTAGAGTGAGCACATGTTCAACTAGTTTTATTTGATAATAAAACTATAAGTTGTTCAAGCTAAGTATGACATATTTACTTACACTTTTCGGTCTCGGTTCATATTAAACTACAACTCAATTCATGGAAAATAAAGGATTTTCCGGCACAAACATCATCATTTTACTAGTGAGTGATTTACAAATTCACGTTCTAGAAATAAATAAGGTTATCTATTCAAAGCTTCATTCTTTAAGTAAAAGAACTTATATAATTTTTGTCTTAAGGTTCTAAGACGACATTCCATTCAACTAATAAGAAAATATAGAATTTTCTGGAGAAACACCGTAACACTTTCAAAGAATAAAGAATGTATCATTTTTAACACAAAAATGCTTATGAGCTCACCAACTTAAATGTTGATACACTTTCAAAATCGTTTGTATTCTAAGGATAAACAGTAGGCAGGTACATGCACAGATTCTGTGAAGACGGAGCATAGTAGCGTTAAGTCTTTGTTTTGTTATTTACTTTTGTAGTCTATCATGTGTAATTTGAATACAATGTACACACTTTAATATTAATACAATGGATGTTGTTGCTTGTTTTACTACTTTACATTTATTGTGATACTATACATGACATCCTCCGCCCCCGAACGCTTCCGCCGTTCTGGTTTGGGGATGTGACAGTTTTGGACGTTCTTTATATTTTCGGAAACATGGGAACATGTACTATAATATTCTAATGTTTGTTTTGTTCAAAACTGCTTAATGTAAAATTTTAGTTTTTCTAATGCATTAATTAACGTTGTTGTTCAAGCGGTTTGATTCGGTTTACAGTTTACACATTTGGAAGTAAGGTATCATCTGACATCATATAATAGTTAAGATAAACTTATTTATTTTACTTAAGATACACTAAAACTCAGTAATTCGGATTAACACCTGATTCACGAATAGATTGACGGTTATAATAATAGCCCTAAATTCCGAGTTGTCACACTTGTAGATTTCGATTTTACTGGAGTTTTGTAGTTCATTGTATGTTGCTTTCAATGTGTGAAGACAGAGATCCTTATATCTTGCATTTACCCTTAATTGTTAAGTGTTTTTCCGCAAGTACATGATTTTTGCAACCTATAAATTCCTTCAACAAGTTGGTATCAAAGTCATGGTTTAAGTGAATTAGGTCCTTATATTAGATTCCAAAACTTAAATTGTAAAGTAAAAAATAATAATTGACTAGTTCTCTAAGGCTAAAATAATATATTTTCACCTTCATTTATATTGAACATCTTGATTTCCAAGTATTCCATTTATGCCCTTAGTATGAGAATTGTTTGGAAATTGGTCCACAACGGAATTTTTGTAATTTTGGGAATTTCTTGAGTATGCTGGGCGTACCCAAAGAGTACGTTGGGCGTACGTGCTATGGACCCAAAACCCTAATATTTAGGGTTTTGTGCACTATTTAAACAACTTTATAGCCTCATTAACCTTTCCTTCATCAAACTCGAGCCCCATGAGGTTTGTTATCCGACTCATGAGGTTATGGAGCAGTGCTTATACAGCAAGGGAGGGTTATTGCTTATGATTCTGGGAAGCTGAAGCCGCATGAGGTTCATTATCCGACTCACGATTTGGAGTTGGGAGAAGTGGTGTTTTCTCTTAACATTTGGCGACATTATTTGTATGGGGTCCACTGTACTATCTACACGGATCATAAGAGTTTGAGATATCTTATGGATCAGCCAAATCTGAAGATGAGATAATGCAGGTGGCTTGACGTGATCAAGGATTATGACTGTGAGATTCTATATCACCTAAGGGAAGAGAATGTGGTCGCTAATGCTTTGAGCCGCAAAACGACTAATTCTGCTATCGAGAGCCTATGTATGAGGATTTCTATTGATTCACCATTGTTAGATTTGATTAGGGAGGATCAGATTGAAGGAGTCAATAAAGAGAACTAGAAGCATGAGTGAATCAGAGGTGAGATTGACAGGTTTTCCACCAACAACCTAGGATTGTTGATCCGGTGTGGTCGGGTTTGGGTACAATATTTTGGTGGGATTAGGCAGACAGTTCTGGAGGAGGTACACAAGTCTAGATTTTTTATACACCCTGGAGCCACAAAGATGTATCGGGACTTGATACTTTGTTACTGGTGGTCGTGCATGAAGAAGGAGATAGCATGGTATGTCAAGAGATGCTTGACTTGTTAGATGGCCAAGGTCGAGGACTAGAGGCCGCATGGAAAGTTGCATTCATCGGAGGTTCCCATGTGGAAATGGGAACATATTACTATGTATTTCACCACCAAGTTACCTCGGAAGGCTAAGGGATTCGACGCGATATGGGTTATAGTGGACCATCTGACTAACAACGCGCCCTTTCTAGCTATTCAAGAGAGCTCATCGGCCAAGAAATTGGCCGATTTATATGTGCGTAATATTGTTGCTCAACATAGTATTCCAGTCTCCATTGTATCCGATCGAGATGTTCGGTTCACTTCTCATTTTTGGCAGAAGTTCTAAAAGGATTTGGGTATGAGGTTGCATTTTAGCACTACTTATCATCCACATACTGACGGTCAGAGTGAGTGGACCATTCAGACACTTGAGGACATGTTGAGATCTTGTGGCATAGATTTCAGTGAGAGTTGGGACTCCTACCTTCCTTTAGCTGAATTTCTTACAAAAACTATCACTCCAGTATTGGTACACCACCATTTGAGCTCCTCTGTGTGAGTGAATGTCGTACCCCAATTTGTTAGGGAGAGGTTGGTCATAGAGTCATCAGAAGGACTGAGGTAATCCTTCAGACGACAGAGCTTATTCGGTAGATTAGGAAGAGATTATAGACAACTTAGATTTGGAAGAAGAGTTATGTCGACAAGTGTCGATCTGAGCTGAAGTTCTAGGTCGACAACATGGTTTTGCTGAAGGTATCACCATGGAAGAGTGTAATATGCTTCAGGAAGATGGGTAAGTTAGGGCCCCTGTATATTGGAACATTTCAAGTGATTTCCAGGGTTAGGAAGGTAGCTTATAGGATGGATTTGCTTGAGGAGCTCAGTCAGATTCACAACACCTTCCATGTTTCTCAGCTTCGGAAGTGTGTGGTTGATGCTTCAGCGATTGTTCCTCAGGAGGATATCCAGGTTGATGATCGCCTGAATTATGTCAAGAGACTAATGATGATTTTGTATCGAAAAATGAAGGCCTTGGGCAACAAGGCGATGTCTTTGGTCAAAGTCTAGTGGAAGCATCGGAAGGGTTCCAAATGGACTAGGGAACCTGAGACAAAGATGCAGGAGCATTACCCTAAGTTTTCACAACAACAGACTTTGAGGATGAATCTAGTTCAAGTGGGGGAGAATTGTAACATCTTGATTTCCAGGTATTCCGTTTATGCCCTTAGTGTGAGAATTGTTTGCAAATCTGTCCATAGTGTATTTTTCATAAGTTTTGGAATTTCTTAAGTACGTTGGGCGTACATGTTATGGACCTAAAACCCTAATATTTAGGATCTTTTCACTATTTAAACACCTTTATAGCCTCATTAAAATTTCCTTCGCCAGCCTGCAACCCCATTTTGACCCCCTTAGCAAACCCAAATCCATTTAAGAGCATTTTTTTGCCTTGTATCTGCATTTTGGTGTTCTTGAAGGAGAAAGAAGGAAGAAGAAACCATCTTAGAAGAGTGGATCATTTTGGATCCAAAATCATATCATCATTTGACACCATTTGGAGTTAAAAACCTCTAATCTTGATGAAGTATTGATTAGATCTTGTTTAGCCATGAGTTTGTTTTCATTTTGGTCCTGTTGGGCTTATTATGTTGCGTCTTAGGTCTTTTTGTGTATATCTGGATTGGGCCTGTCCATCCGTGATTATCTCTTTAGGGTTAGACTATATATATGCATGCATGTATGCATTATGAGGCACGTCTTTTAATTTTTACGATAGAGCTTGTAACCCTAAATACCTCTACAGTTGAAGTTCTTAATCGAGCTCTTATGAGGTGTTAAAGCATTAATCATACGACGTATTCAAAACATATTCTCTTTCACTTTAAGTTCATTCTTGTTTGCGTTCTTAGAACTAATCGATCCTGATAGAACATTGTTCTAACAATTGGTATGATAGCGGGAGTCTGTGTGATCGATACACAATTCTTCTGTATTCAGAAATCTTTAGGGTTTCCACTTTTATCACATAAATACCTAGTCGTCTTCTTCGTTTCGAAGGCAACTGTGTTTTAGATAAAATCCTAATCTTGAGTTTTAAAGTCAGACTCTAAAAACTCAACATGTCTCACGAAGATTCGCAAACAAATCCCATTAACATCTCGAATAGCATTGGATCTACAACAAGGATACCCATACTCTATACTCAAGACTACGAAGTATGGGCACTTCGCTTTGAAGACTACGTGATCGGTTCTGAAGATCATGGCTATCTCATCTGGGAAGCCATTATTCTCGGACCGTTTGTTCATTCAGGAACGAACACCATTGTCAAGACTCAGCAGGAGTACAACAAACTGGTGGCAGATGAGAAGAAGATGCCACAGGATGAGAAAGACAAATTGCTTTGCAATGTGAAAGCTATGCGAATGATAAGATTCGCCTTGCAATCCAACACCTTTCGGTTGGTTAGTTCATGTACTACTGCTAAGCAAATCTGGGACAGATTGAAAGAACTTTATTCAACTGATGAAGATCTGGAACACTCAACACAAACCTTGTTGCTTTCAGAATTTGGAGCTTTCAAACAGAAACCAGAGGAAAAACTTATACAGACGTTCGATCTGTTCAATCATCTTCTCAGCAGAATGGTCAAGCATGGAATAGAAAGAAAGATAATTGAGCAAAAGGTAACCTTCATGAACGGACTAAGAACCAAATGGATGGCTGTGGTCTCTACCGTAAAAGGGCATGAGCAGTTCAAATCTTATTCACTTGCAAAACTTGTGGGAATCCTTAAGTCCCATGAAAGTGAAGTAACCAAAGAAGCGAAAGTGGTATCTGGTATGGGATCACTAGCTCTTATCTCAAAAGGAAAAGAAGTTGAAGAAGAAGAAGAAGAGTCGGATGTGTCAGAATATGACCTAACAAACGAAGAATATGCAATGATGGTCACCAATCCGAAGAAGTTTGCTACAAGAAAATTTCCCGTTAACAAAAACCGAAACTGGCAGGGAAGTTATAGCTCTAAGAAGGCGAAGGATGAAGCAAAGGTCGCCTCTCAAAAGACTGAAGACAAAAGTGAGAACAAACTTGCAGGAGACTCGGGATACGACTGCAACTACTGCCATGGCAAGAACCACTTTGCCAAGGATTGTATGTTGAGGAAATTAGCTGAAAAGAAAGATGGGGAAGATGATGAGGCATACTACATGCGAAAGCTGGAAGAGATCAAGAATAAGAAGACAAACAGCGGCACAAAAGGTACAATGAATGCTTTAATTATGCAGGAAAAGAGTGACAAAGATGAGTTCGGTGGCGTAGAAGTGTGGTCAACCGACTCTGAGGATGAAGAAGTGCGAAAGCCCACTCATGGAAGACCTTATGTGACAAAGGAAGAAGGTTCGGCCGGGAAATGCTTGATGGTAACCGCTGGGTCATCAACCGAAAGTGCTGAAAAAGAATCGAACCTAACTGAAGACAAATGCTTTGCGACAAAGCCTGTCAGTGAGCAAATCAATGACTGCGATCGGTTGATCAAAAAGGTACAAACCATCCTCGAATCACTTAAGATTTCATTAACAAATTATGAAGAAGAACTAAATGAATTAAAATTTAAATTCTCTAACTTAAGTGGTAGTCTCATGCAAACTCGCTTAGCGAATTCTAACCTAACCGACCAACTCAGCAGGGTTTCTTCCAAGAGTGAGGAGAGAAGGATGTGGATCGAGTTGAAGGAGGCAGAATTAATGAAAGCTAGGGACGAAAGCTTTTATTTACAAAAGGACAATTTGAAGTTTTTGAAACAAAGAAACGTTTTTTGTTTAATTGCTAAGTGTTTATACACAAACATAGCTCAATTACATTTAAATTGTGAGATAGGTAAGAAAATTCATAAAATGATTTTGCCATTTCTAGAATTTAAGGAAGATGAGGTGATAGCCGAATGCGAATCTGTGGTGTCATCAGAAGAAACATCCATGTCATACAAAATCGGTTTAGACAAAATAGAAACTTTCATAGACTCAAAAGAACATAAATATATGCTGAAAGACATTTTAGATGAAAATGACAAATTGAAAATCAAAAAGGACACTATTCATTCATTTGATCAATCTAATTCAAAATTAACTTCTGAAAATAAAATAGATTTAGACAACGCATCTGAATTTGATGAAATGAGTGAAATATCCATAGAAGATGTAGTCGATTGCTCTAAGTTCACAAAGAGCGAAACTGAGAATGAGAAACCGCTAATCTCATAGGATTCGGTTGAATTTGCTCGTCTAGCAAAGAATAAGGAAACGAAGCTTAAAGAAAAGGCTATGGTTTATCAAAAAGTTCAAACCATGCCAAATCAAGTGTATGCAACTGAAGGTGTTACTGATAGACAAACAGAGGAACTAAGAGTCTTGGTAGAAGCAGATAATGCAGAAGTATGCGAAGAGTTCTTCTGGTCGGCTCCCATAGATAATGCAGACAAAACTGCAGGCTTATCTGAGCAGACTTCCTGGAAAGTTAAAGGAAGATATGTGGCTGAACCTTTGAACAAACCCACAGGTTCCGACAAACTAAGCACGAGTGGAACCAAGGACATTCCCATAGAACAAAGCGAAGATCCGAAAGCTCCGACCAAAACAACCGAAACTCAAAGAGAGAAGCAGAAAGCAAGCTTCAACGTGCACAAATCACATAAGGAATTGGCTGAGCAAAAAACGTTTAAGAAATCAAAGGTATGCAAAGAACTTAAATGAGCGAAAAAGTTACTAGAACTCACAAAATTCCAACTATGTTCCTCCAAAGAAGGTCTCAGAGGGAAAAGGAAAGGAAAAAGTAAAAGACGGAATTAGCCAAAGCTCCTACAATTCCAAATCTGAGAACCGAAAATCTACTTTCAGTCCTCGACCCATGTTCGGTCCTAAGTCAAGTTTTGGTTCCACTAACAAAGGCAAACCTAGTTTCAGTCATCAATCTAGTTTCTGCCTCAATAAACCTCAAAGCAAAGAATCTTTCAAAGGAAAAGAAACACTGACTGCTGAGACTAAGAGCAACAATCAACATTCATCAGCTAATCCTAGGAGTCATAAGCCATTAAGAAAATTAACCAACGAACTCAAATTCAAACAAGATAAAACAAAAATCAAAGTATATACAATTAAACGGTAAGATCAAACCACATTAGTAAAAAGAACATACTTGGTTGGTATTTCTACTGCAATTCCTATCTCCGTGAAAAACTCACAAAGACCCAAGCAACTTTGGGTTCCTAAATTTGCTTAATCTTGCAGGTAATAAGTGACGAGCAGTTTGACGAAGAATGGTACATAGACAGTGGCTGCTCACGTCACATGACAGGGAGGAAGGAAGAACTTAGAGAATTTCGGTCGTTGAAAAATGGTGGCTGTGTGAAATATGGAAATAACTCTTTCGGAACGATCAAGGGATATGTAATGATAACAAACGGTGACTTCACAATTCGACAAGTGGCTTACATAGAAGGATTGCAACACAACCTCATCAGTGTGTCACAATTAGTGGTGGGCACAGGTTTAAAAGTATCATTCGATGATGAAGGTTTAGAAATAATTGAGAAACAATCCAAGAAGGTGCTGCTGAAATCTGAACGTAAGGGAGAAATGTACCCATTAAATCTCCATCTCGTACGAGGAAAACCAGCAATATGCTTGCTTACAAAAGCAAATGCGGATGATAGCTGGTTGTGGCATAGATGACTTTCGCATCTGAACTTTAAAGATATTAATAAGTTGGTGCTCGGTGATCACGTACGTGGACTCCCACTTCTCAAATTTGAAAAATATCATCTGTGTGTTGCATGTGAAATGGGGAAACAAAGCAGAAAGAGTCACCCGACACAGATCAACACAAAGATAGTTAAAGCACTGGAACTCTTGCATATCGACTTGTGTGGGCCTTCGGCTATTGAAAGCTTCGGTGGAAGTAAGTATATTCTTGTAATTGTAGATGAGTTTTCTCTCTTCACTTGGTTTTCTTTCTTAAACAGAAATCAGATGCAACTCCCAAGCTAAAAACATTCATCAAACAAATAGAAGTGCAGCTGAGGAAAACAGTGAGGAATATCCGAAGCGACAATGGTCTGGAATTCAAGAACAATGATTTTGATAGCTTTCTGGCTGATAAGGGTATAACTCATAACTTTTCGGCACCTTATACACCACAACAGAATGGCATTGTTGAAAGGAGAAACCGTTCTCTGTGTGAAGCAGCCACAACTATGCTAAGCTATGCTTCACTTCCATTATACTTCTGGGCTGATGATGTAGCAACTGCTTGTTACACTCAAAATCGGTCCCTTCTGAACAAGAGATTCTCATTAACTCCGTATGAGATTCTGAATAACAAAAAGCCGAATGTAAAATTCTTTCACATTTTCGGTTCAAGGTGTTTCATTTTCAACTCGAAAGAAAACTGAAACTAGTTTGATGTCAAAGCGGATGATGGAATATTTCTGGGATACTCACTAACATCGAAAGCGTACAGAGTATTGAACAAACATTCAAAACGAATTGAAGAAACCTACTGTCACACCCCCGAACCAGACGACGGAAACGTCCGGGGGCTGTTGTGACTCAATTGAATACCATCACAATGAATATACATGAAACATAACATCATTCATCACCAAGCATTGGAATATTACAACTAATAGTGTTTACATCCATTACATTGCTCCATAATGTTACATACCCAAAAGTAATTGTTCGATACTAATTAAACTACAGCAAAACGTCATAGAGTACAATTCATCCTTCACTTTATCCGTTACCTGAGAATACAAGTATTTTGAAAAACGTCAACATATGAAATGTTGGTGAGTTCATAAGTAATGTTTGAAATCCAATGTTTTGTATTGTTTTGAAAACCACCAGAAAATCCAATATTTTCTGAAAATAGTATAGTATAAAAGGTGTGAAGATCCATAAGTATGCTTGTTGGTTTCTATAAATGTATGTGTACGATTTGTAAAACTCAGTATGTAGTTCGTAGGTGTATTAATTGAAAACCCTACGAAAACCCGACGTTTTCCCATTACTTTGCATTAAATAGTTTTATGTTTCGTTATTTCGTTACGACAGGTGTATTCGTTACGACAGGTGTATTCGTTGAGCTCCGGGGACGTTGGATCAACAGTGGACTGTGAATTGTTGTAACGTACGTTAATGAAAACGACCAGTTGACAGCCGTACAAACGATCCCTTAGGCGTCGCTCACACTTATTCACATAACCCAACCCCCCGGACTCATGTAGCCCCACGACCGAGGGGAAAAAGAAGGTGTGAAGCCCCCGGTAATTCCCTACGTCGTTCAAGGCTATAGTGAATGCGAAGGGCCCTTAGCCCAACTCGCATTGGTGAATTCTCGACTTTGCTAGCAGTACCGAAGGACCCTTGGGGACCAGCAGCACGTTGCCATTGAAAGTCCTTTTACGCTGTGTTGGATCATGTAAGACCCAACAACTCGTAAGGTTGATGTCTTCGGGCCTAAAGATCAGGTCATTGGGCTAGCTAGGCCCAACAAACAAGATTTTACACTTTTGGGCCCAAAGACGGTGTATCGACGTCTGTGCCCTCTCACGTGTGTATTGAATTCCCAAATTTTCCGTGTATGAATCGAGTTGTCGTCGTGTTAGTAGTTTCGGATTTGTTATTGATTCGAGACCGAATCAATTCGTTTGATAACGATTTTTGGTGTTGTTGTGTATTGTAATTCGTCGGTAGTCGCAGTGTCAATATTTGATCACAACGGATGTATTGAATTAACATTGAAATTTTTCTGTTTACAGCCCCTCTTTATTTTGTAAATTTACTTTTTCAACCCTTTGAATAAATTAATTTCCGGTTTAGTCCTTAAACCATTTTTCTTGGCATTCTAACACCAAAACTTATTGAAATTGATATTTTTCAGCACACTTTTAGTTGAAAACAGTTTTAGTCCTTCAAAATACAGTTTTCTCGGCTGTAACCTCTCTTTTTTGGAATTTTTACACTTTTGGCCCAAATTGGAAAATTTTTGCAACTTTGGTCCTTTTTAATTATGAAAAGCATTTTTAACCTTTGAAAAGGACTTGGAACACTAGTAGTCCACTGTTTTACAGAAAAACACAGTTTCAGCCCCTCAAATTGGAAAATTTCGCATATTGGGCCCTATTGGGCCGAAAAGTTCATTTTTAGCCCATTAAGTTTAGAAATTTACATTTTAAATATTCTAAAGTGTATATTTCTGGAAAATTACTATATGAAACTGTTTTGACACATCTTAACCTCCAGAATTTGTATTTTGACGTTGTGGGCCCTTAAACTTCATGTTTTTAACATTTTAAGTCCAAAAATGTGATTTTTAGCCCAAGATGTTCATCTAAACCAACTTGGTTATTTTTCTAGTAATGTCTTATGTATAATGATATGTTTTAGCACTTGATTCATGCATCATAATACAAATCTCGATTTTTAGGTCCTTTTGACTAGTTTCAACACCATAAACACACAAAAGTATGTAAATAAACATAGAAATCATACAAGGCATACACATAATGATAGATCTACACATTTGCTTGTATTCCCCCCCCCCCCCCCACAAAACTTATAAAAACCGAAAATAAGGGGGTATGAAGCTCACCTTGGGTGTGGTTTCGGTTTTGGAGAGAAAATGGAAGAAAAATGAAGTGATTTTCGGCCCTAGCACCTTTCCTTGGTAGATCTCGAGTTTGGTGACTTCTAAGGTGCATGATCACAAGTTGGAATAGATTTAGAAGAGATTTTTGATGGAATGAAGTAGCTAGATCATGGATTAGTCATCAACTTACCTTAGATGATAATTTTGTGGGAAAATCCTCCTTGAGAAGCTCTTGATTCTCGAAATTTTTGAAGAAGGGGGAAGGAGATGTTCTTCAAGATTTAGAGAGAGTAGAATAGATTTTTATGAGTGTGTGTGTGTTGTGTTTGGCCGAGAGCAAGAAGAAAGAGGAGAGAAAGGGTTGAGTTGACATTCCTTGATGCATGTTGGTCCATGCATGGAGATATGTGGGATATAAGTGAGGTGGCATGTATTAAGTCAACTCCTTTCTCATGGGCTTTCCTTGGGCCGAGATTTGGGAAGGAAGAAAAGATTTTTGGGCTTTATTGCCCCTAAGCCCACATAGGAGTTAAGTTGGATGATTTTTGGCCCAAAAAAATATAATATGATTTTTACACTTTGTTGGGCTAGTTTAGGTTAATCATGGTTCATAATTTTTAATTCATTTCATTTTAGGCTCAATATGGCCCAAAATGTTAAATAAATGGATGTGGTTCCAATTAGAGCCCATTTAAAGGTTCTAATCCCATGATATTCAAATTGGAGGCTTATTGGTCCAATGAGTCCAATAAGGAAGTCCTAGTCCAAAATGGACCTAACAAGAACTTCTAGGGTTTCCAATTGATTGTTGACTATTTGTAGTACTTGTATGGGGTATTTGTTTGAAAATTTGATGTCATAGAGTAATCATCATACATTCTCTTTAAGTTTTTGATTCTACATTTTACTTGGGTGTAGAGATTACATGACACAAAATTTCTAGTTGTGACATCATCCCCCCGTTAGAGGGAATTTCGTCCCGAAATTTTGTTTGAAAGCTAGATTTGAGAATGCTAGAATAGGTGAGGGTACTTCTGCTTCGTCAGGTCTTCGCGCTCCCGTGTGAATTCTGGCTCACGCTTCGCGTTCCACCGTACCTTCACAATCGGGATGCGACATTGCCTAGTACGCTTCACCTCCCTGTCCATGATTTCAACCGGTACTTCTACGAACAAGAGATTCTCGTTGATTTCGATTTCGTCAAGGGGAATGACGAGTGTTTCATCCGATAGACACTTCTTTAGATTAGAGACATGGAACACGGGGTGAACACTGTTTAGCTCTGCGGGTAGTTGCAGCTTATACGCCACTGGACCTATTCGGGCGACAATCTCGAAAGGTCCAATGTATTGTGGGTTCAGTTTTCCCCGTTTTCTAAAGAGAATCATTCCTTTCCAAGGAGATTCTTTTAATAACACGCGATTCCCCGACTTGACATCCTATTGGCTTACGCCGCTTGTCGGAGTAGCTCTTCTGTCGGTCTCGCGATGCTTGAAGTCAGGCTTTGATTTGGATTATCTTCTCCGTTGTTTCGCAAATGGTTTCTGGCCTCATGAGAGCACTGGCGAGTAATATGCATTTATGACTATAAAGGGTTTCGAAACGAGCATTCTTGATGCTCGTGCGATAACTGTCATTGCGTGAGAATTCAACCAAGGGCAAGCGGGTATCCCCCGACTTGTTGAACTCAAACACCCAGACTTGTCGCACGAATTAGAGTGGTTGAATGGTTCGTCTTGACTATTGGTTTGAGAGGAGCAAACAATGCTCATATTTAGCTATGTTCCCATAGCCTTCTGGAATGACTGTCCAAGTCTTGAAGTAATCCTGTTATCTCGATCCAAGATAACAGGTACTGATATTTCATGGAGTCTCACGATCTCTTTGATATAGATCCATGTAGATCTTTCTGTCTTGTTTGATTTTAGTATTAGCAGGAAATAGGCAGTTTGGGTTAACCTATCGACGATCACCCAGATAACGCCCAATTCAACTTGCGTACCTATAAGCTTCGTCTTTCAACTCCGAGAGTTCTATCCATCCATGCAGTGCTTTCTTTGCGATATTCTCTGGCTTTGATGCTTTCAAGGCTGGTAGTAGGTGTTGACAGTGTTTCGTTCTCGCTTCGTGGGCAGACGAGTATGTTATTGATGAAAATAATGATAAGGCTGACCAGGTGTGGTCGAGAAAACTTGGTTTGTAAGGTCCATGAATAGTGTGGGAGCATTCGTTAGACCCAAGGGTATCACAATGAATTTGAAATGGTCGTGACGAGTTCGGAAGGCAGTTTTTGGAATGTCGTCTTCTCGGAATTGAGGTTGATGATAACCGGTTCTTAGATCTATTTTTGAGAAGTAACTAGCACCTTGGAGCTGGCCAAATAGATCGTCAGTCCGAGGAAGTGGGTATCGATTTTCTATAGGGAGCTTATTCAATTCCCTAAAATCGATGTACCTTCCGAAGGATCCATCTTCTTGAAGAACAAGACCGCAGCTCTCCAAGGTGAGAAGCTTGGTCTGATGAATCCTTCGCTCGGAAATTTTCTTGATTGTCTGGATAACTTCTGAATTTCAGCGGAAGCTAACCTATAGGGTGAATTTGCGATTGATGTGGTTCCCTGTACGAGGTTGATTTGAAATTCGACCTATCTCTCTGGGATATTCCCGAAAGTTCCTTGGGGAACACATTTGGAAAAATCACATGTTACTGGAATACCTTGTATGCCTACCTCTTCTTTGGTCTTGTCCACAACATGAGTGAGGAAAACGTAGTTCTTCTAGTGCAGGCACTTCTGTGCCTTGATGCACGAGGTAGGAAAAGAATTGGCGCCAAGTTTATCACCATGGATGATTAGAGTTATCGTGACTAGGAAGGTTAAGGCAAACGGCCTTCTCGCGACACATAGTATCAGCACGGTGGGGGCCTAACCCAACCGTGACGATTATCACATTAAAACTCCTAATATTTATTGGCATGAAATCTATTTGTAATGAATGGTTGTTTAGTGTTAAGGTGTACTCCACATAAGTATCCTAGGTTAAATCGGTTTTCCCCATTGGCCATGTCCATTGAAAAGGCTTAGCTTAGCTTTGGGGATGTGGTTTCAGTAAGTGTTTGAATATGTTACTAATCGAAACTTCGCTCGGATTTACCATTAAATAAGAGGTAAGCGAAAGAGTTGTCAAGTGGGAACGTACCAGTAACAACCGTTGGGTCTTGGATTGATTCGCCTTGACCCAAGGTCAGGACATTTTCTGATCCTTCTGCTCCTTGATTGTTATCCTTGGGGCAATTGCGCCTGAGGTGGCCAGTTCCTCCACACCTATAGCAGGTGTGATTGGTCTCATCATTGGTGTTGTTGTTAGGGTTGTTGTGATTGTTGTCGTTTTCATTTGGCTGGCGATTCTGGCATGAATAAGTTCTATAGAATTTGGCGATGTGATTCTTTCGGTTGCATTTGTTACAATGCATCTCCCTGTAGGCTCCATTATGATGGAATTTGCACTGGTTGCATTTTGGAAGGTTTCCAGCATATGGTCTCCTAGTTGCTGGTGTAATAAGGGTCATGGTCGCATGAACAGCAACAACATGTTGCTCCCCTGAGAACCCTTGAGTGTGTCGCCCCTTTTTCTTACTTCCAGACCTCAGCTTCCTGCTCTTGAGCTTGGGGTTTGGAGTTCCTTGACAGGTTGTCACTTGTTGGTTTCCATGTTTGTTCCTTTGGCTGGAGTCGTCAATTCAATTCCCGTCTCCATTAGGGTTGTTTGCATTGATTTGTGTCATAGCAGCGGTTACTGCTGCCATTACAGCAGCTTGAAATGTAGCAGAGTCCATCTGCAGGAGTGGTGTCTCACGGGTGCGCTTGTTATTCTTGCGGGATGGCATTTTCCTGATGCACGTTGATAATCCAGATTGTAAGTAATGATCGTCATTTCTGGTTGTACTCTATAAATTTTGCATCTTGTTGTATACTTCTTACTGCCTCCATCTACATCCCTATGATGTATTTGTGGTAGTAGGTAATCACAGATTTGGCACGATTGTTACGTCTATCCTTAGAATATATGGGTTGTTTTGGTTTCGAGATCCTTAAGTATCTAGTGGTATCGATGGTTCGCTTGTGCATATAATTGAGTCTTTGTAGCAATATGAAATAAATATAACACATAATTGTTTGAGGGGTAAGTACCATCTTATTACACGAAAGAGAGTCATGTCGGATAGTAAAGGCTGATCCTAATCGTGGCGGGAAATGTCTGGTGGTGGTGCTGGTGAAGTGGATGCACCTCGGAGACGAGCTACTTGTTGCTCGGTATCTCATAGGCGTACCTCCCCCCCCCCCAAACTAACTGTCTCGCTCGAGAGTCTCCATTCACTTCCTGTGTTTGCCTCTCATCCCTCTCAATAGCAAACCACATTTGTTTCGTTCGATTTGGGGTGTCCTGAGCTTGGTTATCAATACCTCGGGTGCGTCGGACCATGATTGGGAGGGCCTGGTTAGCTGGTCCTCTATGGCTAATGGTCGGAGAGACCTCAGTTCCTACCCTAGTGTGATCGTATCCCCTGCTGGTGACTCTATCTCTAAATTTCGTAAGTCCAAGGGGGCATGGGGCCACTGGGGCCCACACGGTAAGTCGGTACCCCGACTTTTCATGGATGATTGATGACATCAGATTCTGCACCCGAGTCATCATCATCATTGCCCTTGGGCTCTTCCTCTTCGAGGTCCACTATTGACTCAGCGGGTTCACCTGCGAGTTCTACTTCGTGTTCCTCCTGTGGTTCTTCCTCTGGGTCGAGCCACCCTACTATTCCTCGACTAGGGAGATAGGGTTTCTTGGCAAATGATACTTGTCTACAGCGTATTGCACGAAGGACTTTGAATACTAGAATCAAATAGCATACCAATTACTCCTATAATTCTACAACTATTGCATAGATTTAGTTGAGGTTCCTTTCTTGGAGATTAAGGGGTATGTTTTTAGATTCCCTAGCTATCACGATTTCTTCAAGACATGTGATGGTTGTACCTTGGAGGGAATGTAGTTGATCAGGCTACACCCGCTCCTTGATACAACTAAGAACAGTCCTGGATTAACCGAGATACTAGCATTATCTTGTTTGGTTCGGTATTATGTTCTTTTTCCTAATACAAGCAAGGGTGTTTTATTGTTGTGTTTACTTGTTTTGTTCAGAGTTGTGTTAGTCCCTCTTTTGGTTTATAGTTGCATATCAATGTGTGGCTAGATATGCTAGTTCACTATAAACAAAGCTCTGATACCAACCTGTCACACCCCCGAACCAGACGGCGGAAACGTCCGGGGGCTGTTGTGACTCAATTGAATACCATCACAATGAATATACATGAAACATAACATCATTCATCACCAAGCATTGGAATATTACAACTAATAGTGTTTACATCCATTACATTGCTCCATAATGTTACATACCCAAAAGTAATTGTTCGATACTAATTAAACTACAGCAAAACGTCATAGAGTACAATTCATCCTTCACTTTATCCGTTACCTGAGAATACAAGTATTTTGAAAAACGTCAACATATGAAATGTTGGTGAGTTCATAAGTAATGTTTGAAATCCAATGTTTTGTATTGTTTTGAAAACCACCAGAAAATCCAATATTTTCTGAAAATAGTATAGTATAAAAGGTGTGAAGATCCATAAGTATGCTTGTTGGTTTCTATAAATGTATGTGTACGATTTGTAAAACTCAGTATGTAGTTCGTAGGTGTATTAATTGAAAACCCTACGAAAACCCGACGTTTTTCCATTACTTTGCATTAAATAGTTTTATGTTTCGTTATTTCGTTACGACAGGTGTATTCGTTACGACAGGTGTATTCGTTGAGCTCCGGGGACGTTGGATCAACAGTGGACTGTGAATTGTTGTAACGTACGTTAATGAAAACGACCAGTTGACAGCCGTACAAACGATCCCTTAGGCGTCGCTCACACTTATTCACATAACCCAACCCCCCGGACTCATGTAGCCCCACGACCGAGGGGAAAAAGAAGGTGTGAAGCCCCCGGTAATTCCCTACGTCGTTCAAGGCTATAGTGAATGCGAAGGGCCCTTAGCCCAACTCGCATTGGTGAATTCTCGACTTTGCTAGCAGTACCGAAGGACCCTTGGGGACCAGCAGCACGTTGCCATTGAAAGTCCTTTTACGCTGTGTTGGATCATGTAAGACCCAACAACTCGTAAGGTTGATGTCTTCGGGCCTAAAGATCAGGTCATTGGGCTAGCTAGGCCCAACAAACAAGATTTTACACTTTTGGGCCCAAAGACGGTGTATCGACGTCTGTGCCCTCTCACGTGTGTATTGAATTCCCAAATTTTCCGTGTATGAATCGAGTTGTCGTCGTGTTAGTAGTTTCGGATTTGTTATTGATTCGAGACCGAATCAATTCGTTTGATAACGATTTTTGGTGTTGTTGTGTATTGTAATTCGTCGGTAGTCGCAGTGTCAATATTTGATCACAACGGATGTATTGAATTAACATTGAAATTTTTCTGTTTACAGCCCCTCTTTATTTTGTAAATTTACTTTTTCAACCCTTTGAATAAATTAATTTCCGGTTTAGTCCTTAAACCATTTTTCTTGGCATTCTAACACCAAAACTTATTGAAATTGATATTTTTCAGCACATTTTTAGTTGAAAACAGTTTTAGTCCTTCAAAATACAGTTTTCTCGGCTGTAACCTCTCTTTTTTGGAATTTTTACACTTTTGGCCCAAATTGGAAAATTTTTGCAACTTTGGTCCTTTTTAATTATGAAAAGCATTTTTAACCTTTGAAAAGGACTTGGAACACTAGTAGTCCACTGTTTTGCGGAAAAACACAGTTTCAGCCCCTCAAATTGGAAAATTTCGCATATTGGGCCCTATTGGGCCGAAAAGTTCATTTTTAGCCCATTAAGTTTAGAAATTTACATTTTAAACATTCTAAAGTGTATATTTCTGGAAAATTACTATATGAAACTGTTTGGACACATCTTAACCTCCAGAATTTGTATTTTGACGTTGTGGGCCCTTAAACTTCATGTTTTTAACATTTTAAGTCCAAAAATGTGATTTTTAGCCCAAGATGTTCATCTAAACCAACTTGGTTATTTTTCTAGTAATGTCTTATGTATAATGATATGTTTTAGCACTTGATTCATGCATCATAATACAAATCTCGATTTTTAGGTCCTTTTGACTAGTTTCAACACCATAAACACACAAAAGTATGTAAATAAACATAGAAATCATACAAGGCATACACATAATGATAGATCTACACATTTGCTTGTATTCCCCCCCCCCCACACACACACAAAACTTATAAAAACCGAAATAAGGGGGTATGAAGCTCACCTTGGGTGTGGTTTCGGTTTTGGAGAGAAGATGGAAGAAAAATGAAGTGATTTTCGGCCCTAGCACCTTTCCTTGGTAGATCTCGAGTTTGGTGACTTCTAAGGTGCATGATCACAAGTTGGAATAGATTTAGAAGAGATTTTTGATGGAATGAAGTAGCTAGATCATGGATTAGTCATCAACTTACCTTAGATGATAATTTTGTGGGAAAATCCTCCTTGAGAAGCTCTTGATTCTCGAAATTTTTGAAGAAGGGGGAAGGAGATGTTCTTCAAGATTTAGAGAGAGTAGAATAGATTTTTGTGAGTGTGTGTGTGTTGTGTTTGGCCGAGAGCAAGAAGAAAGAGGAGAGAAAGGGTTGAGTTGACATTCCTTGATGCATGTTGGTCCATGCATGGAGATATGTGGGATATAAGTGAGGTGGCATGTATTAAGTCAACTCCTTTCTCATGGGCTTTCCTTGGGCCGAGATTTGGGAAGGAAGAAAAGATTTTTGGGCTTTATTGCCCCTAAGCCCACATAGGAGTTAAGTTGGATGATTTTTGGCCCAAAAAAATATAATATGATTTTTACACTTTGTTGGGCTAGTTTAGGTTAATCATGGTTCATAATTTTTAATTCATTTCATTCTAGGCTCAATATGGCCCAAAATGTTAAATAAATGGATGTGGTTCCAATTAGAGGCCATTTAAAGGTTCTAATCCCATGATATTCAAATTGGAGGCTTATTGGTCCAATGAGTCCAATAAGGAAGTCCTAGTCCAAAATGGACCTAACAAGAACTTCTAGGGTTTCCAATTGATTGTTGACTATTTGTAGTACTTGTATGGGGTATTTGTTTGAAAATTTGATGTCATAGAGTAAGCATCATACATTCTCTTTAAGTTTTTGATTCTACATTTTACTTGGGTGTAGAGATTACATGACACAAAATTTCTAGTTGTGACACCTACTATGTTCTTTTTGATGATAGTTACATGAAACACATCCAAAGAAAAGAAAGTGTTCTTGGAGACATTTTTCTAGAATCAGGACAAGTCTCGGTTCCAATAGCCAACTTGTTTGAGGAATATATACGGCTGTTTGATGAATTAGAAAAAGAAGCATCCTCAGAAGCGAAAGCCCAAGATAACAAAGTTGAAAATCTTAAGAAAATTATCGATGAAGCTACCAAGGAGATGGAAAATGAACCCACAGCTGCTAAAAGTAATCCATCATTACAAGGGGAAAGTTCAACTCCAACAGAAACCAGTAAAACATCTTCCGAGGGGGGGAACTCAATTCTCACAAAAAATGCAAACTTGAGTGAAGAAGTAGATTATACTTCACCAGTTGAGGCGGAGAAAGAGACCGAAAGCACAACTAATGAAGGCGAAGGCAATACATCAGAAGCTGAAATAGAAGTGAATGCCGAATTGGATCCAGAATATGACCCAAATTATCCTCCATTGGTGAAATGGACCAGAGACCATCCCAAGGAACAAATAATTGGTGAATCATTTGAAAACGTTCTCACTCGGTCTCAAATAAAGGCGAAACAAACTGCATTATTCTCCAAAGTTGAATTTTATATGTTTAATTCATTTGTTTCAAAAATAGAACCAAAAACGATAAATATTGCACTTGATCATTCAGATTGGGTCCAGGCAATGCAAGATGAACTCAATGAATTTGAACGAAACCGAGTTTAGAGATTGATTCATACACCAAAGGATGCCTCTGTAGTTGGACTGAAGTGGGTTTTCAGAAATAAGTTGGATAAATAGGGGCATGTCATTCACAACAAGGCTCGGCTGGTTGTAAAAGGATACTGTCAGGAAGAAGGAATAGATTATGAAGAAACATTTGCTCTGGTAGCTAGGCTGGAATCGGTAAGGATCTTCTTGGCATAGGCAGCTCATAAAAACTTTGAAGTTTTCCAAATGGATGTCAAATGTACCTTCTTAAATGGAGAATTAGAAGAAACAGTCTACGTGGAACAACCACCTGGGTTCGTAAACGAGAAATTCGCTGATCATTGCTACATGCTAGATAAAGTTGTGTATGGATTAAAGCAAGCACCGAGAGCCTGGTATGAAACCTTAACTCGTTTTCTTAAAATGTCAAAATTTAAGCAAGGTTCGGTTGACCCAACCTTCTTTCGAAAGAAAGAAGGCGAACATTTAATGTTCGTTCAAATTTATGTTGATGATATCATTTTCGGCTCTACGAATCCTAGCTTAACAGCTGAATTCAGAAAATTGATGGAGACTAAATTTGAAATGAGCGCAATGGGTCCAATTAATTTCTTTCTTGGTTTAAACATTAGACAGGGAACAGAAGGTATCTTTATCAACCAGGAGGCTTAGACGAAAACCTTACTAACAAAATTCAGTATGACGGGTGATTCAAAAGTAAAGGTTCCAATGGCATTTGGCACTAAACTAACACCATCTCTGGAAAAACCGGCTGTTGACGTAACAAAATATCGTCAGATGATAGGTTCACTTATGTATTTAACGACTAGTAGACTAGACATTATGTTTTCTGTGTGTTATTGTGCTAGGTTTCAAGCAAATCCAAGAGAACCTCACATGGTTGCAGTAAAGAATATATTCTGTTATTTAAGGCGAACTTATTCTCTCGGTCTTTGGTACCCTGCAAAATCTAGATTCTTCATTCAATCATATTCTGATGCTGATCTTGGAGGATGTGGACTGGACAAAAAAGAGTACTACATGTGGATGCCAGTTTCTCGACTGAAAACTTGTTAGTTGGCAGTCCAAAAAGCAAATTTACGTATCACTATCTACAGCCGAAGCTGAGTATATTGTTGCAGCTTCTTGTACTTCTCAAGTCATCTGGATTCAAAGTCAACTGAGAGACTATGGTTTAAGCATGAAAAAGATACCTCTTTATTGTGACTCAGAAAGTGCGATAAGGATTTGTCACAATCCAGTGCAACATTCAAAGACTAAACATATTGCACTTCGATACCATTTCATTATGGATCATGTCGAAGATGGGAACGTAGAAGTACACTTTGTTAGATCCAATGATCAACTGGCTGACATATTCACTAAGGCATTACCTGAAGCACTTTTTAATAGAATCTTACAAGGCCTTGGTATGATGGAAGCTGAGTCGGTACCGAATCCTTAACCTTCTTACTAAAATTTAGACAAGCGAAATGGTGCGACCGCTCGGTCTATTTCGGCTCCTTAAATTTCAGGAACCGAAATGCACCGACCGCTCGATCTATTTCGGCTCCTCAAATTTTTGAGAACCGAAATACACCGACCGCTCGGTCTATCTCGCTTCGTTCATTTAAGGTAAGGTTTCGGTTGTAAATTGCTTATGTTTATATTTTCTTTTTCTGTTTTTATTCTTTTTCACAAAACTCAAAAATCCAAAAATATATTTTCTTTTTCTGTTTTTATTCTTTTTCAGAAAAACTCAAAATCCAAATTTTTTTGTGGTATATTGGTTGGTCTTGTCTTATTTCGGTTCCAAGAATACATGAAGAGCAGATTATGGAGCTGGTACAGGTATTAAGTATATTTTCTAAACTAGTTAAAGGTCCCTAGAAGCATGCTGTTGCATGTTGACTCAAGCCTCTACGACCATGGGCAATGACTTAATGATTCGATTCTACCCATCGTTTCTTCCCAATTAGTCAATCCATCTTTAATTGGTCTAGAGCTACCTTACTCTTCTCACATGAGTTAAGAGTTTTTCTGCTTTGTCCTTGAATATAGCAGAAGGTACATCTGTTTCTTTAACTATCTTCAAACCTTTCTCCATCTACTATCGGTTCACTAATGTAACCCTTGAGACTCTCGGTTCTTACAACTGAGGTTTATGGTTGCACAACATCTGTGTTTATGATCTTAGTTACGTATACCACGTGCTAAGTGAAACCCAAAATTCAACACCCATGATGAATTAACAGTGAATTTTGATATTCAAGGTCTTACTTTGTACCAAATGAAATCTTTTTTATTTGCGAGGTCCTTAATGAATGTGTCTAATACCAAGACTATTCTTCCCATAAAGATCCAGTTTTATTTTTTTGATTTCATACACTTTCTTGTCATTACAAACTATCACCTGCCTACTTGTTCAACAGATCACATTGGTCTCACAAGTACTTCTTCCAACATTCGGTCTTATTTTAAGTATTGATGTCTGGTTGAAAATACGCCACCCTTAGCCTCTGTTATGAAAAGAAACCTTTCAATGTTTATTAACAAACATTTGATCGTATTCTCAGGAATCTACACAAGCACTTTGAGTTTCTCTTAACTTCAAAGGAAGCGATTCTTGCCCGGAATCATCTCTTTTTTTTGTCTGATTGTCAGATATCACTCACAAACCAAACACATTTGCTTTATTTCTTTATCGATTGTCACTCTAATGCACGAAAAATTTTAATTTTCCACATTCTGTTGATGCTCTGTTTGATAATTTTGTCATTTAGTGAGTCGAAGGCACTTCAAGTTTCGGAGGTCTACTCTAATTCAAATGAAGATTGATGAAATCTTTTAGGCGCGTGAATTTGAATGGTCACCATACGCACGCGTGATGACGCTTACCTTGGAACATCCAACCTATCAAATCGCGCTTTTTCAGGCTACTTTCAGAAGAGAATGTCACGATCGTCACGATTTTCTCTCTCCTACCAACGGTATATAAAGGGATTGCACGCTTCATTGTCTTCTACTGCTTCAAAGAATTCTAAACCAGAAACGGCAATTTAAACTGTTCATCTTCTTCCTCTCATCAACAATGGCGACTTCTTCTTCTGCACAAGATCAAATCGCTTCATCTGGTATTCTCACCACCAAACCTAATCAGAACATGATTATCACCCTTAAAACCTTATTGTATGACTCTTATATGTTATATGTAGTGGAATGTTTAAAGTATTCTCCACTGGTTGTGGCCTTAACCCGATATGAGGCAGTTCCAATGTCCCTATTGTCGCAAGTCTACTCGTCTGCATCTTACGACAAGAACAAGGAACGCATCTATTTCTAGCTTCACAACAAGAAGGATTCCATATCAAAAGGGAGGTTTTGTACCTTATTAGGTCTTGCAGTGGATTCCTCACTGGTTTCTCCTGATTTCATCACCACTACACAGCTATTTTCGATGATGTATGAGATGGGATACACTGATGTATTGACCACTATTTCCAAAGTTAAGAAGTCATGTTTACCCTCTCAGTGGAATGGTCTTCTTACACTGTTGATTAAGGGCTTGGCGGAAAGAAGTGTTGGATCGGATGGCACAAGCAAAGGATTTTTGGCTATTCTATATGGATTGTACAACGGTTTGAATCTGGATTATGGAACCATCATCTGGTCTCAAGTCATGTAGAGACTGAACACGTCTACACGACAATCTGAAATTTCATGTGGGAGGTTCTGGACCATCATCACACAACGGGCCATTGACACATTGGAGATTCCATTGATGAAGGATGCTCTCGTTGCAACAATTTCCACTTTCCATACTAAAAAGATCATCATCTCAGACCCGTCCAAATTTCGTCATTATGGTGCGATACCAGAGATGATGTACCGGTGTGTTACTCAGCAAAGCAAAGTTATGGCGGACTACAGCCAGTTGCACTCAATAGAGCCGAGAGTTCTTACCCCAGAACAACAAGCTGCTCTCGATGCTCTTGATCAACCGAGTGGTAGAGGAAAAAGAGTATATGTCCAGAAAGAAGCAACTGAGGCTAAAACTCCTAAGCCTTCTGTCACAACCCCGAACCAGACGGCAGAAACATCCGAGGGCTATTGTGACTCAATTGAATACCATCATAATGATTATACATGAATCATAACATCATTCATCACCATGCATTGTAATATTACAACTGATATTGTTTACATTCAGTACATTGTTTTAAAACATTACATTTCCATAACTTAAACCATTCGATACTAATTTAAACAAAACACCGTGACATCATTGGATACATATTCTTCAATTTACCTATTACCTGAGAATACAAGTATTTTGGAAAAACGTCAACATATGAAATGTTGGTGAGTTCATAAGTCATGTTTGAAAAATAATGATTTTTGTGTAGTTTGAAAACCATGAAAATCCGATATTTTCTTAAACGAATATTGTATATAAGAAAAAGTGTGGAGATCCGTAGTATGCTTGTCGATTTTTGTAAACGTGTATAATTGTTAAACCTTGTATACATCACTTAGGTAAAAGTGTTGAACTTCCTGGGAAAACCCGATGTTTTCCTCATACATAAAACTTCGTGTCTTGTTTATAGTTATATCGATACGACAATTGATTCCGATAATTCCAGGTGACATTGGATTAATTATGGGTTATGAGTCGTTATAATCACGCATTAATGAAGATGACTAGTTTATAACTACCAAATACAAACGATCCCTTAGGTTTCGTCCGTACTACTCACTTAATCCAACCACCCTGACTTCTCATAGCCCCACAACCGAGGAGAAAGGAAGGTACGAAGCCCCCATTATTTCCATAAGTCGTTCAAGGCTATCGGGAATGCGAAAGGCACTTGGCCCGACTCGCATTTGACTTCTCGACTTTGCTAGCAGTACCAATGGGCTCTTGAGGCCCAACAGCACAATAAAGCTATTAAAAGTCCTTTTACATGGAATTAGGTCATAGAAGGCCCAGTAACATGTAAGCGCGTTCCCTTTGGGCCTAAAGATCATGTTATTGGGCTAACTAGGCCCAACAAGCAGGATTTGAAACTTTCAAGCCCAAAGATAGTATATTGACTTCTCGTAAATTTTGCGTGTTTATTGAAGTACTATTGTTTATTGATTTTTGATTCGTTATTGATTTGAGACCGAATCAATTCGTTTGGTAACGATATTGGTGTTGAAAGTGAATTTGTTATTACGTTTCGCAGGTAGCCGTGGTGCTCGTATTTTATCTTAAGGGATTTATTGTTTAAAAATAAGAGTTTACCTTTTTATGACCCTTCTTGGATAAAATTTACACTTTTAACCCTTTATATAAAAGAATTTCCATTTTAGCCCTTAAACCATTTT
Source organism: Lactuca sativa (assembly GCF_002870075.4). Taxonomy (NCBI): domain Eukaryota; kingdom Viridiplantae; phylum Streptophyta; class Magnoliopsida; order Asterales; family Asteraceae; genus Lactuca; species Lactuca sativa. The sequence continues at coordinate 232,216,996 of NC_056623.2, forward strand.
TCTTGACACTTTAGTATCAAAACTTATTCAAAAGACATTTTTCAGCCCAGATTTACTTAATAAACTGCTTAAGTCCTTCAAAAATAAAATTTTCTCGGTTGGAACCCTCATTTTCGCAACTTTACAGTTTTGGCCCAAAATGGAAATTTTTTGCATTGTTGATCCTTTTGACTTTGAAAAACATTTTGACACTTGAAATAGTTTTATTACACTTGTAATCCCCTGTTTTACAGAAACTTGCATTTTCAGCCCCTCAATTTCAAAAATCTCGCAATTTGGGGCTTATTGGGCCGAAAAGCCCAATTTAGCCCATTATGTACAAAATTTACATTTTAAGCCCCTCAAAAGTGTTGATATTCAGAAATTTTATATTAGAAACTGTTTGAACTCTTTTCAACCTCCATAAATTATCATTTGTCGTTTTGGGCCCTTAGTTTTGTATTTTGACAATTTGAGCCCAAAAATGGGTTTTAAGTCCAAAAATGTTCATTCTAACCAAATAAACTTTTTTTCTAGACTTGATTAGTGTAAAGTGATACAAGTTATGTGTAGTTCATTCCTCATATTGTAAATCTCAGTTTTTATTCTTTTTGACTAACATATTCATCACAAAACACATAAGATCATACATACAAGCATAAAAATCACACGAGGCATACATTTACTCATAGACCTACACATTTGCTTGTATTCTCCCCCATAAAAACTCATAAAAACCGAAAAAGAGGGGGTATGAAGCTCACCTTGGGTGTGGTTTCGGTTTTGGAAGGAAAAATGAGAAAAATTCGGCCCTAGCAACCTTCCTTGGAAGATCTCGAACTTGGATGCTTCTAAGGTGCTAAATCATAAGTTTGAATGAATTAAGAGATGATTCTTGAATGGAATGAAATAACTAGCTTATGGATCTAACATCAACTTACCTTAGATGATGTGTTTGTGGGAAAAACCTCCTTGAAAGCTTCCTAATTTTCGAACACTTGGAGAGGAGTGGAGAGAGTTTCTTTTGAGAGAGTTTGAGTGAAGTGTGTGTGTGTATGTGCTTGGGTTCGGCCGAGAATCAAGAAGAAAGGAGAGAAGAGAGATGTGTGAAATGATGGTGCATTGGAAGTATGAGTCCTCTTGCATGGAAGTCCTTTGAATAATTGTGAGGTGGCACACACAAAGTCAACTCTTCCTTCCTTTGGGCTTGGGCCGAGAATGGAGAGGGAAAGAGGAGATTTTTGGGCTTTTTTCCCTTAAGCCCATATTATAGTTAAGCTAGATGATGCTTGACTCAAATAAATCAAAGTATAATTTTTATGACCTATTAGGGCTAAATTAGGTAAATTATGCCCCAAAATGGTTCATGTAATTAATTTATTTCACTTTAGGCCCAATATGGCCCAAAATATTGAAATACATGGAAGTGGGTCCAACTAGAGCCCATTTAAGAGTTCTAAGCCCAAGATGGTCAAATTGGAAGCTTATTGGTCCATTGGGCCCAATAAGGAATTCCTAGTTCAAAATGGATTTAAACAAGAACTCCTAGGGTTTCCAATTGCTTATTGACTACTTGAAATGCTTGCATGGGGTGTTTGTTTGAAATTTTATTGTCATAGAGTATGCATCATACATGCTCTTATGTCTTTGATTCATAATTTGGCTTAAGTGTTGTAGTTACATGGCACAAAAATTTCTAGTTGTGACATCATCCCCCCGTTAAAGGGAATTTTGTCCCGAAATTCTTTTGAAAGCTAGATTTGAGAATGCTAGAATAGGTGAGGGTACTTTTGCTTCATTTGTTCTTTGCGTTCCCACATGAATTCTGGCCCACGCTTCGCGTTCCACCGTACTTTCACGATTGGGATGCGACTTTGCTTAGTATGCTTCACCTCCCTGTCCATGATTTCGACTGGTTCTTCGACGAACAGGAGATTCTCGTTGATTTCAATCTCGTCAAAGGGAATAACGAGAGTTTCATCTGATAGGCACTTCTTTAGATTGGAAACATGGAACACGGGGTGTACACTGCTTAGCTCAGCGGGTAGCTGCAGTTTGTACGCCACTGGACCTATTCGGGAAACAATCTCGAAAGGTCCAATGTATCGTGGGTTCAGTTTTCCCCGTTTCCCAAAACGAATGACCCCCTTCCAAGGTGAAACTTTTAACAGCACTCGATCCCCGACCTGAAACTCTAAGGGCTTTCGCCGTTTATCAGCGTAGCTATTTTTTCGGTCGCGCGATGCTTGTAGTCAAGCTCTGATTTGAACTATCTTTTCCGTCGTTTCACAAATGATCTCCGGTCCCGTTACTGCCTCGACCGATGCCAGTTTCTTTGCTAGCTGGGTGTCGCCCACCTCAGCCCAACACAACGGTGATCTACACTTACGTCCATATAGTGCTTCGAAAGGAGCAACTTTGATGCTCGAATGATAACTATTGTTATAAGAGAATTCAACTAAGGGTAAGTGGATATCCCAAGACTTCCCAAAGTCTATCACACATGCGCGAATCATGTCTTCGAGCGTCTGGATGGTTCGTTCGTTTTGACCGTCCGTTTGTGGGTGATAAGCGGTGCTCATGCCGAGATGGGTTCCAAGTGCTTTCTGAAGTGATTGACAAAAACGTGAAGTGAATCTACTATCTCTATCTGAGATAATAGACACTGGTACTCCGTGAAGTCTCACGATTTCTCGACTGTATAATCGTGTCAGTCTCTCCATTTTGTAGGATTCTTTTATTGGCAGGAAATGGGCGGATTTCATCAGTCGGTCAACTATTACCCATATGGTGTCTAATCCATCTGACGTGTTGGGTAGCTTGGTCACAAAGTCCATAGAAATCCCTTCCCATTTCCACTCGGGGATCACCGGTTGCTGTAATAACCCCGAGGGCTTCTGGTACTCCACCTTTACTTTGGCACAAGTAAGGCATTTGTTGACATAGGTGGCAATTTCTGCCTTCATGTTAGGCCACCAATAATGTTGTTTAATATCCAAGTACGTCTTGTCCGAACCAGGATGGATGGAGTATCGCGTCTTGTGAGCTTCATTCATGACTACCTCCCTAAATCCTCCGAGTTTAGGGACCCAAATACGGTTCATGAAATAGTATACTCCGTTCTCCTTCACCTCTAGATTCTTCTCCATCCCGCGTAAGGCTTCGCTTGCTCCGTTTTCCGTCTCCATGGCATCTGACTGGGCTACCCCGATCTGAGTGGTTAGGTGAGACTGGATGGTTATTGAGAGAGTTTTCTCACGACGATTAGAGTACTCCTTCCGGATCAAGGCATCAGCTACCACGTTGGCCTTGCCCGGGTGGTACTTGATTTCACACTCGTAATCGTTTAATAGTTCAACCCATCTTCGTTGCCTCATATTCAGCTCTTTCTGATTCAAGATGTGATGGAGACTTTTGTGGTCCGTAAAGATGGTGCACTTCGTACCATAAAGGTAATGCCTCCAAATCTTCAGAGCAAAGACCACTGCTCCCAATTCCAGATCATGGGTTGTATAATTTACTTCGTGTGTTTTTAATTGGCGGGATGCATAAGCTATCACTTTTCCACGCTGCATGAGAACGCAACCTAAACCCTGATTCGACGCGTCACAGTAGACCACGAATCTTTCGTTCCCTCTGGTAGAGATAGTACTGGGGCACTGCAAAGGGCTTGCTTCAGGGTTCGGAATGCAACTTCTTGTTTGTCCGTCCATTTGAATGGTACGCCCTTTTGTGTAAGCGAGGTAACTGGCTTGGCGATTTTCGAGAAGTTTTGAATGAACCTCCTATAGTAGCCTGCTAGGCCTAAGAATTGGCGGATTTATGTGGGTGTCGTCGGGACTGCCCATCCTTCGACGGCTTTGACCTTAGAAGGATCCACATGAATTCCTTCCCGACTAACAACATGACCTAAGAAGTTCATGCTACAGAGCCAGAACTTACACTTAGAGAGTTTTGCGTATAGCTTTTCCGTTCGTAGGGTTTGTAGGATTTGTCGGAGATGTTGGCCATGCTCTTCTTCGCTTCGGGAATAGACTAGAATGTCGTCAATGAAGACGATGACAAAGTTGTCGAGGAATGGTTGACAGATTCGGTTCATCAGGTCCATAAATGCGGCAGGGGCATTTGTTAGACCGAAGGGCATTATGACAAATTCATAATGTCCATAACGAGTTCGGGAAGCGGTTTTGGGAATATTCTCTTCCCGGACCTTGAGCTGATGGTACCCGGACCGTAGATCTATCTTAGAAAAGTAACTAGCCCCTTGGAGCGGGTCAAATAGATCGTCGATTCGTGGGAGTGGATAGCGATTTTTGACGGTGAGTTTGTTTAACTCTCTGTAATCGATGCACATTCTAAAAGATCTGTCCTTCTTTTTGACAAAGAGGACCGGAGCTCCCCATGGCGAGTAGCTGGGTCGGATGAATCCTTTGCCCATGAGTTCGCTGAGTTGGCTGGACAATTCCTGCATTTCAGCAGGAGCTAGCCAGTAAGGTGATTTAGCGAGAGGGGTTGCTCCTGGAACGAGGTCAATTCGGAACTCAACTTGTCTCTCTGGGGGTACTCCAGGAAGATCTTCAGGAAATACATCTGGGAATTCATGTGCTACTGGAATGTCTTGAATATTAACCTCTTCCTTGGTTTTATCCACTATGTGAGCCAAGAACGTCAAATCTTTCTTTCATAGATGCTTCTGTGCCTGGACGCACGAGATGAGGCGAAGGCTCGTGCTGGGTTTGTCTCCGTAAATAACTAGGGTTTCGTGATTGGGAAGGCGAAGGCGAACGGCCTTCTCGTGACACATAATTTCAGCATGGTAGGGGCTTAACCAGTCCATGCTAATAATCACATCGAAACTCCTAATGGAAACATACATTAAGTCTATTCGAAAGACGTGTTGGTTCAGGGTTAGGGTACATCCGATGTAGGTTTCCCTAGTGGATTCGGTTTTCCCATTGGCCATTTCCACCGTAAAGGTTTCATTGAGCTTCTGGGGTTGTTGTTTTAAATAATGTTTAAACTTATTGCTCACAAAGCTTCGCTCTGCTCCGGTGTCAAATAGGATGCATGCATAAGTGTGGTTTAGGGGAAACGTACCGGTAACAACAACAGGATCCTAAATTGCCTCCCCCTGACCCATGGCCATCACCCTTCTTGTCCCTCCATTTCCGGGATTGTTGTTGTTAGGGCAATCTCGACGGAAATGCCCATTCCTTCTACACCCATAGCGGGTGTTGCTAGGTCCGACATTGTCACCGCTGGTGTTGGTGTTGTTGTCGCGGTTGTTGTTGCTGTTGCTTCCCTGTTGTTGATTCTGAGTAGGGTAAGTCCTGCAGTACCTTGCTGTATGCCCTTTTCGATTGCAAATGGTGCACTGCATCTCCCTGCATTCTCCATTGTGATGGAGGCTGCACTTGTTGCACTTGGGAAGATTACCGGAATAAGGTCTAGGAGCATTTGGAGCAGCTGAGGCTGGAGCATGTGGTGTGGCCGAAACTTGCACGGTGGCAGCATTAACCGCCACTGTCTGCTGCTTCTTGGAAGTCTCGGAGCCTTGACGCCCCTTTCTCTTGTTGTTCTTCCCCTTCTTGCCATCACTTTCCTTCTTGGCCTCGGTCTCCGCTGGCTTCTCACCCTTCTTTTTGTTGTGGTCATAAAGCTTCTTGGCCAATCTCTTAGCATTGTCGAAAGTTTCAGGATTTGTAGCTATCACGTTTCCTTGGATCGGGGAGGTTAGTCCCCAGATGAATTGCTCGATCTTCTTTCCTTCCGAGGTGATCATGCCAGGACACAACAGAGATAGTTCGCTAAACCTTGATATGTAGGCATCTATATCAGCATTCCGGACAGTGAGGTTCCACAGCTCTTGCTCCATTTTCTGAATTTCACCGCGAGGGCAGTATTCGGCCATCAACATTTCTTTCAGTTCTGTCCATGGCATGGAATTGGCTACGGGGAATGTCATGGCTTCCATGTGTCCGTTCCACCAAGTGAGCGCTTGGTCAACAAAAGTGCATGCAACAAACTTCACCTTCATCTCTTCGGGGCAATCGCATATCTCGAACACCGATTCCACCTTTTCGATCCATTGTTTCAGGGTGATCACTCCTCCAGTGCCGTTAAAGGTTCGTGGGTTGGCGTTTGTGAAGTCTTTGTAGGTACATGTTTTGGTGGGTCCTTGATTCATTCCGTTGTTCGAACTCCTGGCCCCTTGTCCGTTGACTCCTCCGTTGTTCCCTTGGTGAATTTGTGCCATTTCTGTGGTGACCGCAGCAGATACGGCTTCCTGGAATGCAGTTGAGTCAACTTCAGGTGGGGTTGGTCCAGGGTTTCCGCGAGTAGGTCGTTGAGGCATCTTTCTGTCATGAAACAGACAGATGTTGAGTGTATGTAGTTTATGTGAGGTTGTGATCCTACTGACTAGGTGCATGGTACGAACTTAAGTACTTCTACAATTTAGCATACAATCATGGATTCGCAACACATAGCAGATTGTAATGTCATAATAAAACACATAAAAGTTTACTAATATCATCCGCATTTGATACATGAAAATTTTGCTCGTAAGAGCATACATGAGTGATATTAGTTCGACAGCATAACGGCTCTATGAGTAGTGTAGTCACTTAAACATAGAGTCGGGTACATAGCATAGATCCTAATGACCTAGTAAGATAAGTCCATCCCTAATCGCGATGAGCTGTGCTCGGGGGTAGTGCTGAGGAAGTGGATGCTCCCTGAAGGTGAGCCACCAGTCGTTCTACGTCCTGGAGTCGAGACTCCCACCTCGCCTGCCTCATATGGAACTCTCGAAGAACGTCACGTGTCTCCTGCTCTGTATGCTCGACCCTAGTCCACAGCTGGCGTACCTGGTCGGCGGTGCTCTGAGCGAGGTTGCCGGTGTTCCGTAACCATCTCACCATGACTGGAAGAGCTCGATCGGCCGGTCCTCCGTCTCTTAGGTCAAAGAACTCGCGTGACATGCCGAACGGGGGTCGCTGTCCCTGCTGTCTGCTCCATGTCCAAAGATCAATACCCCAGGGAGGTGTAGGACCAGTGGGGCCTACCCTGTAAGCGGGCACCCTAATCGGGTAAGGGGGTCGATGACTTCGGACTCCGCATCTGAATCACCCCCTTCCCCGTCGTCGGGTTCCTCCTCAAAGCTTCCTTCATTTTCTTCCTCCTCCTGCTCTTCTTCTGGTTCGGCAGGTTCGCCCTCGACGCCTGCCTCCGGTTCCCTGTCAGATTCCTCCTTGGGGTCTTCCTCAGGCTCTTCCTCAGGCTCCTTGTCTAACCATCCGTTATTTCCCTGGTTAGGGAAGTAAGGATCTCCGGGGTGATGGAAACCAGCCATGTTGTCTGCGAGAGTGTATAAATATGCTAACATTATTCCTAGGATGCTACAACTATTGTACAGACTAAACGGATGTTCTCTTTTTGGTGATAAAGGGGTATGTTTTTAGGTTCCCTAGCTATCACGATCTCCTCAGGACGTGTGATAGTTATACCTTGGAGGGAATGTAGTTGATCAGGCTACATCCGCTCCTTGATGCAACTAAGAACAGTCCTGGATTAACCGGGATACTAGCATTATCTTGTTTGATTCGGTGTTATGTTCTTTTTCCTAATACAAGCAAGGGTGTTTTTGTTGTTATGTTTTACTTGTTTTGTTCAGAGTTGTGTTAGTCCCTCTTTTGGTTTATAGTTGCATATCAATGTGTGGTTAGATATGTTAGTTCACTATAAATAGAGCTCTGATACCAACCTGTCACACCCCCGAACCAGACGGCGGAAACGTCCGACGGCTATTGTGACTCAATTGAATACCATCACAATGATTATACATGAATCATAACATCATTCATCACCATGCATTGTAATATTACAACTGATATTGTTTACATTCAGTACATTGTTCTAAAAATTACATTTCCATAACTTAAACCGCTCGATACTAATTTAAACAAAACACTGTGACATCACTGGATACATATTCTTCAATTTACCTGTTACCTGAGAATACAAGTATTTTGGAAAAACGTCAACATATGAAATGTTGGTGAGTTCATAAGTCATGTTCGAAAAATAATGATTTTTGTGTAGTTTGAAAACCCAGATTTACTTAATAAACTGCTTAAGTCCTTCAAAAATAAAATTTTCTCGGTTGGAACCCTCATTTTCGCAACTTTACAGTTTTGGCCCAAAATGGAAATTTTTTGCATTGTTGATCCTTTTGACTTTGAAAAACATTTTGACACTTGAAATAGTTTTATTACACTTGTAATCCCCTGTTTTACAGAAACTTGCATTTTCAGCCCCTCAATTTCAAAAATCTCGCAATTTGGGGCTTATTGGGCCGAAAAGCCCAATTTAGCCCATTATGTACAAAATTTACATTTTAAGCCCCTCAAAAGTGTTGATATTCAGAAATTTTATATTAGAAACTGTTTGAACTCTTTTCAACCTCCATAAATTATCATTTGTCGTTTTGGGCCCTTAGTTTTGTATTTTGACAATTTGAGCCCAAAAATGGGTTTTAAGTCCAAAAATGTTCATTCTAACCAAATAAACTTTTTTTCTAGACTTGATTAGTGTAAAGTGATACAAGTTATGTGTAGTTCATTCCTCATATTGTAAATCTCAGTTTTTATTCTTTTTGACTAACATATTCATCACAAAACACATAAGATCATACATACAAGCATAAAAATCACACGAGGCATACATTTACTCATAGACCTACACATTTGCTTGTATTCTCCCCCATAAAAACTCATAAAAACCGAAAAAGAGGGGGTATGAAGCTCACCTTGGGTGTGGTTTCGGTTTTGGAAGGAAAAATGAGAAAAATTCGGCCCTAGCAACCTTCCTTGGAAGATCTCGAACTTGGATGCTTCTAAGGTGCTAAATCATAAGTTTGAATGAATTAAGAGATGGTTCTTGAATGGAATGAAATAACTAGCTTATGGATCTAACATCAACTTACCTTAGATGATGTGTTTGTGGGAAAAACCTCTTTGAAAGCTTCCTAATTTTCGAACACTTGGAGAGGAGTGGAGAGAGTTTCTTTTGAGAGAGTTTGAGTGAAGTGTGTGTGTGTGTGCTTGGGTTCGGCCGAGAATCAAGAAGAAAGGAGAGAAGATAGATGTGTGAAATGATGGTGCATGGAAGTATAAGTCCTCTTGCATGGAAGTCCCTTGAATAATTGTGAGGTGGGACACACAAAGTCAACTCTTCCTTCCTTTGGGCTTGGGCCGAGAATGGAGAGGGAAAGAGGAGATTTTTGGGCTTTTTTCCCTTAAGCCCATATTATAGTTAAGCTAGATGATGCTTGACTTAAATAAATCAAAGTATAATTTTTATGACCTATTAGGGCTAAATTAGGTAAATTGTGCCCCAAAATGGTTCATGTAATTAATTTATTTCACTTTAGGCCCAATATGGCCCAAAATATTGAAATACATGGAAGTGGGTCCAACTAGAGCCCATTTAAGAGTTCTAAGCCCAAGATGGTCAAATTGGAAGCTTATTGGTCCATTGGGCCCAATAAGGAATTCCTAGTTCAAAATGGACTTAAACAAGAACTCCTAGGGTTTCCAATTGCTTATTGACTACTTGAAATGCTTGCATGGGGTGCTTGTTTGAAATTTTATTGTCATAGAGTATGCATCATACATGCTCTTATGTCTTTGATTCATAATTTGGCTTAAGTGTTGTAGTTACAAGGCACAAAAATTTGTAGTTGTGACACCTTCAAAGAGCAAGAAAAGGAAGACCGAAACCAAAATCTCTTCAAAGCCAAAGAAGTGTAAACACATGGCTAGAAAACCTAAAGGTTCATCTCCTCCACCATCTGACAATGAAGATGATCAAAAAGCCGAATCTCCACATGAGTCTCCTCGAGGTAATACTCCACCTCGTTCTCCTTCTCCAATTCATGAAGATAAGATTCCAACACCACCTCCATCACCGAAACAATCCCCTCCCAAAACAGAAACTGTTAAAATTCCCACTCCATCCCCTTCACCGAAACAAACACCACCAAAACAGCCTACTCCCACACCGACACCGAAAGTACCAATTTCGGTTGTTTCAACATTTGTAACTGAAACCTCTCTACCACCTCCACCCGTATCTTTGGTTTCTATTTCCACCACATCTTTATCTACTCCTATCATTACCTCAATCACCATTACTACTACAATTCCTGATGAAACGGAAAGGGTCAACGTATCTCATACGGGGGCACATACTATATCTGAAACCCCAGTTATTCCTATCCCTCCCTCACCAACCAAGTCAACTGATTCCGGTGCGACTCTCGGTGGTGACAATGATGAATATGATTCCACATACTTTAGTCCCTACCGTTTGCAATCGGATGAGGATACTGATGGTCCAATCAACCGACAACATTTGGACGATATTCACGAGATGCTTGACAAATTGCTAGCTGATACAAAAGCTTATGGTGGGGTTGTTCTACAAGCCTTTGTGGAAACTGCCATAGAGCATCATACTAAAGCGATGGATAAGTCAACCGAAGTTGTTAGCAAATCCACATCTCTTTGTAAGAAAGCTACAACTGATATTGCTGAGGTTGTTCGCACAACTCAGATATTTCTTGACTCTTTGAAAGGGCATGCGGACACCAATGTTGCTAAAGTATGTTCTTCGGTTGATTCACTTTCTCAAGCTTTAAAGGAAGAACACTCGAAATTTGAAGATATTCGTTCCTCTCTGAAAGCTGATAATGCGACTCTCATAAGTTCGGTTTCTTCTAAACTGGACTCTATGCATGCTGAGATAGCCAAGGATAGTGTATTAAAAGAAGAAATTGCCAAACAAGCCGCTACCATCGCTGTACAGCAAGTCCAGCTTTCACAAGCAGAGAAGGAGATTTCTTTATTGAAAGCCGAAAGAGCCGTCTTTTGAAGCTGTGCAACTGATGTGAAGGACATGCTGATCAACATTCTTGGTGCTCATGATCCAATTTTAACTCTTTCTATTCGCAATCATCTTACCACAAAACTTCTTCCCGCTCTTGCAATACTTCACGAGATGAAAGGTGTTTCGGAGCCTTTCGTCACTCCAAAACAAGGGGGAGAGGAATCACAGCAGGCCGATCTTATAAAAGAACTGAAGGTTAATGTAGCTTCAGGTTCTGGCCCGGAGGAGAAATTGAAACAGATTGATGTTGATAGTGACAGTGATACAGATGAGACGATAGCCAAAGCTCTGCAACGAAAGAAGAGAGATAAAGAGTTAGATGAAAACTTGAAGATCTCTAAAGAGGCTGAGGAAAATGAGCGAAGAAAGAAAGAAACAGAAGACATTCTTCAATGCAAGAAAGCTCTTTTTCCATAATGGACAAGGGAAGTATTGATCAGTCAGGCTATTGAGTCACCAAGCTTTTATTGGTTAGAGCCGATTGCATCATTCGACTGTGACAATTCTAAGGACTCGCAGTTTGACATGCCTATTACACGAAAGGCATTTACTTTTCATTGTTTTGATTCAACTGTTGAGGTTCCGTTTCCCAGTCCGAAGGTTGGTCGAGAGCTTAGTGATTGGTATTTGAAATACGGTCAACCTCAGTGCCGAAAATGGAGTGCTCAAAAGATTACGACTATCAAAGTATTGAAGCCAACTCCAGCTGGCGGGTTTGCTAATGTCCATTTCAAAGTGACACGAGGGACTGCAAACTCTGTTTCAGTGATATCACTTGCAGATCTTCCTAATCTTAATCCACATGATTGGATTTTGCTTGTCAACATTCTACTTAATCATTCCAAGGAGTATGAACCGATCATATAACATCTAAAAAGAATGTTGGGATCCTATATACACGAGATTGCTACAATGGATCAGGAGGTTGCAAGGGTTATGAACAGAAAGCCGACAGTCAAGCCGACCCAAAAGCCCTGTGATGTGAATAAGATGAAAATCGGGCAGATTGACTCAACTCACTTAGCTGTTATGTTTACAAAGGGTGATGCTCATAGGTTCTTGTTCGCTTTGGTAGATAAACATCTGTTTTCTACTGACTGCTTGGAGCACATCATCAATATGATCCATCGGTGCAAGCAGAACTCGGAGGCGGATAAGAAAAACTTTACTGATATGCTTCGGTGGTACATCACCTTTCGGTACCATATGTTAGCTATCATACCGAGAGTGTTCAAGACGGTGAAAAAGCCCTCGGTTCCTAAGGGTTGATGTTTCGGCTCTGAAGATGCAAAGGGGGAGATTGTTGGGCTTATTATGTTGCGTCTTAGGTCTTTTTGTGTATATCCGGATTGGGCCTGTCCATCCATGATTATCTCTTTAGGGTTAGACTATATATATGCATGCATGTATGCATTATGAGGCACGTCTTTTAATTTTTACGATAGAGATTGTAACCCTAAATACCTCTACAGTTGAAGTTCTTAATCGAGCTCTTCTGAGGTGTTAAAGCATTAATCATACGACGTATTCAAACCATATTCTCTTTCACTTTACGTGCATTCTTGTTTGCGTTCTTAGAACTAATCGATCCTGATAGAACATTGTTCTAACAGGTCCCATAAGCTTGTTATTATGATGGGTTACTCTAATTCATATAAATTGTCCTTTCAGATGTTTTGGAGTGTTTAGAAGTATAAAAATGTAATCTCGGACCTTAGTTTCTTTCCATGCATGAACTAGGATGTCTTAATGAGATAAGGTATTGGGGTTTTTTGTATAAGGACTTAATAGTCATGCAAGACCATAAAGTTGGAAACTTTATGGTTAAGAACATCATTTCGGGGCTAGATCTGCATTTGGACAAAAGGACTTAATGATTTAAGAACTTAAAAAGGGAAATGTCTTTTGGTCGAGTATGTCGGGCCTACTTCTGAGTATGCTGGGCGTACTCCCTTGGAAGCGCGATTTAGACCTTGAGTATGCTAAGTGTACATGCTGAGTACACTAGGCGTACTTAGTCGATTCAACTCAGTGAAGTTTCTGATTTTCAACTTTGACCTGGTTTTGACCAAGTTTGACCTAGGGGTATTTTAGGTATATTGAATTGTAGTTGAGTTTGGTCATTTTTCATTAATAGGTGACCGGTTGAGCTGATATTCTGAGCAATGTCCTATTTAGATATCTTTTCAGACCGAGAGGTGAGTTTTCCTCATTGTACTTGTGGTTCGTAGGCACCAATACCAGCCCACTACGTTATGTGCCTTGATATACAGGATGTTATTATGCTGTAATGATCTGTTAGATATGTGTCGTGGTATGGTATATAGGATGTATGTGGTAATAATTTGTAGAACTGCCGGTTGCCTGTTGATTGTTATATGATTATCTATTACATATGTCGACATAGTATGGTTTGGGGTTGAGGCTTTACTGCTATATGCATGAGCCAACAGACTGGGGGTAATCCAACCCAATGGTTGTCAACCCGAGGGTATAGGAGTTCGATGACTAATTGGGCCCGTTGTATAGTGGTATTCCAGTCTGATGACAGATTGGGGTGGGGGTAATCCAACCTGATGGTTGTGGACCTGAAGGCATTCCAATCCGATAATTGATTGGTCCTAACATGCGTGATTGTATATCTTATCTGTTGTGCGGTGCTACTTTGGGGAAACTCACTAAACTTTGGCTTATGGTTTCAGTTTTATGTTTCAGGCTAGCAAATACATGATCGTGCACATCCTCTTAGTTTTGATGATACTGATTTGGGACACTCTGATATATGATTTCTACTTTTGAGAACAATGTTTTGTAAACGTTTGGTTTGATTTGTGTTTTATCTGAAAACAATGATTTCTTTTGATTTAAAAATGAAAAAATTTTGTTTGATTTTTTAGATGTTACATGTATAAACAAAGTTAGTCAACTATTAGACATTTATTTAATAATTAAACCGTAAAATCTAGGTGTAACTATAACTTTTATTTAGATCCCTTTGACCAAAATAAGATGTTTTCACTTTCATTTATATAAAAAAGGTTTATATTTTTTATATCTTTAAAAGTGAAAATGAGGTGTTACAACTGTACGCCTTCGTGGCTTTTAGAACCCTCATAACCTGACATAGACGTGTCGCAAATATTGAAAATTTCCTTTATAAATTTTTTTCTTACTATTTTGCCCTTCTTAACCCATTAAGTCCTTAATACAAAATATCATACATTCCAACCTAGTATGTTACCAAAACCACATATAATCACTTATATTACATTTATGAATTGTGGTGTTAAAGTTATAAGTCCGATCTGCCTGATTTTTTTTTCCATAATGTAGTTTAATGTGGTCTCTTAATTTAAGACTCCAGAAACACCTTATTTAGATATGTATTGACTGACTTACAGGAGGGGGCATCAAATTTGATTTGTTGATGTTTCTGCATGGTTGACAATTTTTACTTCAGCTTAATTTGTCATAATCAATGCGTTATAAGTCCCTTGTGTCTGATTTGTTTACCAGAATGTGGTTCAATATTCTCTTAATATTAGTCTTTGGGGACACTTTATTTAAATACGTATTAACTGACTTACAGGCCCCTAAACAGGTGGTATCAAAACTGTTTTTTTATTATCAAAGGTAGACAAGATCAAAACAGCCCCTATATAAGTCGACAATACCAAATTTTCTGGGTTTTTGGGTTCTAAAACTCGGTTCCGCCTAGGGGGGAAACAATGTACAAGTGAAGTTTTTTATTATTTAAATTTGCTTTTAAAGAAAGAATACAATAGCTTTAAGTACACAAACTTTTAAGAAACTCCAACAACATAACTAACTTAACCGTTTTGAGCATTTACATGGCACTTGAAGATTAAAGTGGTTTAAAGAACATAAAGCATTCACATCTTTTACACAAATAAAAGAGTCTCAATCCCATATTTTTAGATTTCGTTACAGATTAAAAAAGTCCAGAGAAACTTAGTATCATAAAATAAACACAATTCAATTATATATAAAAATTTGTCAAATTTTCAACAAATCTTCCCTCGTTACCAAAGTTTACAAGGCAATGGTATCATAAAAACCTAAATAACGTTTTTTTTCTAGGGTTTCTTACCATTTACAGGTAAAAAGATGTCAAAAGTCATTTATACCCCCGGGTGAGGGGAAAAAACAAAAAACTTAGTAACCATTATGTAATCATCTGATTCCTTGGGTTAAATAACTTTGAGACAAAATTGACACATTTTACATGTGTCATAAAAACTCTGGTTATGCTGAAGTGCTGGGTACATCTTCAGTGATAGAGCCGGATTTTCGGGGTGGTGGTGGGTTGGTTTTGGCGGCAGGTGGTGGTGGTAATGGGCGGTTTGGATGAACTTCAGTAACTTTTTCAGATGGAATATCAAACTGCAATAAATTGTATTTACATAGCCATAAGCCATTTCATTCCTCACACAAGCTAAGAAATGAAATTCCAACATAAAACTATGACAAAACTGCAAAATTGGTCCCTGTAGTTTGCATTTTTTCCGGGTTTTGGTCCAAAAAGTAACAAATAATGGGAAAAAGAAATTAAAAGGGTAAAATAGACTTTTCAATTTTAACAGGGACCAAATCCATAAAGAAACATGGTCAAAAGGATCATTAATTATAAATTTTCACTGTTTGGACCAAAACCCGGAAAAAAAAATGCAAACCACAGGGACCATTTTTGCATTTTTGTCTAAAATTAATCAAAAAAGAAAAGAAAAGAAAAACAAAAACAAAACTGACCTTATAACCACAGCCCGAGACACAAGCATGAAAGCAATCCTGAAGACAAAGTATTAGAAAATGCAAATTTTATTTTTTATTTTTTCTTTTAATCAGAAAAACTATTTAAATAAAAATAAAAAAAAACTGAAAAAGAACAAAAAAATAAGGGCAAAATAGTCATTATGAAAAAGTTTATAGAAAACTTGACCAAACTCGCAACAAAATGAAAGTCCAAACCTTTTTGGACCAAAGTGGCAATTTTCAGCTAACCACAGGGACCATTTGTGCAGTTTTGTCATTATATAATTGTTTATTTATTTTTTACTTAATGTAGAAAGAATGACTTAAAACAGAAAATCAATAATTGAGGTTTTCCCCATTAAGTAAGTCCATATTTTTTACAAATTTGCCCTCATTCCCTAAAACTCATTATTATTAATATGGTAAAATCTTGGGCATGTTATCTCCTAAAATCCCAAATTGGTCATATGGGGCTATTTTTGATGAAATGAGGATAAGGGCATTCACGTCTTTTTACACACACAAAGTTGAAGAAATAAAAAAACCTGTGAGTAAGTAGCAGAACCAGGGGAGCGATCAATGTAAGCACTCCATTGTTGGTCTTTCAAGACTGGATCTTTGTAGCATATCTCATCACACTCACTCAAGCCTAAATATATTTACACTTACACAAAATAAGACCAGTGGTGATTTACATTTTAGGTCCCTGAGTTTGGCTGATTTTTTCAGTTTTGATACAAAAAAGTTGTCTCTTGTTCCTTATTGAGGTTCTTGTAACGTTTTTATTCCCTTTTTCAAGTAAAATGACTATTTTTTTTCTCCAAATATAGCTGATGTTTGCAATTAGAGTAAATTACACGAATGGTCCCTATGGTTTAGGGTAATTTGCGTGTTTGGTCCCTAACTGTTTGTTTTTGTTACGCGCTTGGTCCCTGTCTTACCTAAAAAGACTATTTTTCCCTTGATTTTTTAATCTATTTAGATAAACACACCCCCATCCCCAACCCCAACCCCACTCACCTTACCTTACCTTACCTACCTCACCAATTTTCCCTATTTAAATAATGTAGTGATTTTTTTAGGTAATACAGGGACCAAGCGCATAACAAAAACAAATAGTAGGGACATTCCGAGTTAAAAAAAATAAGTTAGGGACCAAGCACGCAAATTACCCCAAACCATAGGGACCATTCGTGTAATTTACTCTTGCAATTATGTTCCCAAGAATATTATAGTCAACTTACTTGGAATAGGGACCAAAAATGTTAAAAAAAAAAAAAAAAAAAAAAAAACTCATATAAGGACCAAAACTGCAAGAGAACACTTTTTGGGGATGGAAATTTTATAAATCAGCTTAACTCAGGGACCAAAAACGTAATAAAGATATATTTTAATAAAGAAAACCAATGGAGATTAACAAAAGAAAGAAGCAAAGCAAGAAACTGAGACTTACATTCCTCCCATGTATCACCATCAGCATTACACCCTTTCTTACAGAATACCCTCCCTGAAATATTCAGACACAGGACAGGTCCCAAAGGTTATTATGAAAAAGAATAACAAATTTATTTATATGTCAAAGGACAATGATCAAATTCAAAAATGATTTTATACGTATTCGGATCAAGACATCTATGAGGTGTTAATAATAGGTCAAAAATGTCCGATATGAAAAGTATGACAACAATGAATGGAAAATAGAATCCGTTATATATACGTATCTTTCTCAAATAAATAAGCACATGCTCAAAAAGTGAAATAAAAAGAAGAAAATCATGTTTTGAAGTGTTAATTACCACATGTGATGTCACTATTAGTATATTATCCAGAAGTATCTAAGCTTGTCTTATTACCAAATACACCAAAAATTTAGACTCAGTTGGATTTAGAGAAGATAATGACTATTATGTGTAAATTGTTTTCAGTAAAAATAACACTTATTTGGTAATAACTTGGTCAAACTTCAAAATTGTATATAATATCTCGAGGAAATGGTGTTGAAAACTTTGAATACAAAATTGTAAAGAAACCATAGAAATACTTGGCAAAATCTTTAATTTGTAATGTTAGTATTAATTTTTGTCCTCAGAGAAAACCCCATGTCAAGAATTAAGAATCATAAATGTCACAAAAATTGGCATATTAGTTCACATAGAATTACGCCCTTGTGAATAATAATAGGAACGAATTCAAGATGATGTGAACACTGATGGAAACAACAAACAAATGCAACATCTAATAAAGAAACTGGAAGCCAATATCATAAACACATCCAATGCATTCAGGGAAGATATGAATTCCAACAAAAAATTTCAAAATCGAACTTCATGTAAGATCCTAAGGAAAGAAATTTTTAACTGCGTCATAACCTATAACAAGTAACACATAAAAAAAATTACTATCAATTTCGCACAAAAATGAAAATGTAGCTGTTTTATGGAAAGAAGGGAGCACCGATTTCAATTCGTAATCCCCCGATTATATTGGGGTAAACAAACACTGTTACAAAGCAAATATAGCACCGATTAAACTAAATATACAATGTTGCAAACATAAATACACACAGAAACCATCAATTCATGGTGTTAATCCAGAAATGGTAACGCGAATCAAGAAATATACAGGGGGAAACAGAAAACCTACAAGGAATCTGCATCAACGCTGCGTATTTATTGGTGCATTGGTTTCCGCATGGAGGTGTCCATTGTTGAGGAATCATCTTTCTCTCTAGATTCTAGAATTTTGGTCTCCTTGGTTTCGAGAGGAAGACGATGGTGGTAAATACGAGGGAGAAATTTTTGGGGGAAAGAGGTGGAAGAACATTGTAAGCGCATGGGTATTTCCGTCATTTCAGTCTAAAAGATGACGTCATGTGTACCTTCGGTATTACGACCTGGACCAAACCCTTGGACAACGCATCGATCAGTTGTACCTTTTGCATACTCATTTGTATAGTTTTGTTACAAGTATAATGGGTCAAAATCGGCATCAAAAATGGACTTTAACTTGTCCATAAATGGACTTTAACTTTTCCAAGTTATTTCAAAATTGGCTTATTAAAATAATTATTTTTTGTTTGTTGAGTTTATACATACTAACATAAGTATTTTTTTTGTATAAATCTAATTAATAAATTTTTTGGAAATGTTCACATAAAACTCTTATGATAGATTGTGACATGTTACATCTTGTCATAATTGTTATATGTAAAATACTTTCATCAAATTCATTACCTAGATGTGTTAAAAAACGAAGTTATTCAAATATGAACAAAACGAAAAAGTAAATTCTCATCATAAGTCAATTTTTTTATTTCACCTTTTAATTTTGATTTGGTATAAAATTTAACCTAAATGATAAATATTTTGAAAACAACACCATTTTGTTAAATATCTTATTAAAATGCACTACTTTGTTTAAAAAAAACTACATTTGATAGAGAAAAAAAAACACATCGTCATTTTATAGAATTTATTGTTTAAGATATTAAATACAAAAATTAAAAGTACTAGAGATGGAGACCAATAACATGAAAAACATTATCTTCAATATAGTTTACTCAATGTATTATAGGAACTAGTGTAATACATGTTCGGTGAACGGGTCGAATGATAAATGAATTATAGTTTGTTGTTTATATAATCTCATTGTCTATACAATTTTGAAAACAAGAACCTTCTTAAATTTTAAATACATTCTCCACAAATAATAAACATAATGCTAAAAAACTTCCATCTCCTCTGACAGCTTTATCTCTCTTCCAATTCATTACCTAAAAAAAATGTTCCAACAAACATTATAATTAGTACATAATAGAGATGAAAATAACAACATACTTACCCTTGCAAAATAATAATTATAAAACATGATTTGGATCCGACCATTATAAAATCACAAGTCATGTCTAATCCTTCAACAAAGTTTAATGCCTACAGA
This sequence comes from Lactuca sativa, assembly GCF_002870075.4. Lineage (NCBI taxonomy): Eukaryota > Viridiplantae > Streptophyta > Magnoliopsida > Asterales > Asteraceae > Lactuca > Lactuca sativa. The sequence continues at coordinate 232,236,634 of NC_056623.2, forward strand.
AATTATAAAACCATAGAGATTCTAACTTTAAAAAAATCTTATAATACATTTTTACTATAATCATAAGAGGATTTACTTTTGTCTCTTATTATATGATTTTCGTGCCCATCCATGATTTGGTCAAATACTTAAATAGAAGCAAATCATTAGTCATTAGTATAAGTTAGTTATCTAAATTGAGCAATTTACCTTAATAGTCAATGACATCCAACACATTGAAAAACACGGTGAAAAGTTACAATTTAAAACAAATTTATAGATGGGATCGAAGAAGAAAATACCTACTTTTCCTCCACTACAAGTAAAGAAGGTTTTGGAGAAGCGGAATCTTCTACAAGCAATCAAAGCTTCATCATTTTAGCCTAGACAACAAATACCAAGTTAGTTCCACTAAAAAAGATAGTAAAATTAACATAATCATCATCATTAATTATTATTATTATTATTATTATTATTATTATTATTATTATTATTATTACTACATACTAAAAGGAATATTAGTTTTAAGATGACAGTAGTCGATATCACATGGGAATGAAGAATTTATAAAGATAGATGTTTAAAACAAATGTTATCATCTTCAAATTAAGTAAACCGGTAAGTTGACAAAAAAATTTGTACTTTTTGGTACTAAGCATATCCATGGTAGGGCCTCATGTGAGTAAATTTGAACAAAGTATATTGATTGTTATAATATATAATACACATACACTTAACAGTCAGAAAAAATGATTACTTATAAAAGAAAAAAGAAATGGTTATATTTGCATCTCTTGTATTTCGTATCCATTCCAGAAACCATAAGTCTGAATTACATCCAACCCTTAGCTTGCCTTCTATATAAAAACTGGCCATGGCCATCTGAATCATCAAATATATAAAAAAGCTTCAGAAAAAAGTATAATTGTTGAAGATAATTCTTCATGGAGAGATGAACACAATTACACCATTAAGACTATAAATTAAACTTTTCCGTTTTAGCAAACCCATAATCCATCATAAACCATTTAATACAAAGCAAAATCTAAAGGAATTAAAAAGAGAAAATAATCTCAATTCCTTCCCATTCGTAGAAAAATGAATTAAAGATGGTATACATAAAGATTCCCAAAATATAAAATCAAATAAACTTAAATATGAGTTTCGGGAACTGAATTAAGAAGAAAAATAAAGCAATCCAAACCTTTTTTTTCCTATGATTTTGGAAGTTTTTCTAACTTAAGTTTCTAGTTCTGTCTTCAATTCATTACTGCTCTTGATCCAGTTAATGTAATCCGTGCCCTTCGTAACCTTGTGTTTTCTTAATTTGTAAGATCAAACCAATCAAAAATAGATAGAAATTTGAAACACAGAATCTTAATATTTGCATATAAATCCTAAGGGACATAATTGCAAAATGGAACATATAACTGGATCAACAAACAACTACATATTCAAAGAAACCTACATGAGTTTGTTAGTGTTTTTTTGTTCTTCATCTTCCCGGTCTTACCCGTCACACCAGGTTCATCTATATCTAAAAAAAAACAAATTTTGAGTTTGGGAAAAAATGTGTAAAAGGGTTCAACTTATTGGTCTATGCTTTAATGTATTCAGTCTCCTTGAGTCCTGTAGAAATACATTGACCTAGTAAACATTGTAGTTTTTTTTAAAAGGTTATTTTTATAATTACAATCGCGTACACCATTAAAGCATTGATATACTTTTGTAAAGAAAACACGTCAAGAAATTACAAAAGTCATATTGCTAACTTAAAAAATTGTTCTAGACACTACTTAATGGGGTGAAAAGAAACATGTCCCAAATAACCTGTAGATGGAGGGCATAAGTTTAATCATTATGACTGAAGCAAGTAGCATTTTCAATTAAGAGCTTATACATCCATTAACCGATGACACCTGATCAAGCATAAGGCCATAAGAACTAAAGGAACACATCATAAAACACATTTAATAACAATGCACTCTTTTACGCATATATTAACATACTCTATTTTTTAATAACATGAAAAGAATTCAATAAGAAAGATAACAGAAAATATCACAATAGATAGAAAAATGGCAGCATGACCATGACTTATACTCTTGAAAGTTTCCATTGAAAGTCCTAGATTCCCTCAATTTCATTACATACTAAGTAACTTATATGGGCACAAGCATGCATTTTATACAAAATACGATCCACCCATATTACCTAACTTATTTCTACAAAACCCATGGAAATTGAGCTCTAACCAGAACATGGATTAGATTATTTTCATCACATTGAGGACAATTCCATAATAAATTTTGGGTGCTTTGCTTTTCTATACCTAAAAATAGGTTTTATTACCACTAAATATGTTTGATTACCATCTAGGTTATAACTCGTGTACTATACGTGATCATAACTTATAATAGCACAATAATACATAATAAGTGATTTGCTATAAAAGAATAAACAAAAATCAAATGTATGCTTATAAATTAAAACTAAGAAATCAATAACCAAATAATAGTTGTATCATAAAGTTTTAGATTTTAAAGTGATATTTTAGTAAGAGATCCAACTATCAAACATAAAAATTAGATGGACTCATAATAACAACGATAATCATAAACAATTCAGATGGTTGTTAATTAGTTGTCATTTATCCATTTTCATTTTTGAAGTCTTACATAATTGAGGTTTAAACTTTGTGACGATTATTCTAATTTGAATTTTATGTCGTTAAGCTCTATTAGTGAATGGAAAACTATTTTCCTTTTTTTATTGTAAATTATTCAAATATGTTCAAATCAAAACATGTATTTTTTAAGATACAAATCAAAATTACTTAGATAAGATTTGTTCATTAATGTTAGTTTCATTATTCTCCTTCAAGGTATAAGATTTATCGGTTACAGTTTACGATCTATGGTTTAGAACTTTGAGGTTTACATTGTTATCTTTTGCTAGATATTAAAAATATGATATTTTCTAAATAATGTCTTCATTTTAATATTAAGATTTAAACTTATAAAAATTGTCCGCCAAAAAATAAAAAACTTTAAATAGATATTATTTGCAAATTGATCGTCATTTCTTGTTTTGCACATGATTAGGTTATTTGATATTTATTAAAAATAATTAATTAAATATCACATAATTTTAACAATACACTATTTCACACCACATGATAATACACCGAATCTATTGAAGAATTTGTAAAAATATATTACACATTACTCCATTTTTCAGACTACATGTTATCTAAAAATATAATTTCCCTTATTTCTACGGGTTATCACTTATCTGTCGTGATTATGAACACCCAAAGCAAATAAAATAATATCAAATCTTACTTAAATATACTTGGCAGGAGATCTTAAATTAACATTGTTTGAAACAGGGGATTCTTTGAAGAACTATTGTGAAATACAAAGCAGTATATAGGAGTGCATTCTCGTACCCGGTTGCATTTCCAGCAAACACATCCATAGTAAAACTCTCCCTTAGCTTTCCATATGCCCTTTAGGACTGTTCACAATTTTCGATTTATTATACATTTTTAATATAAATTATAAGCAAGATGATCAATAAAACGTATAATAGATTATTACCTGCATGTAGTTTATGGATGGTATTATGCATGATAGAAGAAGTTTTGTGTGCCTCATATGAAGATAATAAAGTTAATAAAGCCTTGATAAATCATCAAAACCCTATTATCATCTTCTAAAAAAATATGTGTGCAATATGTTCTACCAAGGGCAAAATCGTCCATGTTTGTAGTGTGAACATCTCAACCAAACAAAGCAGAACCATTCTTATTATATAAATTCTTCCCACTAGTCGTGGAAAACTCATTACATTTTATACTTGAGAAACACTTATATAAAAGGGTGATAGGAATAGGAACATGAACATCATTGAAATAGGAACATGAACATCATTGATGAAAGAGTTTCTCCGTATCTACAGCAACAACATAAGTGTCTGCACCTGTGAAAGTATGATAGTAAAAGGCAAATAGAAATAAATACGCACAACATGAAGAATTATCAAGAACTCTTCTAGCTAGACACCATACCACTTGTCTTCTTGACTTTGATGACCAACTAACTCTTAAATAATGCAAAAGAACCAAAATAAAAATGGAAAATATTATGAAAGTGAGTTATACATTAGAAAAAAGTAACTCACAAGATAGAAGAGGGAGGCAAAGCTGAAAGGCGGTCATATAAAACATAAATAAAAGAAATATAACTTATTTTAGCTTTTAGAGTAACCTGAACATGGCCAGTATGTGAAGCACAAATTATATTATCCAAGAGAGGAGCAGGATGCGATATGTTTATGAAGACATACAGATTAAGTTATGTACACGAAAGAGCAGGCAGTGGTATGAGAACTGAAGAGCATAGATAGGCATAGTGGAGAACATTTGTAACTCAAGGATAAGGAAGGATAACTATAACATACATGGAACTATAAAAAGGCCAGAAATTTCAAAACAATTCCAGGTGTCATGGGACTAACATGTCAAAACAACATAACTATAAAATTTTCTTGTAAAAATTGAATTTGTTAACCAGTCATTTTTACAGGCAATTGCTGACCAAAACCAACAGTAGAAAGATTCATTAACTCCTTTACATATAATCAAATTTGCGTAGGAGGAGAGAGAATAAACCACAAGTTGTGGTTTTTCTATAAACGATTAAAACAATCCTATTAATATTATTGTCCTTCATTGGCGCAAATTCCCCCCCAGGTTGCTCAGGTAGTAAAGGTCCAAATCCACAAAAGGAGAATCAGATTGCGGTAAAAGTTAACAACATGATTGCAAATTTTTTATAGAGAAAAAAATGGAGAGAATGAGAGACAGACCGATTGAGGCGATAAGGGGAATTAATAAGATTCAATTACAATCATTACATGTAACATCCTACTTTCCGTCATTTCTTATTTCAGGGTCGTGGGCCGGAAATCAATTTTGTAAAGGCTTTGCGCCTTAAGGAGGTAATGTTTTGACCTTTTGGTAGGAGGCAATGATGGTTATGAGATCTAATCCTTTGAATTGTGTTTTGGGTCGAAGGGTAGAACGGGAAAAGTCATAGGTCAGGTTCTTGCATGAAATATGGATTTTTATCGAGAAGTTTTTAGTCCAATATATTTAGATAATATTGTAGAGCTCTTCAATACCATTTTGTGGATATAAAGATCGTCGAAATCAGATTTGAAACGAAGAAGTTATGTAACGACCCAAATATCAAGACCAATAATTTCGTTTTTGAATTAACGCGTTTAGCAAACATTTTACCAAAAACATTGTCAATAGACATTCATTACAAAATCATGATACTGTATTTTAAATCATAACATCAAAAGTGTAGAAAACTCAGAGCACAGTCCCAAAACTTCTTGCGGAAACATGAGTGTGTGTGATGCGCTGCTACGCCGCCGGCTCTTTCCCCTTCGACGAAGAGGTACCTGAAATCAAAACCGAAACTATAAGCACAAAGCTTAGTGAGTTCCCCCATCATACCACATACCACATAATATCGTCGGTAACTTTCAACTGGTAACATTCATCGGTATCTTTCAACCGGTAACCTTCATCGGTATCTTTCAACCGGTAACCATCATCGGTATCTTTCAACCGGTAACTGGGGACTTTTTCACCCCTACTACTAACATGCAATCAACATATATAAGCATACAGTCAGACATATCCGTGTACTGACCTACCCTTGGGTCCTATGGACCACTGTTAGGGAAACTAATCCCTACTAAACACATAACATATAATCCAGATAAATCACATAACCAGTCCAAGATAATTATCACAAAGACCATTATCTTATAAACACCCCTTTTTGGTGAGCCGGCATTGTGGCCTTAGACCCACCCCTACTGGAAGGTAACTCACCTCAATGTCGTGCAATGTCTAAAATATCCCCGGCGCACAAGTCGACTCCCTACGACTCCTCGATCCCTACACGACAACCATCAAGTCAACACATATCACATACAACCGTAAACAGGGTCGGTCCAAACTCAGTCAAACTCAACGCTGGTCAAAGTCAACATTCAGTTCACCTGACTCGCCGAGTTGGCCTACCAACTCGTCGAGTCCATGCTTCTCTAATTTGACCCAAACCCTGACTCCACTCCTCGAGTCTAGCAAGAACTCGACGGGTTCTCCTTCATCCATACATCGGGACCATTTTCATCCGACTCGCCGAGTTCCTTCTTGAACTCGTCGAGTTTATCTTCATCATAAGAACTTGTCCAGTCTATGACTCGCCGAGTTATGTGAACAACTCGTCGATTCTATCTTCAAAGATTGGGAGATTGCCTTGGACTCGCCGAGTCCGTTCATGCACTCACCGAGTCCAGTCTTGATCAACTTCATACAGTCGATCTAAATGAGTTCTAACACATCCAAACCATAGATTTGGCCCCCTAATGACCATTTTACACGTAAAGTTCCAAACTTGATGCACATGCATGGGGTTTTTAGCTCAAAAACCCATATAAAGTGTCTTACAATGTGCATGGGGCTACCATGGCCCTAAAGTTGGCACCTTTTGTTGGGTTTTGAGCATTCTAACACTCCTAAGTGTACATGCAACCCTAAATACCTTGGATCTATGTTTTCTCTATTATACATACAAATAAGAACTTCCAAGGTATTATCCTAATCTAGCATACAAACACAATGACTATAGCAAGATAGAATACATACCTCTTTGGAGAAGAAAGTCTTCATGAAGCTAGAGTGCCTAGTGCCCCAAGTGTGACACCTCAAATGGAATCACAATCATCAAAACACTTGGAATGACTTGAGAGAATTCTACACTCATCAAAATCGGCTAGCCCTTTCTTCACACACACTAGTGTGATTCTAGTTGCCAATTTTGTCAAGAATAAGATCTTTATATAGTGTTACAATTAGGGTAAACCCTAATTGTCATGAATTTCCATTTCCTTGGATCCATGGGTACAAATACACCATGGAGCATCCATGAACCATCCTATGGGTTTTAGCCCAACTTGATTATCCATGGAGCATTAGCCCACTATACAAGTATGGATGATTTACACAATCAACCCATATATTTAATTAGTCTTCTTTTGATCACTTAATTAATCCTAGATTAATTCTTGATCAATACTAATTAAATAATCTTATCATTCTTATTATTAATATACTAGAACTTATAATATATTAATAACCATAAGTGTCTTATTTCTCTCATCCAAGTGCATGATGGTATGCAACCCAAATGGACCATGCCGGGTCGGGTCAAGTCTTACCAAATATAGTTATGGACTTAGACATTAATCCAACAGTCTCCCACTTGGATAAGTCTAAAACTATTATTGCGTATGACTTCAGGAACCAACTGGCAATCGTAGCTCTCAAAAGCTTCTGTCGAACTCTGACCTTGTAGATAAACTCTGACCTTTGTCAGTGACTTGTCCATTAGATAAGGCATCATATATTCCTCCATTCTAGATATCATATGGACTGAGACATGGATTATAATCATTCTCTCTGTCCATTTGTTGTTTCCCGATTTCCGATTTATGACGACTGACTAATTGAACAAATCAAATCAGTCCTGGCCCGGCCGAGCACTTCCATTTGTCATCATCAAATCATCGAGGGGCCCACAGATATCACTTTTATCCGAAGGTAAAAGGAATGGATAAACTTCGACTCATATGGCTTGTTCTACTACTTGTTGAATCATACACAAAGGCACGTTTTATAGCACCGAGTTACCAAATGCGTTTTCGTGCTATCAATGTACTATCAACTCATAGTAACAACTCATATCTCTAGGTTTGAAGAATATAAGATATTATCGTCTCATGATCACTCGTGATAAAATCCATGAAGTGATTCCAATGAGCGCGGGTTGAATCCAATACTCAGAACTTATGAGCACTCATGAGTGTTGTAGCCCTTTGTCCAACACCTTAGACCTCTACAAGCCAACCCATGACAGTCTTAATTCATATCTACTTCCAACATATGACCGACTGTGGATGGTTTGATAACTTAGTCATTCCGGAAGAATAACCTAGTTTATTCGGGAAGTCAAAACATGCAAAGTGAAACACAATAATAATTGAATCCAATATGGTATCAACTCTTTGAACATAAATAAAACACCTTTTATTTATCACCATATGATTACACATTATTCATTGTATACTGTTTCAGCTATCAACTTTATTCTTGAATTTAAAACAATAGTTGTCCCATGCTCCAAGCATGTACACTATGTTTTCTTAAACACTAGTCATGCCACACACCAAGTATGCATACTATGTTTGTCTATGATCCTTAGTTTGTGAACTAGATCAATTGAACATAACTTCAATGATTCTCTTTTCACACTCCCAAATCCTTACCGCAAATGCAAGAATTCCAAATTCATGCCATTTACTGAAATCTGTTAGATTCTAAACTTATATGCATTGATCCTCTCGTAATGATTATGCACAAAGTCATAAAGACTTGGCAACAATCATTACAGAGTATTCCAAAGGAGATCAACTCCTTGGAAATATTCTTCTTGCATTAAGTTTCCTTAATCTTACACAGATTGAAAATACTAACTTTGAAACATTTCCAGATTCCATTTTGACTATCACTTCTGAACAAGAGTTGCCTCCTTACAGATTATGTCAATATGGTCCTTCTAGAATTATCACTATACTTCCAATTGTCCTTGAGTAACCAATCTGTCACACCCTCAAACCAAGGATGGCGGAAACGTCCAGGGGTGGAGGACTTCATGTACAGTATCACAACAATATGTATAATAGTGCTCAAAGTAAATACAACCATCATAAATATAATTGAAAAAGTTACACCATAGTATATGTTTACATGTTTCAAAATCAATTACATTATGATGACAAAAATAAATTGTTGACGGTTTAACGTCCCATCCTCAAAGCGCTGAAGTTTTCCTGTTTCACTGATTTCCTAAGAATACAAGTAGTTTTGAAAAAGAGTGTCAACAATTAAGTTGGTGAGTTCATAAGAGTTTTGTTTGGAGTAGAAACCGTTTTCCTTCTTAAAATCGATGAAGTTTGATTTCCAGAAAATCCAATATTTTCTTAGTTAAGTGTAAACAGAATAATCCTAAATGATACGTTGATGTATTCTAGATTTACCCGTAGATTTCCCCTATAATTGTCCAGCCTATATAAATTATATAAGATTTAGGTTAGATAAAACGTCGAATGTAATGGGTCCGCCCTAGGTCCACAACCAAACAAGGAACAGGAGATAAGGCGGGCACCACCAATTCCAAGCCAATCCAGACTAAATTCTTGTATGACTCAAGCATATACGCTCAACGATTATAGTTGAAGTCTAACCATATGAAAATCTATTGCGATTATAACCTATACATATCATAGTTCACCGGGGAGTAATAGGGATTAGGGAACCTGAACTATGCATATGAATAGCTTATCAAAAGTGATGGTGATGGTGAGTGTAACCTATACAATGTGTTAATGTGAATATAACCTATACATATCATAGTTCACCGGGGAATAATAGAGATTAGTGAACCTGAACTATGCATATGAATAGCTTATCGAAAGTGATGTGAATATAACCTATATGATGTGTTAATGTGAATATAACCTATACATATCATAGTTCACCAGGGAATAATAGAGATTAGTGAACCCGAACTATGCATATGAATAGCTTATCGAAAGTGATGTGAATATAACCTATATGATGTGTTAATGTGAATATAACCTATACATATCATAGTTCACCGGGGAATAATAGAGATTAGTGAACCTGAACTATGCATATGAATAGCTTATCGAAAGTGATGTGAATATAACCTATATGATGTGTTAATGTGAATATAACCTATACATATCATAGTTCACCGGGGAATAATAGAGATTAGTGAACCTGAACTATGCATATGAATAGCTTATCGAAAGTGATGTGAATATAACCTATATGATGTGTTAATGTGAATATAACCTATACATATCATAGTTCACCGGGGAATAATAGAGATTAGTGAACCTGAACTATGCACATGAATAGCTTATCGAAAGTGATGGTGAATTCCTTTCTTGTAATTAAGTTCCTAGAGTAGATGAAACATAAACTATACCTATTATAGTTTATTACATTGTTTGTAATATGTATTTACCATAACTATACCAATTATAACTAACGAGTTCGTTTGTGGGGGTATAATGGCTTAACTATACTTATTATAGATTATCTTAATCGTCCATAGCGACAATAACTCTTATGTAAGTGTAAGACCTTTAATATTGTTTTTGTTATATGAATGACCCTAAACTATACCTATTATAGTTTATCGATTGATTTCGTGGGAAATGAGCATAGGCCTTACTTGTCATAATTTATCAATATTTATATTTTAATGGATATAGCCTCGTAGTATCGTATATATATATATATATATATATATATATATATATATATATATATATATATATATTTGTCATACTTGTGAAGATGTAAATCCATGTGTTTTCTGATGTATGTCTATGTAGGAATACAAAATTTGTCATATATTGCAACTACACATAATCAACTAACGATGTATACCTTGCTCGACATGTTACAAGGTGAAATGAAATTTATTGTGTTTTTCTGTTAATAACCTTTTCTGTAACTGATATTGGAAAAATTGTAGAAAAATCATAAAATGTCCAAATCAGGTTCTGTAACTTCTGAGAGTTTGGAAAATGAGTCTAGTTTGTTCATAATTTTTATTATAATTTTTAATGATCTCTAACTTGGGTGAAAAAGTCCATAATCACAGACTGGTCCGGATTGATGTTTGAAATGATAGGCGGTTTTGTGAAAATCACCATAAATTGTAGAAAAATCGTATGGAGATGTGCAAGTAGTCATTTTAAAGCTAAGAAGTGGAACTACATGCACCTAAAACAGTTTTGAAAACAAAAATATTTAAGATGTCCAAAACAGTCCGTGAATGGAGTGAAACTTTTCTGATGAAAGCTGTTAGAAGAATGTAGTTATGTTCTAAGCATTTTAACTTGTATTCCCCCCCTAAAAACTTGAGAAAACGTGAAAATGTAGGGGTATGAACTCACCTTGTGTGATTTTAGTAGATAAGTGTTGAAGAAGAGAAGTGTTCAACCCAAGAACACTAGAAGAACCGTTTGAAGATTCGAAGCTCTAACACAAATATAATGGAGTTTGTGTAAGATATCCATGATTTGAGTGGAAATAATTGAGGTAATCATAAAGGAAATGGATTATGCTTACCAAAGATGGAGGAAACTCTCAAGATCAGCCCTTGAATCTCGGATTTCTAGAGAGAGAAAGTGAGAGAGAAAGGAGTTTGATCTTCTTGTGAAATGAGAACAAATGAAAGAAAATGAGGAGAGAGGATGATTATCCAGCTCTCAAAGGCATGGGGATGGCTTGTGAGGGAGGTAAAAAGTACAAGGTATGGTGGGGAGGAGTGTGGGTTGTCATGGAGTGGGTGTGGGGGTTGCTTGCGTCATAACTAAGGTAAGGTCAACACTCTTCTTTTTGTACTTTACCAACTCCTTTTTAAATAAGATTTTATCCTTAAAATGTGATTAAATCATTAATTTAGGGGTCTTATAATTAAAAATAAAGTTTTGGGTGAAAACCCCATGTTAAAACAATTAAAAATGGGTTTAAAACGCAAAAATACGCAAAAATGTGCGAAATCCGAGCTGCCCCAGCGAGACCCTTCGGATCTCGGCCGAGGCTCGGTCTCTGGGCCGAAGTTCGGTCAGATGGGGGCTCGGCTCGGACGCGGGTGGCTGAGGCGGGGAGGCGAAAGGCGAAGCGAGCTCGGTCCGATGTGATGCAGTCCGAAGCGAAGTGGGAAACGAAGGCAGGTTCGGTCCGAAGGGAGGCCAGAACCGAAGGTACTGTAGTGAACAGTAATGAACAGTAGCTTCGGTTCGGACCTTCCTTCCAAGTTGGGTTCGGTTCGGATCTTCTTCCTTGCATGGTTCGGTTCGGATGAACAGTACTTTCGGTTCAGCTCATGAACAGTACTTTCGGTTCAGCTCATGAACAGTACTTTCGGTTCGGACCCTCATGAATAGTGCTTTCGGTTCAGAGGGTTCGTTTCCTTAAGTCCGTTTGTAACGACCCGTTTCCGGTATGTTAATTATTTTGATTTGGGCTAAGTTTTCAAGAGGGACTCGGCGAGTTCTAGCCTGACTCGCCGAGTCAGGTCGCGCATCTTGTGCACGCGGGAGCCGGCGACTCGGCGAGTCCATATCCTGGACTCGGCGAGTCCGTCCGTCTGGGTGAAACCCTAACTCCCCGGGTTTGCTCACTATTTAAACCCCATTATAGCCTCCATCTCGTCACTTTCCCCCCTGAGAGCACTGTGAGAAACCCTAAACCTTCCTCTTGTGAGCTTATAAGTGATCTTGTTCCATTTTGTGAAGGGGTGAAGAAGGAGAAGAAGAAGGAAGCAAGGAAACGAGTTCTAGTGCCAAGATCCAAGATCAAGTGTGAACTTATTGAGGTATTTTCGGAGTTCTCTTCTGGTTTCATGCTTAAACTTCCATTAGAGCTCTTTTAAGGGCTATTTGATGCTTGTTCCAAGCTTTATGCTTGCTTGATTGTGTTATTGAGCCGAAATACCTTTGGATCTGAGTGTTGGGGTGTTGAAGAGTCCAGATCCACTGTCTTTTTGGAGTTACATTGCTTATTAGCCATGGATCTACCCTTATTGTGCATATTTTAGTCTTATTTCCCTCATTCATGTGGTTGTGCACGTAAAGTTGGAAACTTTACGTGGTAAAACAGCTTAATGGACCTAGATCTATCATTTGCATGTGTTGGATTCAAGAGAAATCGAGTAAAAATATGTTGCATGGCGGCGACTCGGCGAGTCGGAGGAACGACTCGACGAGTCAGGTCGCGAGTCCCGAGTTCTTCAGTTTCTTCAGTGTCGAGTGTATGAGGTGAGTTAGGGAGTGGACTCAGCGAGTTAAGAGTAGACTCAGTAATGGAGGGACTCGGCGAGTTTGTTCATACAACTCGGCGAGTCCAAGGCAATCTCCTTGAGGATTAAGAACAACTCGTCGAGTCTGTTCATCTGACTCGGCGAGTCGGATGAAGATCATCTGAGTTTTTGGATCCAGAGGATACTCGTCGAGTCGATGCCACACTCGACGAGTAACAGCTGGTAAGAGTTGAACGGAGAGTCTAGGACTCGGCGAGTCAGCCCTGAGTAAGTCAACTTTGACCAAGGGTAAAAGAGTCATTTTACCCTGAGTGTAGTGCTAGTGATTGATTGAGTGTGTTTATGGATTTGTAGCCGAGGAGATTCAGGAGCAGCAGCCGTTAGCTTTCCGAGCCGCACTCTCATCCGCTAGCTTACGAGGTGAGTTTCCTTCCCGTAGGGGCGGGTCTAAGGCCACAATGCCGGCCCGTCCAGTTAATAGTAGTTTCCGGACTTCGGTCCGATGTAGTAGTTAGTATGTTTGATGCCTTTGTGGTTCAGACATGTTTTATGTGCTATGTGTATGTGTTTATGTTCCGGGCCACGGCCCGATGCAGTATGCAGTATAAATTGTTATGATATGCTATGCTATGTGCAGTCAGTCCCGGACCTCGGTCCGATGCAGGGGACACGGTCCCAGTTAGTTCCGGACTTCGGTCCGATGCAGTCAGTTCCGGACTTCGGTCCGATGCAGTCAGTTCCGGACTTCGGTCCGATGCAGTCAGTTCCGGACTTCGGTCCGATGCAGTTAGTTCCGGACTTCGGTCCGATGCAGGGGACAAGGTCCCAGTCAGTTCCGGACTTCGGTCCGATGCAGTTTTCCGGGTCCCGACCCGATGCAGTGGGCAAGGCCCAATATGTGTTTATATGTTGTTGTATGGTATGTGGTAAGTTGGGGGAGCTCACTAAGCTTCGTGCTTACAGTTTCAGTTTTGGTTTCAGGTACTTCCGCAAGCAAAGGGAAGAGCTCTGGATGACGGCATCGCACACACCACCGTTTCAGCTTTAGTTGGATTTGATTTAGTTGTTGTTTTGGATATAACATGTTACATTTTCCGCACAGTACTTTATTATCTTTTGGGACATATCACGCATGGTTTATCTATATGATACTCTGATTATAGTTTTGATGGTATTAAAAACGAAATTTTTGGGTCGTATTTTTGGGTCGTTTCAAGTTGGTATCAGAGCCCTGGTTTGAGGGATTCGGATACACTCTCGGGTGTATCTGAACTCAAACTAAAGGGAAATAAAAGATTTTTAATAAAATGTTTTTACAAAAGAATTTTGAAAACACTTAGAAGGAAAAGAATTGTTTTAAGAAAAAGGTGTGTGCATGCGGTCAACCGAGCTCAAGTAAGTACTCCCAAATTACCCATACAAGTTATTTGTTCAATTTCAGTTTAGTAGAACAGCATGCTAGAATAGGACTAAGGGTGTAGGAGAACGCCTTATGTGCCTGCTTATGTGTTACAGCTCTATGAATATTGCATGCTAGAATTGAGTAGACAGCAGTAGGATAGCCTGTTTAGGTTACGCCTGATCGTATGAGCTTAGCATCCTATGCTAGTGCAGTTTCTTGTTATAAGAATAGCTTGCGTGAGTCTGTTTCCCTTGTCCGAATGCTGCTTGCTTTGTGCTTAGTGGGATTCCGAGTAATGGGAGTTAGCCATTAGGTGGACACGTCACACCACATGTAATCAGGTTTGAATAATCCCAGAGTGCTGGAACTGGCCCTACTGCGCAGCTCTTGTTTGAGTCCAACCGTTGTAGGGACGGATCTTTTACTTGAAGGATTATCCGATCCTCATCACATGTGATGGTGTTCAGGTGATGGCTAACTGGCAGTGCAAGGAGACCTACAGCAGCTGAGGACCAGTCGTATTGAGCTCGAGTTTTCTCTAGGGCAAGCCTAGGGTGAGAATAGCAGGGAATAGCAGCAGTAGAAGTGACTTGGGGAAGTCGAGGCAGTTCTTGAGGAAAGTATGGATAGATGTGGAAGGTAGTAGGGGCCCATACTACTGGAAGCAGAGGATCCGTATTCGAATCAAGGAAGGCCAAGATTAGACCAGGAAGCTAGTAGTCGTATCATGATCCCTTGAAATATTTCAATGTTCTGATGTTGTTATGATATGTTTCAGAATGGTAGTTTTGCGTCCGAGGCCAGCAGCCGGCAGTTCAGATGCCGGAGGAGGATCAGGAACGGGATCCGACCCGGAGGTCGGACAGATCGATGAGCAGACCAGAGAGTTCCTTTCTTCTGAGATTACTCGCATCATACTTGAGCAGACTCCTGTGATCTTCGGTTCGATCAAGGAGGGCATTTTGGAGATGATGGATGAGAGACTGAGTACCTTCCGTACTGAGATGGCGGCCGTGATGGGGTCGCGCACACTCACTTTCAGGGAGTTCAGGGCATGCGGGGCTCCTGACTATCACGGGGCACGGGACCCCATAGCGAGTACCAGGTGGTTGGCGGATGTGGCCAACGCATTCCGCACTAGCAGATGTCCTGAGGGGGACAAGGTCAGATTGGCGTCCTGTCTCCTGAAGGACAGGGCACGTGACTGGTGGGAGGAGGTAGGACATACCATCGGGGATGATGCGGCATTGGATGCCATGACCTGGGCTGATTTCTCTACCAGGTTCAGAGCGGAGTTCGCACCGGTCATTGAGGTGCAACAGTTAGCCAGGGAGTTCCAGGATCTTACCCAGACTACCGAGACAGTGGCGGAGATCACCGCCAAGTTCAGGGAGCGGGCCCTTCTTGTTCCTCAGTATGCAGCAGACGAGGAGATGAAGAAGGCCCGTTATCACGAGATGTTGCGGAGCGACATTCGTATGTTTGTGAGCCGGTCCAGTTGCAAAACACTGGACGACATGATTGCTAGAGCCAGAGAGAGGGAGATTGATCTCGAGATGGAGAGGAAGAGGAAACCGGAGGCGGTTTCGGGTACAGGCAGTGTGGGCAAAAAGCCCAAGGTTTCAGATCACAGGTCCAGGGGTCAGCAGAGCCACGGTCGATGTGGCAAGTGTGGGAGGTTGCACGAGGGGGCGTGCAAGGCAGGGAGTTCCGGCTGCTACAAGTGCGGTCGGACCGGGCATATGAGTAGGGATTGTACGGCCCCTGCCACTACGGTTACAGCATCGGATCTGATTTGCTTTCAGTGCAATCAGAGGGGACACAAAAGGTCCCAGTGTCCCAGTTTAGCTGCAGCAGGGAAGGTGCATGCACCCGCCCCTGCTACTTTGAGGATCACAGATGGCCGTCAGGGCCGAGCTGATGCGCCGGTGGCGAAGAGCAGGGCATTTCAGATGACAGCAGAGGAGGCGCGAGCGACTCCTGATGTGGTGACGGGTATGTATATTTCTTTCATCTCTTAATTATTAATATATCGTTTGAATATTATTTGATGGTACGCTTTATTTAGGGTCGTTCTCGGTGAACGGCATCCCTGCTTTGGTATTGTTTGACTCGGGGGCCACCCGATCATTTGTATCGCTTGCGCTTAGCAAGAGATTTAGCAGAGCTCCGGGGGAACTGGATTGTCCGTTAGAGGTTGAGATAGCAGATGATAGGACCGTGAGGGTCGACAAAGTATATAGAGGGTGTTCCCTTCAGATATTTGAGGAGCAGTTTTCAGTGGATTTGGTTCCGATTCCCCTGCGCGGGAATAAAGTTATTGTGGGAATGGATTGGCTAAGCCCCAATGGGGCGGTGATTGATTGTGAGCTTCAGCTAGTGAGGGTTCGCACTCCCAGTGGGGGAGAGATAGTGGTTCAGGGCGAGAGGCCCCAGCGAGGATTGACCTTCTGCTCTGCCGCTAGGGCGAGGCGCTACGTTCAGCAGGGTTGCGCCGGTTATGTAGCCTATGTCTTGGATGCCCGGGATAAGGGCAAGACGACGATCGATGATGTTCCTATTGTTCGAGATTACCCGGATGTGTTTCCCGAGGATTTGCCGGGGATACCTCCTGAGAGGCAGGTTGAGTTCAGGATCGATCTGGTTCCTGGTGCGGCTCCGATAGCCAAAGCACCATATCGACTTGCTCCCCCTGAGATGCAGGAGTTGTCTACACAGCTTCAGGAGCTGTTAGACAAGGGTTTCATTCGACCGAGCAGTTCGCCTTGGGGAGCGCCGATCTTATTTGTGAGGAAGAAAGACGGGTCGCATCGGATGTGTATTGATTACCGGGAGTTGAACAAGGTAACGGTGAAGAACCGTTACCCACTTCCGAGGATAGATGACTTGTTTGATCAGCTTCAGGGAGCGTCTTGGTTCTCCAAGATCGACCTACGCTCCGGTTACCACCAGATGAGGGTCAGGGATGAGGATGTGCAGAAGACTGCTTTCAGGACCCGGTATGGTCATTATGAGTTTGTGGTGATGCCATTTGGGCTCACCAATGCCCCAGCCGCGTTCATGGATCTCATGAACCGCGTGTGTAGACCGATGCTGGATCGGTCAGTGATAGTGTTCATCGATGACATCTTGGTGTATTCCAAGACGCAGGGACAGCACGAGGAGCACCTGCGGGAGGTGTTGGAGACTTTGAGGAGGGAGAGACTGTTCGCTAAGTTCTCCAAGTGCGAGTTCTGGTTACGCGAGGTGCAGTTTCTTGGGCATCTCGTTAATCAGAAGGGTATTTTGGTTGACCCGGCCAAGATTGAGGCCGTGATGCAGTGGGAGGTCCCGAGGTCTCCATCTGAGATTCGGAGCTTCCTAGGATTGGCAGGGTATTATCGGAGGTTTATTCAGGATTTCTCCAAGATAGCAGTGCCGCTCACCCGACTAACCAAGAAGTCGGTAGTTTTTCGTTGGGGGCCTGAGCAGCAGGCGGCGTTCGAGACTCTCAGGCAGAGATTGTGCGAGGCTCCGATCCTTACCTTGCCAGAGGGTGTTGAGGATTTCGTGGTCTATTGTGATGCTTCGATCACAGGTATCGGAGCAGTGTTGATGCAGCGAGGCCATGTGGTGGCTTATGCTTCGAGACAGTTGAAGCCTCACGAGGCTAATTATCCTACCCACGACTTGGAGCTGGGGGCAGTTGTATTTGCCCTCAAGATTTGGAGGCATTACCTGTATGGGGTCCGCTGTACTATCTACACGGACCACAAGAGTTTACGATACCTTATGGATCAGCCGAGTTTGAATATGAGACAAAGGAGATGGTTGGACGTGCTGAAGGACTATGACTGTGAGATCCTGTATCATCCAGGGAAGGCCAACGTGGTGGCCGATGCCCTGAGCCGCAAGGTGTCGGCGGCCCCTATCAGGGATTTGTGTATGAGGATGACGGTAATCACTCCTTTGTTGGAGCGGATCAAGGAGGCTCAGATGGAGGGTCTCAAGGAGGAGAGGCAGAAGTGCGAGAGGATAGTGGGTCGAGTAGCTTCGTTCGACTACGACAGTCGGGGTTTGATGACGCTTCATGGTAGGGTGTGGGTACCGTACTGGGGTGGGGTACGGCAGGTATTGATGGACGAGGCTCATAAGTCTCGATTTTCTATCCATCCAGGGGCGACGAAGATGTATCGAGATCTTCGACCTGATTATTGGTGGCCCTGCATGAAGAGGGACGTCGCTTGGTACATTGAGAGGTGCCTGACCTGCCGAAAGGTCAAGGCGGAGCACCAGAGACCTCACGGCAAGATGCAGCCGTTGGATATTCCCGTGTGGAAATGGGAGGACATCACCATGGATTTTATCACCAAACTTCCCAGGACCGCACGTGGAGTAGATTCGATATGGGTAGTGGTGGATCGGTTGACGAAGAGTGCCCATTTTATTCCGATCCAGGAGAGTATATCGGCGGAAAGGTTAGCCGATATCTATGTGCGAGAGATTGTGGCACGTCATGGAGTGCCGGTATCGGTAGTGTCGGACCGAGATGTTCGCTTCACGTCCAGATTCTGGAAGCGGTTTCACGACGAGATGGGTACTCGTCTCCATTTCAGCACCGCTTTTCATCCTCAGACTGACGGGCAGAGCGAGAGGACGATTCAGACTCTCGAGGACATGCTTAGGGCATGCGTTCTGGATTTTGGGGGCTGTTGGGATACGTATCTTCCCTTAGCGGAATTCTCGTATAACAACAGCTATCATGCGAGCATTGATCGACCTCCTTTTGAGATGTTATATGGCAGGAAGTGCAGGACCCCGATTTGTTGGGGCGAGGTCGGTCAGCGGGTTATGGGGAGCACTGAAGTGGTGCTCAAGACGACGGAACTGATCCAGCAGGTCCGTAGTAGACTGCAGACTGCGCAGAGTCGGCAGAAGAGCTACGCCGACAAGAGGCGTTCAGACTTGGAGTTCCAGGTAGGAGACATGGTTCTTCTGAAAGTCTCACCTTGGAAAGGTGTCATCAGGTTCCGGAAGAGGGCCAAATTGGGCCCCAGATTTATTGGTCCTTTCAGGGTTTTGGCCCGGGTGGGTCGGGTTGCTTACCGGTTAGATCTTCCTGAGGAGCTCAGTTTGATACACAACACCTTCCACGTGTCGCAGTTGAGGAAGTGTCTAGTGGACGAGACAGCGGTCGTTCCCTTGGAGGATATCCAGGTCGATAGCGGCTTGAATTATATCGAGAAGCCGATAGCAATTTTGGAACGGAAGACCAAGACCTTGAGGAACAAGGTAATTCAGCTGGTAAAGGTGCAGTGGCAGCATCGGAAGGGGTCTGAGTGGACATGGGAGGCTGAAGAAGAAATGAGAACGCACTACCCGGAGTTATTCGCAGATCCAGCCGTAGCAGACTTCGAGGACGAAGTCTGAAACAAGTGGGGGAGAATTGTAACGACCCGTTTCCGGTATGTTAATTATTTTGATTTGGGCTAAGTTTTCAAGAGGGACTCGGCGAGTTCTAGCCTGACTCGCCGAGTCAGGTCGCGCATCTTGTGCACGCGGGAGCCGGCGACTCGGCGAGTCCATATCCTGGACTCGGCGAGTCCGTCCGTCTGGGTGAAACCCTAACTCCCCGGGTTTGCTCACTATTTAAACCCCATTATAGCCTCCATCTCGTCACTTTCCCCCCTGAGAGCACTGTGAGAAACCCTAAACCTTCCTCTTGTGAGCTTATAAGTGATCTTGTTCCATTTTGTGAAGGGGTGAAGAAGGAGAAGAAGAAGGAAGCAAGGAAACGAGTTCTAGTGCCAAGATCCAAGATCAAGTGTGAACTTATTGAGGTATTTTCGGAGTTCTCTTCTGGTTTCATGCTTAAACTTCCATTAGAGCTCTTTTAAGGGCTATTTGATGCTTGTTCCAAGCTTTATGCTTGCTTGATTGTGTTATTGAGCCGAAATACCTTTGGATCTGAGTGTTGGGGTGTTGAAGAGTCCAGATCCACTGTCTTTTTGGAGTTACATTGCTTATTAGCCATGGATCTACCCTTATTGTTCATATTTTAGTCTTATTTCCCTCATTCATGTGGTTGTGCACGTAAAGTTGGAAACTTTACGTGGTAAAACAGCTTAATGGACCTAGATCTATCATTTGCATGTGTTGGATTCAAGAGAAATCGAGTAAAAATATGTTGCATGGCGGCGACTCGGCGAGTCGGAGGAACGACTCGACGAGTCAGGTCGCGAGTCCCGAGTTCTTCAGTTTCTTCAGTGTCGAGTGTATGAGGTGAGTTAGGGAGTGGACTCAGCGAGTTAAGAGTAGACTCAGTAATGGAGGGACTCGGCGAGTTTGTTCATACAACTCGGCGAGTCCAAGGCAATCTCCTTG
This sequence comes from Lactuca sativa, assembly GCF_002870075.4. Taxonomy (NCBI): domain Eukaryota; kingdom Viridiplantae; phylum Streptophyta; class Magnoliopsida; order Asterales; family Asteraceae; genus Lactuca; species Lactuca sativa. The sequence continues at coordinate 232,257,388 of NC_056623.2, forward strand.
AGGATTAAGAACAACTCGTCGAGTCTGTTCATCTGACTCGGCGAGTCGGATGAAGATCATCTGAGTTTTTGGATCCAGAGGATACTCGTCGAGTCGATGCCACACTCGACAAGTAACAGCTGGTAAGAGTTGAACGGAGAGTCTAGGACTCGGCGAGTCGGGTATCCCGACTCGGCGAGTCAGCCCTGAGTAAGTCAACTTTGACCAAGGGTAAAAGAGTCATTTTACCCTGAGTGTAGTGCTAGTGATTGATTGAGTGTGTTTATGGATTTGTAGCCGAGGAGATTCAGGAGCAGCAGCCGTTAGCTTTCCGAGCCGCACTCTCATCCGCTAGCTTACGAGGTGAGTTTCCTTCCCGTAGGGGCGGGTCTAAGGCCACAATGCCGACCCGTCCAGTTAATAGTAGTTTCCGGACTTCGGTCCGATGTAGTAGTTAGTATGTTTGATGCCTTTGTGGTTCAGACATGTTTTATGTGCTATGTGTATGTGTTTATGTTCCGGGCCACGGCCCGATGCAGTATGCAGTATAAATTGTTATGATATGCTATGCTATGTGCAGTCAGTCCCGGACCTCGGTCCGATGCAGGGGACACGGTCCCAGTTAGTTCCGGACTTCGGTCCGATGCAGTCAGTTCCGGACTTCGGTCCGATGCAGTTAGTACCGGACTTCGGTCCGATGCAGTCAGTTCCGGACTTCGGTCCGATGCAGTTAGTTCCGGACTTCGGTCCGATGCAGGGGACAAGGTCCCAGTCAGTTCCGGACTTCGGTCCGATGCAGTTTTCCGGGTCCCGACCCGATGCAGTGGGCAAGGCCCAATATGTGTTTATATGTTGTTGTATGGTATGTGGTAAGTTGGGGGAGCTCACTAAGCTTCGTGCTTACAGTTTCAGTTTTGGTTTCAGGTACTTCCGCAAGCAAAGGGAAGAGCTCTGGATGACGGCATCGCACACACCACCGTTTCAGCTTTAGTTGGATTTGATTTAGTTGTTGTTTTGGATATAGCATGTTACATTTTCCGCACAGTACTTTATTATCTTTTGGGACATATCACGCATGGTTTATCTATATGATACTCTGATTATAGTTTTGATGGTATTAAAAACGAAATTTTTGGGTCGTATTTTTGGGTCGTTTCACCGTTTTTCGCGTAGACTTCCGTTCTTGGGCTATTTTTCGCCAAATTCGAGGGTCGGGATGCCCCGAGTGATTATGGAAAGTTGGGAGAGATTTCGAGGGAGATTTGGGAGAGATTCCTCGTTCTCAGAGAGATTTGGGAGAGATTTGACGTACTTGGAGAGATTTCGCATACGAAGAGATACGTGAGAGAGATTTCACATACTTAGAGAGATTTGGGAGAGATTTGACATACTTGGAGAGATTTGGGAGAGATTTGACATACTTGGAGAGATTTCACATACAAAGAGATATGTGGGAGAGATTTCACATACTTAGAGAGATTTGGGAGAGATTTGACATACTTGGAGAGATTTGGGAGAGATTTGACATACTTGGAGAGATTTCACATACAAAGAGATATGTGAGAGAGATTTCACATACTTAGAGAGATTTGGGAGAGATTTGACATACTTGGAGAGATTTCACATACAAAGAGATATGTGGGAGAGATTTCACATACTTAGAGAGATTTGGGAGAGATTTGACATACTTGGAGAGATTTCACATACAAAGAGATATGTGGGAGAGATTTCACATACTTAGAGAGATTTGGGAGAGATTTGACATACTTGGAGAGATTTGGGAGAGATTTGACATACTTGGAGAGATTTCACATACAAAGAGATATGTGAGAGAGATTTCACATACTTAGAGAGATTTGGGAGAGATTTGACATACTTAGAGAGATTTCACTGGTGACCTTTTTGAGTGTCCGGCTACGCGCTGCAAGGTCCTTAAACCCCATTAAGCCTTGATTAGGGATCTTGCATACTCCCGATGAGTATGTAACATTGTCGTATCGGTTTGGCTTTCTACGTACCACCGTTTCAGGTTAAGGAGATTTAGGTGAACGCACTTTTCGATTTATGATCTCTCATTAGAATAGAGAGTTGTTTAGAAGTTACTTAACGTAAACTCTAGTACTCACGGCAAATTGGGTTGACCGGCTTGGCTTGTTGACTTTTGCTGACTTTGACTTGACCGAAAATTGACGGTTGTCACATCATCCCCCCGTTAGAGGGAATTTCGTCCCGAAATTCGAATTTAGGCAAGGAGTTTGAAAATGACTAAGGTCGGCTCTACATTATTTTGATTCTGACTAAGAGACGAGTTATCATACGTGAAACTTAGCTTATACACATTATGATATAACCAATACTGGGCGGATAGTAAAATGTGTGACTCTATTTCAGTTTCACATCCCAACGAGGAAAAGAAACTAAGTCAGAATTCTCACATTTTATTATCTACCAGGTATTTGTTATATATAACTGGGGAATGTATAAGCAAGGAAATCATAACAAATAACTTAGTAATTCTTCTTAATGAATTAGAGTTCCTAGTCAGGGCTAACATTGAACCTAGATGTATTTTAACCGCTCACTTATAAAGTAGAAGTATGTTCTCGAAAGTTGACCTACATCCCTATGATGCAGTCCCATTGCGGAGTCGAAGCAATTCCTAGAATGGTCTTATGACGGCCTTGGAATTTCCTATTGTTTATGCTCCCAGTTTAATCTTTGGCATTACAACTATGCATGCTTAAATCAATGTTAGACTTAATTAAATAAAGAAATTTGGAATTTAAACGTCGGTGTTAGAAACACGTACTAATATTTGCAGGCAGTTCCGGGGTGGTCTCTCCTTCGGTGATCGCAAGTACCCTTCCACCACCACTGGCATCCCTTGCTCTTGGGCAGTTCCTTTTAAAGTGGCCTGTTTCTCCACATTTGTAACAGGCTGGGCTTACTCCAGAGCCGGGGAACTGGTTGATGGGTCGTGCCGGTGCCTTACAGAAACGGGTAGTGTGCCCTTTTCTATTGCAGTTCTTGCAATGCAATTCTCTACAAGCCCCAGTGTGATGGAAGCTACACTTGTTACATTTCGGAAGGGTTCCAGCGTATTGCTTTATGGGAGTTGGTGCGGTGAGGGTTGTGGCAGCATGAATCGCGACAATTGGCGTGGTTGTCGAAGTGTCCCGGCTGGCTCGATGGTCGATGAGTTGTTGTGCCAACTCCTTGGCGCTGTCGAAGGTAGTTGGTCTTGAGGCCAATACATTATCATGAATCTGGGATGATAGCCCCCAAAGGTATCGTTCTATCTTCTTCTCCTCTGGGGTGACCATTGCAGGACAGAGGAGTGCTAGGTCATTGAATCGGGCAGTATAAGCTTCGAGATCCATTCCCGACATTTTGAGGTTCCAGAGTTCCTCTTCTAGTTTTTGCACTTCGCCTCTTGGGCAATACTCCTTTAGCATTAAAGCTTTTAGATCCTCCCAGCTTATAGAGTTAGCCACAGCAGGAGTAAGTGACTTAACTCGGCTATTCCACCAAGTAAGAGCTTTTCTTGAAAAAGTGAATGCCGCATACTTGACTTTGCTCGCTTCAGGACAAGCGCAGATTTCAAAGACTGCTTCGGTCCTTTCAAACCATTGCATCAGCGCGATGACGCCCCCGCTTCCGTCGAAAGAATCGGGTTTGCCATTTGTGAAGTCTTTGTAAGAACACTCCTTAGTGCGTCCTGTGCTGTCCCCCTGATTCGAGTTAGTATTCCCGGATCCGAATCCGCCGGATCCATTTGTACCCATTTGCGACATTGCTGCCGCCACTGCTGCTGTTACGGCAGCTTGAAACATTATGGGATCAAACTGCGGAGGGGGCGGTGCTGTGCTCCCGGAGGGTCTGGACTTTTTCTTTGGCGGCATAGTCCTGTCATAAGTTGGTAGAGACGTACAAACGATAAGTTTTTAATAATAGAGACAAGTCAGAAGTTATCAAGCCAGACTTGTCTGTATCATGTTCTGTTTTAAAAGTATTTTGTATGTATTTCGCAACAAAGTCCTCGTGAATGAATTTTAGTGGTGGTGACTCAAATGCAACTAGTGATTTGTTTCGCCTAATCCCTTTCTAAAATTACTTGATATATATTAAGAATTTCTTAGAGTTACCATATGTATATTGTTTGTAGTATAGGGTTCGAGGATAATAGGTTTACATCTCATTAACGTAAGGAAGATTTTGGGCAATGCTACGATTCCCTTGAATAGTGTAGTCTCCGGATTCTGAAGGATTCGAATGTCTCCACTTAACAACCTAGTTCGGTCGTGGTCTTCTTTCCAGGTTTCCAAGCACTCTACCTAAGGAGGCGTTGGGCCTTGAATAACCGGACGAGGGTTAGGATTTGGAACAAGGGCTATCAGGGTAGGTTCTCCACCTCAGGGTTGGGGTCAGGGCCATCAGCAAAGCCTTCAGCTTGGTGATCATCCAAAGGGATTTGGTACTCACTCTATGGCTCCTCTCCGAGCCATTCAGTATTGCCGTGGTTAGGGTAGTACGGGTCGTCGTGGAGAAGGAATTCAGCCATAATATCTTTGCGAGAAATGGGGATATAAGAAATAACTAAGTAGACGTATTAATTAGATAATTATAAGATGATCTTTATCAGGTACTTCAATATATTATTTAGGGTATACTAGTCACATGTATTTGGGACAGGATAGACCTTCGAATAAGCGATCCTAACTCTAAATCCCCAATCCAACGAGAACAGGAAGTAAAGCAAGGACCCACAGATTCTAAGTCTATGACGTCCTGGATACATATAATTTTAATGTATCCTCTAGGCAGTTATTGACCTATTGATAAAATCTATTTAGTTCTCAAATAAGTAATTATAATAATTCCAAATACCCCTATGGTATTTCATTGTGGTAGTGTTGGTAAGTTTTTAGACTTGTTGCAACTCCTACAACCATTCCTGGGCATATGGTAATCATTTCTGGGTGAGACATAGTTGATCAGGCTATGTCATTCCCAGTCCTGACTATACATCCCCAAGCCTACTCGTATTGTTCAACAATTACTACTTTTGTTCCATCCCATCGTGATACTGACCCTAGTGTGTGTGTGCACATGCTCTTACTTTTACCGAAGAATTATTTGTTTCTAAAAGTATAGTTGTTTTGAAAACTTTTAAATCAGAGACTTTCGGTCCCAATGTATTTATAGTTTGTATATCTTATGTGGTTCGATATACTGAGTTCACTATAAACAATGCTCTGATACCAATCTGTCACACCCCCAAACCAAGGATGGCGGAAACGTCCAGGGGTGGAGGACTTCATGTACAGTATCACAACAATATGTATAATAGTGCTCAAAGTAAATACAACCATCATAAATATAATTGAAAAAGTTACACCAAAGTATATGTTTACATGTTTCAAAATCAATTACATTATGATGACAAAAATAAATTGTTGACGGTTTAACGTCCCATCCTCAAAGCGCTGAAGTTTTCCTGTTTCACTGATTTCCTAAGAATACAAGTAGTTTTGAAAAAGAGTGTCAACAATTAAGTTGGTGAGCTCATAAGAGTTTTGTTTGGAGTAGAAACCGTTTTCCTTCTTAAAATCGATGAAGTTTGATTTCCAGAAAATCCAATATTTTCTTAGTTAAGTGTAAACAGAATAATCCTAAATGATACGTTGATGTATTCTAGATTTACCCGTAGATTTCCCCTATAATTGTCCAGCCTATATAAATTATATAAGATTTAGGTTAGATAAAACGTCGAATGTAATGGGTCCGCCCTAGGTCCACAACCAAACAAGGAACAGGAGATAAGGCGGGCACCACCAATTCCAAGCCAATCCAGACTAAATTCTTGTATGACTCAAGCATATACGCTCAACGATTATAGTTGAAGTCTAACCATATGAAAATCTATTGCGATTATAACCTATACATATCATAGTTCACCGGGGAGTAATAGGGATTAGGGAACCTGAACTATGCATATGAATAGCTTATCAAAAGTGATGGTGATGGTGAGTGTAACCTATACAATGTGTTAATGTGAATATAACCTATACATATCATAGTTCACCGGGGAATAATAGAGATTAGTGAACCTGAACTATGCATATGAATAGCTTATCGAAAGTGATGTGAATATAACCTATATGATGTGTTAATGTGAATATAACCTATACATATCATAGTTCACCAGGGAATAATAGAGATTAGTGAACCCGAACTATGCATATGAATAGCTTATCGAAAGTGATGTGAATATAACCTATATGATGTGTTAATGTGAATATAACCTATACATATCATAGTTCACCGGGGAATAATAGAGATTAGTGAACCTGAACTATGCATATGAATAGCTTATCGAAAGTGATGTGAATATAACCTATATGATGTGTTAATGTGAATATAACCTATACATATCATAGTTCACCGGGGAATAATAGAGATTAGTGAACCTGAACTATGCATATGAATAGCTTATCGAAAGTGATGTGAATATAACCTATATGATGTGTTAATGTGAATATAACCTATACATATCATAGTTCACCGGGGAATAATAGAGATTAGTGAACCTGAACTATGCACATGAATAGCTTATCGAAAGTGATGGTGAATTCCTTTCTTGTAATTAAGTTCCTAGAGTAGATGAAACATAAACTATACCTATTATAGTTTATTACATTGTTTGTAATATGTATTTACCATAACTATACCAATTATAACTAACGAGTTCGTTTGTGGGGGTATAATGGCTTAACTATACTTATTATAGATTATCTTAATCGTCCATAGCGGCAATAACTCTTATGTAAGTGTAAGACCTTTAATATTGTTTTTGTTATATGAATGACCCTAAACTATACCTATTATAGTTTATCGATTGATTTCGTGGGAAATGAGCATAGGCCTTACTTGTCATAATTTATCAATATTTATATTTTAATGGATATAGCCTCGTAGTATCGTATATATATATATATATATATATATATATATATATATATATATATATATATATATATATATATATTTGTCATACTTGTGAAGATGTAAATCCATGTGTTTTCTGATGTATGTCTATGTAGGAATACAAAATTTGTCATATATTGCAACTACACATAATCAACTAACGATGTATACCTTGCTCGACATGTTACAAGGTGAAATGAAATTTATTGTGTTTTTCTGTTAATAACCTTTTCTGTAACTGATATTGGAAAAATTGTAGAAAAATCATAAAATGTCCAAATCAGGTTCTGTAACTTCTGAGAGTTTGGAAAATGAGTCTAGTTTGTTCATAATTTTTATTATAATTTTTAATGATCTCTAACTTGGGTGAAAAAGTCCATAATCACAGACTGGTCCGGATTGATGTTTGAAATGATAGGCGGTTTTGTGAAAATCACCATAAATTGTAGAAAAATCGTATGGAGATGTGCAAGTAGTCATTTTAAAGCTAAGAAGTGGAACTACATGCACCTAAAACAGTTTTGAAAACAAAAATATTTAAGATGTCCAAAACAGTCCGTGAATGGAGTGAAACTTTTCTGATGAAAGCTGTTAGAAGAATGTAGTTATGTTCTAAGCATTTTAACTTGTATTCCCCCCCTAAAAACTTGAGAAAACGTGAAAATGTAGGGGTATGAACTCACCTTGTGTGATTTTAGTAGATAAGTGTTGAAGAAGAGAAGTGTTCAACCCAAGAACACTAGAAGAACCGTTTGAAGATTCGAAGCTCTAACACAAATATAATGGAGTTTGTGTAAGATATCCATGATTTGAGTGGAAATAATTGAGGTAATCATAAAGGAAATGGATTATGCTTACCAAAGATGGAGGAAACTCTCAAGATCAGCCCTTGAATCTCGGATTTCTAGAGAGAGAAAGTGAGAGAGAAAGGAGTTTGATCTTCTTGTGAAATGAGAACAAATGAAAGAAAATGAGGAGAGAGGATGATTATCCAGCTCTCAAAGGCATGGGGATGGCTTGTGAGGGAGGTAAAAAGTACAAGGTATGGTGGGGAGGAGTGTGGGTTGTCATGGAGTGGGTGTGGGGGTTGCTTGCGTCATAACTAAGGTAAGGTCAACACTCTTCTTTTTGTACTTTACCAACTCCTTTTTAAATAAGATTTTATCCTTAAAATGTGATTAAATCATTAATTTAGGGGTCTTATAATTAAAAATAAAGTTTTGGGTGAAAACCCCATGTTAAAACAATTAAAAATGGGTTTAAAACGCAAAAATACGCAAAAATGTGCGAAATCCGAGCTGCCCCAGCGAGACCCTTCGGATCTCGGCCGAGGCTCGGTCTCTGGGCCGAAGTTCGGTCAGATGGGGGCTCGGCTCGGACGCGGGTGGCTGAGGCGGGGAGGCGAAAGGCGAAGCGAGCTCGGTCCGATGTGATGCAGTCCGAAGCGAAGTGGGAAACGAAGGCAGGTTCGGTCCGAAGGGAGGCCAGAACCGAAGGTACTGTAGTGAACAGTAATGAACAGTAGCTTCGGTTCGGACCTTCCTTCCAAGTTGGGTTCGGTTCGGATCTTCTTCCTTGCATGGTTCGGTTCGGATGAACAGTACTTTCGGTTCAGCTCATGAACAGTACTTTCGGTTCAGCTCATGAACAGTACTTTCGGTTCGGACCCTCATGAATAGTGCTTTCGGTTCAGAGGGTTCGTTTCCTTAAGTCCGTTTTTCGCGTAGACTTCCGTTCTTGGGCTATTTTTCGCCAAATTCGAGGGTCGGGATGCCCCGAGTGATTATGGAAAGTTGGGAGAGATTTCGAGGGAGATTTGGGAGAGATTCCTCGTTCTCAGAGAGATTTGGGAGAGATTTGACGTACTTGGAGAGATTTCGCATACGAAGAGATACGTGAGAGAGATTTCACATACTTAGAGAGATTTGGGAGAGATTTGACATACTTGGAGAGATTTGGGAGAGATTTGACATACTTGGAGAGATTTCACATACAAAGAGATATGTGGGAGAGATTTCACATACTTAGAGAGATTTGGGAGAGATTTGACATACTTGGAGAGATTTGGGAGAGATTTGACATACTTGGAGAGATTTCACATACAAAGAGATATGTGAGAGAGATTTCACATACTTAGAGAGATTTGGGAGAGATTTGACATACTTGGAGAGATTTCACATACAAAGAGATATGTGGGAGAGATTTCACATACTTAGAGAGATTTGGGAGAGATTTGACATACTTGGAGAGATTTCACATACAAAGAGATATGTGGGAGAGATTTCACATACTTAGAGAGATTTGGGAGAGATTTGACATACTTGGAGAGATTTGGGAGAGATTTGACATACTTGGAGAGATTTCACATACAAAGAGATATGTGAGAGAGATTTCACATACTTAGAGAGATTTGGGAGAGATTTGACATACTTAGAGAGATTTCACTGGTGACCTTTTTGAGTGTCCGGCTACGCGCTGCAAGGTCCTTAAACCCCGTTAAGCCTTGATTAGGGATCTTGCATACTCCCGATGAGTATGTAACATTGTCGTATCGGTTTGGCTTTCTACGTACCACCGTTTCAGGTTAAGGAGATTTAGGTGAACGCACTTTTCGATTTATGATCTCTCATTAGAATAGAGAGTTGTTTAGAAGTTACTTAACGTAAACTCTAGTACTCACGGCAAATTGGGTTGACCGGCTTGACTTGTTGACTTTTGCTGACTTTGACTTGACCGAAAATTGACGGTTGTCACACAATCTTTGGTAAACCTTAGATTGTCCTCGACAATTGTTTAATCCTTTTAGTCATATCCAGTTCTAAACCTTTTTCCCTTCTTAATGCCCCAGGCATTTGGAAAATTTTAGAACGGATTCTCCTTCATCCATACATCGGGACCATTTTCATCCGACTCGCCGAGTTCCTTCTTGAACTCGTCGAGTTTATCTTCATCATAAGAACTTGTCCAGTCTATGACTCGCCGAGTTATGTGAACAACTCGTCGATTCTATCTTCAAAGATTGGGAGATTGCCTTGGACTCGCCGAGTCCGTTCATGCACTCACCGAGTCCAGTCTTGATCAACTTCATACAGTCGATCTAAATGAGTTCTAACACATCCAAACCATAGATTTGGCCCCCTAATGACCATTTTACACGTAAAGTTCCAAACTTGATGCACATGCATGGGGTTTTTAGCTCAAAAACCCATATAAAGTGTCTTACAATGTGCATGGGGCTACCATGGCCCTAAAGTTGGCACCTTTTGTTGGGTTTTGAGCATTCTAACACTCCTAAGTGTACATGCAACCCTAAATACCTTGGATCTATGTTTTCTCTATTATACATACAAATAAGAACTTCCAAGGTATTATCCTAATCTAGCATACAAACACAATGACTATAGCAAGATAGAATACATACCTCTTTGGAGAAGAAAGTCTTCATGAAGCTAGAGTGCCTAGTGCCCCAAGTGTGACACCTCAAATGGAATCACAATCATCAAAACACTTGGAATGACTTGAGAGAATTCTACACTCATCAAAATCGGCTAGCCCTTTCTTCACACACACTAGTGTGATTCTAGTTGCCAATTTTGTCAAGAATAAGATCTTTATATAGTGTTACAATTAGGGTAAACCCTAATTGTCATGACTTTCCATTTCCTTGGATCCATGGGTACAAATACACCATGGAGCATCCATGAACCATCCTATGGGTTTTAGCCCAACTTGATTATCCATGGAGCATTAGCCCACTATACAAGTATGGATGATTTACACAATCAACCCATATATTTAATTAGTCTTCTTTTGATCACTTAATTAATCCTAGATTAATTCTTGATCAATACTAATTAAATAATCTTATCATTCTTATTATTAATATACTAGAACTTATAATATATTAATAACCATAAGTGTCTTATTTCTCTCATCCAAGTGCATGATGGTATGCAACCCAAAATGGACCATGCCGGGTCGGGTCAAGTCTTACCAAATATAGTTATGGACTTAGACATTAATCCAACACCTTTATGCCATGAGACCCCTCTTAAAGCCCAGATCTGAAGCTAAAGTCCACATACATTGCTTAAATCTGAAAGTGGCTTTGAAAAGCCCTAAATGCATCCAGGATCCATACCCTAAAGGTGAACAACCAAATGAAAGACCAAAGCATGAGCATTTTACCTTGATTAAGCTGGAAATGGAACGAGATTCCTGGATCTACAAGCCCCAATTCGAATACTCAAGCTCCTCTCCTATATTCCAAGCTTGACAAATCAACAAAAACACCAAAATGGCCTTAACACACACATTTACGGCTAGGGTTTCACTATGCAGCTCGTCGGGAGTGTTAGGGACAAGGAAGGCCGATTTAATGTGTTTATATAGGGTGCAAACCCTCATTTTAGGGTTTTTTCCAAAAGCGCGGACTCGCCGAGTCCGACCTCTGACTCGCCGAGTCAACCACTTGGCCCCCGCGTCCAATTCGCTTCCATTCGACGAGTTGGGCCACCAACTCGCCGAGTCCTAGGCCAAAAATGCAAAATGCTTAATTTAAATTACGTACCAGGAACCAGGTGCTACAAATCTCCCCCACTTATTTTAGACTTCGTCCTCGAAGTCTGCTGCTCGATCCTGAAACAGCTCAGGGTAATGCTCCATCATCTTGTCCACCAGCTCCTAAGTCCACTCCGAGACCTTCCGGTGCTGCCACTGAACCTTTACCAGCTCCATTCTCTTGTTCCTCAGATCCTTTGACTTCTTGTCCAGGATCGCCACTGGCCGCTCGATGTAGTTTAGGCTGTCATTGACCTGAATGTCCTCTAAAGGCACTACTGCCGAATCGTCCACCAAACATTTCCGCAACTGGGAAACATGAAAGCTGTTACGAATCTGGCTGAGTTCTGCTGGCAGATCCAGCCTATATGCTACCTTGCCCACCCGGGCTACAACCCTAAAAGGTCCAATATAGCTAGGGCCCAACTTGCCTCGCTTCCTGAATCATATGACACCCTTCCAAGGTGACACCTTCAGGAGAACCATATCCCCGCCTTGGAACTCCAGGTCTGAACGATGCTTGTCGGCATAACTTTTCTGCCGACTCTGAGCAGTTTAAAGCCTGCTCCGGACCTGCTGGATCCTCTCCGTCGTCTTGAGCACCACTTCGGTGCTCCCCATGGCCCTCTGGCCAACCTCACCCCAACATATCGGGGTCCTACACCTTCTCCCGTATAACATCTCAAAAGGAGGACGGTCAATACTCTCGTGGTAGCTGTTGTTGTATGAGAACTCAGCCAAAGGAAGATAGGTATCCCAACTACCACCGAAGTCTAACACGCATGCCCGAAACATATCCTCCAGGGTCTGGATGGTCCGCTCACTCTGACCATCTGTTTGCGAGTGAAAAGCGGTGCTAACATGCAGACGAGTTCCCAGCTCGTCATGGAACTTCTTCCAGAATCTGGAAGTAAACCGAACGTCTCTGTCTAAAATCACTGATACAGGCACCCCGTGCCACGCCACCACCTCCCGGATATAAATGTCGGCCAACTTTTCGGCCGAAATACTTTCCTGAATCGGGATAAAATGGACGCTCTTGGTCAGTCGGTCGACGATGACCCAGATCGAATCCACTCCCCACGCGGTCCTAGGAAGCTTAGTGATAAAATCCATCGTGATGTCTTCCCATTTCCACAGCGGGATATCCAACGGCTACATCTTGTCATAAGCTCTCGATGCTCGGCCTTGACCTTCCTGCAGGTCAAGCACCGCTCTACGTACCATGCCACGTCCCGCTTCATGCAAGGCCACCAATAGTCCAGGCGAAGATCCCTATACATCTTCTTCACCCTGGGGTGAATGGAGAATTGAGATTTGTGTGCCTCCTCCATCAATACTTGGCGCTCACCCCCATGATACGGGACCCACACCCAACGGTGCAGAGTCAACAACCCCCGGCTGTCATAGTCAAAGGAGGAAACCTGACCCACAATCCACTCGCTCTTCCGATGTTCCTCCTTCATGGCCTCCTGCTGGGCCTCCCGGATCCGTTCCAACATCGAAGTCACCACTGTCATCCTCATACAAATATCCCTGATCGGTGCTGCCTTGCGGCTAAGCGCGTCGGCCACCACATTGGCCTTTCCCGGATGGTAAAGGATCTCGCAATCGTAATCCTTTACTACATCAAGCCACCGACGCTGCCTCATGTTCAAATTCGGCTGGTCTATGAGATACCTCAGGCTCTTGTGGTCCGTGTAAATCGTACAACGAACCCCATAGAGGTAATGACGCCAAATCTTGAGGGCGAACACGACAGACCCCAGCTCCAAATCATGCGTCGGGTAATTCGCCTCGTGAGGGTTCAGCTGCCTTGATGCATAGGCGATGACATGCCCTCTCTGCATCAGAACTGCGCCCAAACCTGAGATGGACGCATCGCAATATACCACAAAATTGTCCATGCCCTCGGGCAGGGCTAAGATTGGCGCCTCGCACAATCTCTGTCTCAGAGTCTCGAATGCAGCCTGCTGCTCAGGCCCCCAACGAAAGACCACGACTTTCCTCGTTAGCCTGGTCAGGGGTACATCTATCTTGGAGAAATCCTGGATGAATCTCCGATAGTAGCCGGATAATCCTAGGAAACTCCGAATCTCAGATGGAGACTTCGGAACCTCCCACCTCATCACGGCCTCCACCTTGGCCGGGTCCACTGAAATCCCGTCCTAGTTGATGAGATGCCCAAGTAACTGCACCTCGCGCAACTAGAACTCACACTTGGAGAACTTAGCATACAAGTTCTCCTTCCTCAAAGTACTCAGAACCTCATGCAAGTGCTCCTTATGCTGCTCTCGCATCTTGGAATAAACCAAGATATCGTCAATGAAAACAATTACAGATCGATCCAACATCAGCCGACACACGCGATTCATGAGATCCATGAACACGGTAGGAGCATTGGTGAGCCCAAAAGGCATCACCACAAACTCATAATGACCATAACGTGTCCAAAAAGCAGTCTTCTGCACATCCTCCTCTCTGACCCCTCATCTGATGATACCCCGAACACATATCAATCTTGGAGAACCAAGATGCTCCCTATAGATGGTCAAAGAGGTCGTCGATCCTCGGGAGTGGGTAACGGTTCTTCACCGTTACCTTATTCAGCTCCCGATAGTCTATACACATCCGATGCGACCCGTCCTTCTTCTTCACAAACAGAATCGGGGCTCCCCAGGGTGAACTGCTTGGTCTAATGAATCCATTGTCTAACAGCTCTTGCAGCTGTGTAGACAACTCCTGCATCTCAGGATAAGCCAACCGATATGGTGCCTTGGCTATCGGAGCCGCACCAGGGACTAGGTCGATCCTGAACTCTACCTGTCGCTCCGGAGGTATCCCAGGCAACTCCTCGGGGAATACGTCCGCAAACTCACGCACCACGGGCACCTCGCCCACCGTCGCCTTACCCGCGTCCCGGGTGTCCATAACATAGGCAACATATCCTGCGTAGCCCTGCTGAAGGTAACGCCTAGCTCTCGCTGCTGAACATACCGTTGGTCCTTGCTGTGGCCTCTCGCCCTGAACTACCAACTCTCCCCCACTTGGGGTCCTGATCCGAACCAGCTGCTGAGCGCAATCTATCACTACCCCATTGGTGCTCAACCAATCCATGCCTATAATCACCTTGTTCCCCCTTAACGGGATAGGAACCAGGTCCACCAGGTAACGCTCCTCGAACAGCCTCAAAACACAATCTCGATAGACCTCCGGTGCTCGCACCGACCAATCGTTCGCGATCTCGACCTCTAGTGGGCAATCCAACATGCCCGAAGACTCCGAAAACTTCTTGCTAAGCGCAAGAGAGACAAAAGATCGGGTGGCACCCGAATCAAACAACACCTGAACTGGGATTCCGTTCACATGGAACGATCCTAAACGAGGCACATGATATATCAAAAATCACAGCGACATAATATAAAAGCACAAGGATAAGAAATCATACCCGTCACCACATCGGGTGCACCGTGTGCCTCCTCGGCTGTCAGCTGAAATGCTCGGCTACGAACCACTGGAGCCTCCATCTTGGCCTTCCGGCCATCCACCACCCATGTTGTCGCTGGATTCGGCGTCACAACCGGCGCCGTTGCTGCTGCTGCTATCAATCTAGGGCAATTGACCTTTTTATGGCCCTTCTGATTGCAATGAAAGCGAATCAGGTCAGATATCTGAATCGCAGGATTAGGGGCAGTACAATCCTTACCAAAATGCCCAATCTTGCCGCACTTATAGCAACCTGAACCCGGCCCAGTGAGGCAAGCTCCATCGTGTGACCGACCGCATTTTCCATAGTGGTCCCGCCCAAACTGGCCTTTCGGCCTATCATCGGATCCCTTGGGCTTCTTCCACGAAGCCCCCGCCGTCTGCCCTTCCACTGCCTTCCTCTTCCGGATGTGCTCCAGATCAATCTCCCTCTCCCTAGCCTTGGCAATCATGGAGTCCAGGGTAGGGCAAGCTGAAAAACTGACATGCTTCCGGATGTCAGCCCGTAACATGTCATGGTAGCGGGTTCTCTTCATGTCCTCATCACCCGCATATTGGGGAACCAACAAGGCCCTCTCTCGGAAATTGGTGGTGATCTCCGCCACAGTCTCCGTCGTCTGTCTCATATCCAAGAACTCCCTGGCCAGCTGCTGAAGCTCTACAGCTGGCACAAACTCTGCTCTGAACCGGGTCACAAAATCTGACCATGTCATAGCCTTAACAACCGAGGCTCCCAAAGAGTCACCAACTGACTACCAGCAGTCCCTAGCCCGGTCCCTCAAACACCCTGCTGCAAATCGTACCTTCGACCCCTCGGGGCAGAAGCTGGTCAGCTGTGTAGACTCAATGTCCGCAATCCATCGTCTGGTAGCAATGGGGTCCTTTGCCCCGTGGAAATCTGGCGCACCACTCCCCCTGAAGTCCTTAAAGGACAGTGTACGTGGTGCTGACTGGCTAGCCGCCATGTCACTCCGGAATGCCCTGAGGCGATCCTCCATCAACTCAATGATCCCTTCCTTGATCGACCCGAAGATAACCGGCGTCGCATCAAGGATACCCCTCGTAATCTCGAATGCAATGAACTTACGTAACCCATCATCCACATGCTTTGATCCTGCCCCCGAGCCCGATCCTGATCTGGATCCTGAACCTCCTGCTCCATGTAGCGTAACCAACATTCTGAAACAATAACATACAAATGTCAGGGTCACATATACTTTCTTGGAGATATCACACACTTACTAAGTTTCCCGGTTCCATCTCGGCCCTCCTTGATTCAAGTACGGATCCTCTGCTTTCAGTAGTACGGGTCCATACTACCTTCCACATCTATCCGTACTTTCCTCAAGAATTGCTTCGACTTCACCAAGTCCCTTTTACCGATACCCTTTCCGCTGACCTCATCCTAGGATTCGCTAGGGCACTCTCCAACCTACTCTCCGCCATCAGCTGCACTGGGAGTCCCCACCACCTCCCCCTAACTAGCTTGCGGATACTGTTACATATCCACTCCTTAGTTAGTTGAAGCTGGTCAGAACCCCAATAGCACAAAGCAAGCAGCATTCGTGCTTTGAGTAATCAAACCAGGCATAACCTATATAAACCATCCTACTACTGACTAAACAATCCTAGCATACAGCTCATACAACAGGCACATAAGGCATCCTTCCTAGATCCTTAGCCCTAATTAGCATGCAATTCTCAGAATCATATATCAGGCACACAAGGCATCCTCCTAGATCCTTAGTCCTATTCTAGCATGCATTTTTCTGAATCAAAACCAGTATGGGTATCTTGGGGAAAACTTACTTGAGCCCGGCCGGTCGCATGCATCATACACTTCGCCTTTCTTAAAATTTCTCAGGTTAGCCTTTAGAAAACCATTTTCAATGAAAAATCTTTTAGTCCCTCGGTTTGAGTCCAGACACCTCCGAGGGTGTGTCTGAATCCCTCCAACCAGGGCTCTGATATCAACTTGTATCGACCCAAATTTCAAGACCAAAAATTTTGTTTTTGAATTAATGCGTTTAGCAAACATTTTACCAAAAACATTGTCAATAAACATTCATTACAAAATCATGATACTGTATTTTAAACCATAACATCAAAAGTGTAGAAAACTCAGAGCGCAGTCCCAAAACTTCTTGCGGAAACATGAGTGTGTGTGATGTGCTGCTACGCCGCCGGCTCTTTCCCCTTCGACGAAGAGGTACCTGAAACCAAAACCAAAACTGTAAGCACAAAGCTTAGTGAGTTCCCCCATCATACCACATACCACATAATATCATCGATATCTTTCAACCGGTAACATTCATCGGTATCTTTCAACCGGTAACCTTCATCAGTATCTTTCAACCGGTAACCTTCATCGGTATCTTTCAACCGGTAACCATCATTGGTATCTTTCAACCGGTAAACAACATCGGTATCTTTCAACCGGTAACTGGGGACTATTTCACCCCTTACTACTAACATGCAATCAACAGATATAAGCATACAGTCAGGCATATCCGGGTACTGACCTACCCTTGGGTCCTATGGACCACTGTTAGGGAAACTAATCCCTACTAAACACATAACATATAATCCAGATAAATCACATAACCAGTCCAAGATAATTATCACAAAGACTATTATCTTATAAACACCCCTTTTTGGTGGGCCGACATTGTGGCCTTAGACCCACCCCTACTGGAAGGTAACTCACCTCAATGTCGTGCAATGTCTGAAATATCCCCGGCGCACAAGTCGACTCCCTACGACTCCTCGATCCCTACACGACAACCATCAAGTCAACACATATCACATACAACCCTAAACAGGGTCGGTCCAAACTCAGTCAAAGTCAACGCTGGTCAAAGTCAACATTCAGTTTACCTGACTCGCCGAGTTGGCCTACCAACTCGTCGAGTCCATGCTTCTCTAATCCGACCCAAACCCCGACTCCACTCGTCGAGTCTAGCAAGAACTCGACGGGTTCTCCTTCATCCATACATCGGGACCATCTTCATCCGACTCGTTGAGTTCCTTCTTGAACTCGTCGAGTTCATCTTCATCATAAGAACTTGTCCAGTCTATGACTTGCCAAGTTATGTGAACAACTCGTCGATTCTATCTTCAAAGATTGGGAGATTGCCTTGGACTCGCCGAGTCCGTTCATGCACTCGCCGAGTCCAGTCTTGATCAACTTCATACAGTCGATCTAAATGAGGTCTAACACATCCAAACCATAGATCTGGCCCCCTAATGACCATTTTACATGTAAAGTTCCAAACTTGATGCACATGCATGGGGTTTTTAGCTCAAAAACCCATATAAAGTGTCTTACAATGTGCATGGGGCTCTAGTGGCCCTAAAGTTGGCACCTTTATGCCATGAGACCCCTCTTAAAGCTCAGATCTGAAGCTAAAGTCCACATACATTCCTTAAATCCGAAAGTGGCTTTGAAAAGCCCTAAATGCATCCAAGATCCATACCCTAAAGGTGAACAACCAAATGAAAGACCAAAGCATGAGCATTTTACCTTGATTAAGCTGGAAATGGAACGAGATTCCTGGATCTACAAGCCCCAATTCGAATACTCAAGCTCTCTCCTATCTTCCAAGCTTCACAAATCAACAAAAGCACCAAAATAGCCTTAACACTCACATATACGGCTAGGGTTTCACTATGCAGCTCGTCGGGAGTGTTAGGGACAAGGAAGATCGAGTTAATGTGTTTATATAGGGTGCAAATCCTCATTTTAGGGTTTTGTCCAAACAGCACGGACTCGCCGAGTCCGACCTCTGACTCGCCGAGTCAACCACTTGGCCCCCGGGTCCAATTCGCTTCCACTCGACGAGTTGGGCCACCAACTCGCCGAGTCCTAGGCCAAAAATGCAAAATGCTTAATTTAAATTACGTACCAGGAACCAGGTCTTACAAGTTATGACCGTTTGAAGTTAGGAAGATTTTGGGCTTAGTCTAGTACATTGGGCGTAAATTGAGTATG
Organism: Lactuca sativa; assembly: GCF_002870075.4. NCBI lineage: Eukaryota > Viridiplantae > Streptophyta > Magnoliopsida > Asterales > Asteraceae > Lactuca > Lactuca sativa. The sequence goes on from NC_056623.2 coordinate 232,276,391, forward strand.
CTGGACATACGAGATCAGTGCCCAAACCCTATTTTTGTGGTTTGAGCACTATTTAAGCTCCTTAACTTCCCCAAACCCATTCCATTCTTAGCCTCCACTTCTCCCATACCCTTCCTTGAAACTCTAACCCTAGTTTGAGTCTTGTGAGAGAAAAAAGATGGTGTACCTTGGATAAGAAGGGACTCATTGAAGAAGTGTTGGTTGCATTGGAGCCTGTAGATCTAGAGCTTGTTCACCTCGATCTTTCTTATGGAGATATAAAGTTTGAATCTTGATAGTGAAGTTGTTAGATCTAGCTAGTTTTGGGTGTTATAAACTTTTGATCATTTTAGTGCATAAATTTGGAAACTTTATCCATTTAAACATCATTTTGATTCAGATCTAAAGGTTGGAGACTTGGACTTAATGGATTAAGTTGAAAAAGATGCACTTTTGGTTCCTGTGAGACTTAAAGACTAGATCTTGTTTGTTGGGACCATTCTAATGAATAAAGTTGGAAACTTTATCCACTATAAAGCTATTAGAAACCATAAAAATGTGATCTAGGTCCTTATATCCCTTCCATGCAAGATTTTGATGGGTTTTGAGCAATACATCATTCCTATGGTGTACATGCAAACCCTAATAGCTTATTAATCTAGTTTGTCTAATGAACATGCAATTGAATATCCAAAGCTATAAACCGTAGATCTAGCATACAGTTAATCATATTAACATAAAATAGGGTTTAGATCTAACCTTGATTGTTATATAGCAATAACAATCTAATCCTTGGCTTTAGAAAGCATAGTGCCTCAAGTGTTGCACCTCTAATGGAGTCACAAACACCACTAAGAAACAAGAATGATTAAGAAAAGAAAAGAGGCACTCAAAAAATGTCTACAAACTCTAATCTAAGTGTTAGCCACCTTTTTGGTGCCCACGGGTTCCTTATATACTTAGGCTATTAGGGTTATCAAACAAGGAAACCCTAATTTGAATGCTTAATCCCTAAGCAGCCCATGGACCCCTTCTGGAACATGCCTTGGACGATTTCTAATGGGCTTCCCCATAGAATTCGTCTAACCTATTATTCCAAGGTGATCCATAGCCCAATTGCAATTATCTTATAATTACAGTTCCAGTCCCCTAAGTTTAATTAATCTCTTTTAGCCACAATATTAATTCTTAATTAATTCTTGACTAATATTAATTAAACAATATGATTTCTCCTTTAATATATTATTCTCATAATATATTAATAAATCATAATTAAACCTTTCTCTCCTTAATTCATCCTACATATTGCTATGGTGAAGGCAACCCAAAAGGACCATGCTCATAATCGGGTCAAGTACATACCAAAATAGTTATGGACTTAGACACTAATCCACCAGTTTCCCACTTGGATAAGTCTAATAACTATTTTGTATAACTTCAGAACCTGATCAACAATTGTAGCTTTCAAAAGCCGCTGTCAACTCTGATCTTATCAGATACGCATGTCCTTTAGATAAGAGATCATATATTCCTCCATTCTCAAGATATCGTATAGACATAAGACATGAATTTTAATCATTCTCTCTATACTGTTTCCCGACTTTCGATTTATGACTGACAATAGACTACAATTGAACACATCAACTTAGTCTCGGCTTAGCCAAGCGCTTAGGTGTCATCACTAAATCATCGAGGGGCCCACAAATATCGCTTTTATCCCACTTTGGGTAAAAGGAATTGATAAACTTCGACTCATATGCTTGCTTGCATTCACTCATCGAATCACATACAACAATAAGTTTTATAATACCAAGTTACTGGTGCGTTTACTTATCATCAATGTGTAACCGACCAGCAAATAACAACTATGACGTCTTGGTTTTAAAAAAATATACAATATTATCGACTCACAATCACTCGTGATAAAATCCATGAAGTGATTCTCATGAGCATGGGTTTAATCCAATACTCTAATCTTATCAAAGTACTCATGAACTCTGCAACAAAATTTTTCTATGTCTAAACACTTTAGACAATCTACATACGGATTCATGATAGTCTTGCTTCATACCTACTTCCAATGTATGATCGACTGTGGAGGTTCAAATAACCTTGTTATTCTGAATAACCTTGTTATTCTGGAAGTCAAAACATGCAAAGTGAAACACAACGATAATACTTAATCCTATATGGTCACACCTTTTATTTAATCACCATATTGATTACTCATTATTCATTGTTTAATGTTTCAGATAATCAATTTGACACTTGAATTATAACAATAGTTGTCCCATGCACCAAGCATGCACAATATGTTTCCTATGGTCCATGGTTTGTGAAATAGATCAATTGAAAACTTTTCCAGTGATGTTCATTTCACAATTCCTAATCCTCATCGTTAGTGTAAGAACACAAGGTTCTTGCCACTATTAGAATATGCTAAATTCTAACATTTTATGCAACGATCCTTTCGCAAAGTCATAGCACAAAAGCCACCAAGACTTGGCCAATGAAATTACAAAGTACTCTATCAGAAATTATTACAAGACAATTCCATAGACGCGAAGTCTCATATTCAAATTACATTCCTTTGAACATCCTTCTTGCATAAAAGTTTCTAATCTAGACATAGACTCTCAATATCCAACTCTTAATATGGAAAAATTTCCATATTTTCCATATGACAACTCATCCTTAATAGAATCTTATCTATTCATAATAATGTCGATATGGTCCATCCAATACCATACTTGCAACTACTCACAAGCGACCAATCCTCAACGAACTTTGGATCGTCCTTTGATAGTTGTTTAATTATTTGAGTCAAAATCAATTCTAGTCCTTTTTCCCTTTTAATGTGCTAGGCATTTGGAAAATTTTGGAATGGTCAAATATTATAGCATTTGCAATCGATCCTATACCCGAAGTGTATGGGACACGATGCATAATGTCTTACATAAAGATATGATACTTTATCAATCTTCTGCCATAATATTTTATGTATCACGTTCTCACAATTCGAACTATGAAGAGGGATGCCGTAATCATAATCGGAATTTAAGAACACACTATGTATCATTTGACTAAATTTATTAAAATTTCTCAATCTAAGCTTTAGATTTTGAAACGAAGTATAATATTCTCTCCCTTAATTATAGCAAAACAACTTTTCAACCCATTCAACTTTGCAAATTGAATCTTTGTTTTTCTTTAATTAATATTGCTAACTTGCAATACTTGCCATAATAATCATACAAGAATAACACTTATGCTCCCACTATCATGATGATTATTATCATATAAGCATAACACTTATGCTCCCACTAGCTTTGACATGTATTATGAAAACAGCTGAATTCCAGAAAACAATGCCTATTGAATTTCTGAAGTTCATATTTCTAATACCAGATGCTTCAATAAGCCTTTATCTAAGCTTCTTAAACTTATACACATTTGCCTTAGATAGCTCATATGTGTGTCTAAACAATTTAGAACTTATATGAATAAGTCCTAAATGTTAGACTAATTTCCAAATCTCACAATTCGAACTATGGAAAGGGATGCGGTAACCATAATCGAATTTGAGAATACAATTTTCACAATTGCTATCTTCTTAAAATGTCTCTTAGTGAAAGCATTTCCTCACAGTCATTTTCATGAAGGAGGGAATCTTATGACACTTATATTTTATGGTGTATGAGTTCCTATCCATGTGAATTTTCCAAAACCAAAGTTTGCGACAAATCCAATCTCATATGGACTGAACTTTCTTGATTTCTTGCCTTATGGTAACACGAGTGCCCACCATGTCTTCCAAGTAGTTTAGCAACTTATCCTTACATATCAATTTACTTTCCATCGATCAAGGTGCTTTGTCTTTATGCATTCAAACGAGAACTCATAGAACTCACATACATAATTAACTCAATTGGAATGACACATAAACAAAATAATGTCAACATGATAGGTGGTAAACCTCAAGTTGTGTGCTAGTGCTGATCGATAAGGTTTATTCTTGATTTGTTCTTGAAACCTTTTTCAAGATCATTAAAACTCCCACTGATCTCTTGACATATATGATTCTCTTGTCAGGAACCATTCCCAGACAAGACAAATATTCAAGAGTTAGTGTGAAATCCTATCAAGACTAACACTTCACACAATTGGTACTAGTTGGTCTTTGTCTTATCCAAGACATCACAACTTACCAATTTCAAATGTGCATGAATAAGAAGACTTTTTCCAATTCCACATTTGTTTAGTGTTATAAACCCTACTAAAGACTTGTCACTCAATTCACAATCTTGGAGTATAACTCTAAGACTTGATATTGGAATGAAGTATGATTGACTTCTTGATTTAACCATTTCCACAATTCTCGATTCCTCTTCTCAGACATACAAATGCACTAAGACTCACTTAGAGGATCAATTGAGATATGGTTCTTAATCATTAAGACACAATAAAAGGTACTCTCCATTCTTCTTAGAATAGAGAAACTTTTATCTTTCTGCCTACTTGATTCCTCTTATTCGTTCTGCTATTAATTGAAACTCTTTCAATCAACTTAGAATTATACTTAATCTTATAAGTATAACCATATTTACTAAACTTTAGTACATCATGACGAATATCTTTATCACTCTTGTGGTGGACTTGATCAATGCACAACCTAGTGTACTCGATCTTCTAGTTCTTCACTTGACACTTTGTCAAAGAATTAGTCTAATTTCCAAATATGAAGTTTCTCATTAATCACGCAACCAAGTTGTATGATTCCAAGTTTCTAACCAATTGAGACTTGGGCGATGAGAAACTCTCCCTATTTGGTAAATTTCCACAAATAACATAATTAAGAATCAAATCCATTATTGCTAATAATAGAAACCTTCAAACATCAATTTTTCATATACGCCATTGCAAGGATAAATAAATAAGATAAAATCAAAATTTATTTTATTGTGGAAAAACTTGTCCTTACAATGTGATATGGACATATTTAGTTATAAAATTCATGCATTATCTTAATACTTTATGTTGTTTTTATCTCATTTAATGAACAAAAGGTACTTAATTAGTTTATATTTCATTTTCAGCAACAAAGACATGCTCGGATGGAAAATGAAGCGGAACTAGCAATTGGAGGCTTGGATCTTGGATTTTGAAGAAAGAAGGATGTTGCTGGACAGCTTGACCCCTCGCCAGTTTTTTGGCCATGTCTCATGAACCGTAACTCCGATTGACGAGATTCAAAATGTTCTGAAAAGTAGACACAATTTCGGACGACTTTCGTGTTTTGAGAAAATGCTGATTCGAAACGTACTCGGCGAGTAGGGTCGATTACTCGGCGAGTTGTATCGAACTTTCGCGATTCTAGACGCGCTGACTTGCCGTACACGGGTTTTAAGTGCCGGACTCGCCGAGTAGGTCACTGGACTCGCCGAGTAGCCTCTTTTTTGTGAAAATCTATATAAAGGGACTTTCAGATCGATACCCTAACATGGAGAGAAACCCTAGGAGGCTGAGAAACGATTGGAAGTGCTGCTAGGTCGTGAGGAACTGAAGAATCAACCCTACATTCAATTGTGAAGAGAATCAAGACAATTTTGGTTTATTCTTAGTAAATTTTTGATTTGAATCATGTTTACATACTTTGATTTTGTTTTTGAGTTTATGTTTACTGCAATCATGAGCTAAAAACTTATTCTTCTGTTAGGGTAGACAATTTTGTGAACATGGATTGATTATTTGAGTATGATTAATTTTAATTGGTAATTATGTTTAGTTAAGCTTGTTAAAGAACCTTATGTGTTGACAATAACTATTCTTCTGTTAATAAATCAGTAATTAAGTTGTATGAACATCTCTTAGTTATTAATTTCATATGATTTATTGTGACCACATAGTTGTATGTCTAGGAATAACGGACGTGAAACTAGAATTAACTAGAAGATAGGTAAGTTAATGTGTAAGCTTGTTGGATGAACATCGACAAGAGGTTAATTGAAGGGCCAATTTAGTTAACCATTACAAGTCTTACTTAACCCAATCAATAATCTAGGAAACCTGTTAATTTAGACAACTTGCCATTGCTTGAGTTAATTTGTTTTCTAAGAATTAGGAATAGCGAATGTGAACCTAATTATCTTAATCGGTAGCCAATGAAGAATTAATCCGATACACTAAAATCATCCATGGGAACAAATGAGTCATACCTAAACAAAAGTCCTCTTTACTATTGAATTTAGTTGGTAATTAATTGTTTTAGTTGCTAGTTAGTTAATTCGTGTGTTGGTTATTCTAATTAAGTTTCTAGTCTTGTAAAACTAGAGAAAACCCCCTTTTTGTTATTTGTTTTATTTAGATAATATTAGCATTTATTTTAATTGTTTACCGTTCCCTGTGTTCGATACCCTACTTGCTTGAACTATATTACTAATCGATAGGTACACTGCCTTTTGTGTGTTATTTGATAATTAAAAGTAGGTTTAAAACTAGTTGGTTTTACACACATCACAATGCAATTCAATTGAAAAATTATGTTATTACATATTTCTTAGCAATCTATTCTAACTCCAAGTAGTAGCTCAAGAATCCAATCTTCAAGCAATGCGATCGAAATCCATTTCTTCACAATTAGATTCAGCTCACTTCTTCCCTTAAGCTTTCTCTCTTTTCTTCTATTCTACAAAACATCAAAATGTAATCTTATCACATCATGTATTAAGAATCTAGAATAGAAACATAAAAGAGTTAGTTAATGGATTTTACCTGAAGTAGAGCCATATGTCTTGACTCTCACATCTCTTAGATCTCTTAGGCAAATAGGACAACTTTGTCTCCAATGCCCCTTCTCTTGGCAGTAAAAGCAAATGGACTCTTTTGGAATGACACAAGGAACTATCTTAGAGTTTACCTTTTCTGGATCTACAATGTCATCATTTTAAATGTCTATTGAAGTTTGGGAGTTTGATTCACCAAACAAATTTGCTTGACCAGCACGCCAAATCATTGCTGATTCAACAACTATAAGCAAATAGGTGAGATCAATGAGGGTCACATCGTGATCTATCATATAGTACTCTTTAACAAACTCACTATATGATTCAGGAAGTGACTGAAGAACCCAGTCAACAACCACTCCTTGGGGATGACAACACCCAGCATACCCAACATGTCAATGTATGACTTCATCTCTTAGACGTGTGCACACACAGACTTTCCATCTTCATGCTTAATTGCCAATAGGGCTTGAGTGAGCTTGAACTTTTCAAGCCTTCGAACTTGTGGGTTAGGGAGAACAATTGGAGGAGGTGGAGGAAGTGAAGCATGATTTCTTGTTCCTCGATCATATCGTGGAATATCATATTCGTTTGGAAAACTTGTTCCAAGGGATTTAGGAAAACCATAGTTGTTTGACATCTACAAAATGGGAGAAAATTCAAGTTAAGTTGATTGAGTCCTTAATAAAACACCCAAATGAATTATTAAGGCTAGGATCCAACACAATACTCTACAACCTAGAAGAGGGATGCCGTAATCTAGTTGCAAAATATTTGAAGGTAGGTAAATGACGATTTACCAATTTCCACCATGAAAAACGAAAAGGAAGTTTAAGTTTTAAATGAATGGAAACTCCTAGATCATTTGAGATTCATTGAACTTTTCAAAGGCATGTTTAATCTCGATTATGCCCTTCAAGTTTGCGATTGGGATGCCGAGGATCACAAACAAGGTGTGAATAACCATACGAATTTACATGGTGCACTCAATGCTACTATCACCTAATTAATGTGTCGGTTATCTACATACGCTCCATTGATCTATGACAAACATCGAGCCACCCTTCGCCACCAATTCCAAACCCAAATTAGTGTGCCGGTTAACCACACACGTTCCACTAACGTCTCGACAAGGGTACAAAGTGTCATTCCATAGATTAGCATACAATTTCACATTTTGTCTAAAGTAACTATGATTTAGGAATTTGAAAAAACATATAGTTACTTTGTACTTCATTATACTTATAATGGAAGGTTTCATCCTATCCTACCCGTTCGGCTAACGACCCTCCACTAGTCAAGAGTGCGGTGGGTAAGAGTGGATACCCATTCAATCGCCATTTTATAAGCAATTTCCTTAAACACCCCTTATAGACCAGCTTCGTGAATGAGGCCTACTAACGATAAGACTGACTGTTTACTCATACATACATATAATATTAGACTTTTAATGTTATATATAGTATAGGGTGTATTTTACACTTTTACAATACTAGGTGGTCTAATTTAGCAAATTATACTTTTAATTGATTTAAATGTAAACCAAAACTTTATGGGTTTATTAAATCTCTTTTAATTATACACTTCAATTAATTAATAAAACCATAAGGGTGTAAATTGAACTTTTAATATTACTTGGGTTTTAGAATTTAAAATTTCAAATTAAGACTCTTAATTAATTTTAAAATCCAAAACTTTAGGGCAAGTTTTGAAACTTTTCAAAACATTACGGTTTAACTTATTTAAATTTCAAAAACAAAACTTTTAAGTTTAAATTTAAACTATAAAACCTAAAGGGAGTAATTTGAAACTTTCAAAAACATTCTAGGTCAAAAATTCAAATAAGGCAATTAACACTAATTGGTGGTTATCTAATTTTGACCTAGTCCAATTTCTTGCAAGATAATTCACCAAATAATTAAATTTAATCATATAAGGAAGTAATTATTTAATTAATATGAAGATCTTTTATTTTAGCAACGATAATCACCCAATATCATAAAAATCCGATTTTTATCAATAAAATCGTTTTGGTAATTATCCCACAACAAAAATGGCAAGAAAATTGCGAAATATAGCTGTCAGACCCGCTGACTCATCCAGTCAGCACTGGACTCGTCGAGTACCCAGTGGACTCGGCGAGTCTAGCCCCAAAAAGTCAAAATTTTCATTGTTGCAGTCAAATAAGCATCAAATTCACTAACAAACAGCCCTAGGCTCTAATACCACTGATGGGTTTTGAGTAATACATCATTCCTATGGTGTACATGCAAACCCTAATAGCTTTCTGGATCTAGTTTGTCTAATGAACATGCAATTGAATATCCATAGCTATAAACCCTAGATCTAACATACAATTAATCATATTAACATAAAATAGGGTTTAGATCTAACCTTTGATTGTTATATAGCAATAACAATCTAATCCTTGGCTTTAGAAAGCTTAGTGCCTCAAGTGTTGCACCTCTAATGGAGTCACAAACACCACTAAGAAACAAGAATGATAAAGAAAAGAGAAGAGGCACTCAAAAAACGTCTGCAAACCCTAATCTAAGTGTTAGCCACCTTTTTGGTGCCCACGGGTTCCTTATATAATTAGGCTATTAGGGTTATCAAACAAGGAAACCCTAATTTGACTGCTTAAGCCCTAAGCAGCCCATGGACCCCTTCTGGAACATGCCTTGGACGATTTCTAATGGGCTTCCCCATAGAATTCGTCCAACCTATTATTCGAAGGTGATCCATAGCCCAATTGCAATTATCTTATAATTACAATTCCAGTCCCCTAAGTTTAATTAATCTCTTTTAGCCACAAAATTAATTCTTGACTAATATTAATTAAACAATACGATTTCTCCTTTAATATATTATTCTCATAATATATTAATAAATCATAATTAAACCTTTCTCTCCTTAATTCATCATACATATTGTTATGGTGAAGGCAACCCAAAAGGACCATGCTCATAATCGGGTCAAGTACATACCAAAATATTTATGGACTTAGACATTAATCCAACAGATTTGTGATGTCTTAAAGGATTAATAAGTTATGGTTTTATCTTTCGGACCTTCCCTAGACATGGAACGTCATAAAGGTATAAAGTTTATGACTTAAGACAATCTTTTGAGGCTAGATCTGAGTTTGGGTGAAAAGTTCTTAAGGGATTAAGTTCTTAATGAAGGAGTGGGATCAGGCTGTGTACGTTGGGCATACTCAATTGCCTCGGATTTTGTCTTTTGTTGACTTTCGTTGACCGTTGACTTTTTGACCAAGTTTGACCTTGGGTCAAACTTGGGGATTTGGGGCTATTGATTAGGATTTTATCTAGTTTTGGTCTTAGTGGATTCATGGGAGCAAGAAATGAAGAAAGGAGCATATCATAGTGTTTTAAGGTTCTTCGATTTAGGAGAGTTTCGACTCACTGTACCCGTGGGTCGAAGGCACCAATACGGGCCCACTAGTTTTAGTTATCTTTAGTAGAAGGATGTCATAGGGACTGTATATATAGTCATCTAGGATAGATTGAGGACTCTTGATCTAGGCTCGTTTACCTGTTCCTTATTTGGTTATGGATCAAGAGTATGATCACCTGTCCAGGTGTCTATCTCACCTTTGAGTATATATAGTTATGCATTCCTTAGATTGTTGGTATTTAGTATGTTTTTATGTTGTAGTGATCTGTTAGATCTGTATCCTTGTATATATGATGTTGCTATGCTGTAGTGATCTGTTAGATTTATATCCTGGTATATAGAATGTTGTTATGTGGTAGTGATCTATAGATCTATATGTTTACCTATACTTGTTGGTTATCATTGAGTGGAGTGCCCTAGGGACTATATGTGGTCATGTAGGATAGCTGAGAACTCTTGATCTAGGCTTTCTTGCATGTTCCTTATTTAGTTGTGGCTCTAGAGTAGGATCATTTGTTCAGGTGGCTATCTTCCCTTTGGTTACTTATGGTTACACATTTCATAGTGGATAGTTGGTAGCGAGACAGTGTGCGGTGTGAGGACTAGTAGGCGGTGGTGAGTTGTATGATTGTTGTTTGCCTGTATTATGTTGCTACATGATCCTTGATTTTTTATATGTCGACGTATGGCGGTAGTGGGTTGAGGGGGTCCTGCTTTGTGATGTAGGCCAAGATACCTGGTATGGGTCGGCTGTAAGCCGAAGGCACGGAGGCTCGGGAGGAGCGGTTGGGTTGAGGCGGTAGGCCAACAAACCCTGGGTATTCTAGCCCAATGGATGAGTGGACCCGATAAATGTGTTGGGTTTTGAGCACTATAACACTCCTATGGTGGACATGCAACCCTAAATGCTTTGGATCTATGTTTTCTCTAATTATACATGCATTTTCAATTTTTCCAAAGTATTCTCCCTAGCTAGCATAAAATTGAAGTTATACAATATAAGCTTAGTTTGGATGCTTACCCCTTGAGTAAGGTAGAGTTCTTGACCTTTGAAAGCTTGAGCACCCCAAGTGTGATGCCTATAATGGTTCACAAACACCAAATGCAAGAGGAGGATTTGTAGAAAAGGTTTTTTTAGCACAAAATCAACTTCAGTTTCTTAGAATGTGTATGGGTGCCAATTTTAGCTCTAGGGGTGAGTATTTATAATGTGGCAAATGCTAGGGTTACACTTTGTAAACCCTAATGACCTTTCATATACTTAGGCTCCATGGGATAACCTCCATGGACTATCCATGGATTATCTCAATGGTTTAGCCCATCTTAAGTAACTATGGATCATTAGCCCACCTTATATGAATGATTGATTTACCGAATCTATCCCCACATATTTGATTAGTCTCTTTTGATCACAAATTCAATTCCAAACTAATTCTTGACCAATACTAATTAAATAATATGATTTCTCAATTAATATATTATACTTATAATATATTAATAAATCACAAATAAGCATATTCTCAAAAATTCATCCTATCAAATTGCACTGATGAAGGCAACTCAAAAGGACCATGCTACAATCAGGTTAAGTAGATCCCAGTTATAGTTATGGGCTTAGACACCAAATCCAATAGTCTCCCACTTGGATAAGTCTAATAACTATAGCTGCCAATGTAACTTCAGGATCCGACTTAGCAATCGTAAGCTTTCAAAAACCGCTATCAACTCTGACCCAATCAGTGACACATCCTTTAGATAAGGGATCATATACTCCTCTATTCTCAAGATATCAGCTGGACAAATACATGGAATAATGTCATACTTATTGAACATCAATTTGTTTCCTGCTTTCCGATTTGTTTGACATAGAACATAACCGAACACATCAATTTAGTTCTGACCAGGCCCGACACATAAGTCAAAACAGAATCATCGAGGGGCCCAAGATATCACGTTTAATCCTCTTAGGATAAAAGGGAACAAATAAACTTTGACATTATATGCTTGTACTAACTACTCATCAAATCATGCACAACGACACATTTTATACCATCAAGTTACTGATGCATTTTCATGCCATCAATGCACAACCAACTCGTAGTTAACAACTCATATATCTTGTTTTGAAGACTATATGATATTATCATCTCACAATCACTCGTGATAAATTCGATGAAGTGATTTAGGTGAGCGTGGGTTGATCCAATACTCAAATCTTATTTCAGAAGTACTCATGAATGGCGTAGTAAACTATTGCTATGCCTAACACCTTAGACAATCTACAAGCCAACTCATGACAATCTTCTTTCATACTTACTTCCAACGTATAATCGACTTAGGATAGTTTGAATAAATCTTATTATTTTGGAAGTCAAAACATGCAAAGTGAAACAATAGTAAATGATTGACACAAGACAGTAACTTTACTTATAAATAAAACTCCCTTTATTCAATCATCAAATGCCAATTACAATTTAGCTATTACAAGTTTCGGTTTATCTAATCACTAAAACTAATATCGTCCGTTAGCCCAATGCCCCTTGCATGCTGCAAGTGCTTAACCCTAGTCAGTCCCTTTGTAAGGGGAGCTGCTGGATTGTCCTCTGATGATATCCTCTTCACCACGAGATGTCCTTCTTCTACTTGATGTCTTATAAAGTGGTACTTTCTGTCGATATGCCTAGATCTACCATGATCTCTTAGTTCCTTGGTTAAGGCAACTGCCCCTTCATTATCATAGAAAATCTCCACATGCTCCTTTATGGATGGAATTACTCCAAGGTCTCCAATGAAGTTTTTCAACCATATCGCCTCCCTCGATGCTTCGCTTGTTGCTATGTGCTCTGACTCGCACATTGTATCAACTACAGTCTCCTACTTGGAACTTTTCCATGTCACTGCTCCTCCATTCATGGTAAACACCCAACCCGACTGAGAGCGGAAATTATCTTGGCCGATTTGAATACTGGCATCGATATACCTTATCACTCTCAAGTCATCACTCTCAATGAGCTTTACCAGGATTCCCTTCATATCTGCTGACCATGCTCAAAGCAAAGTCCTTATCAGGGCGAGTACAAGTCATAGCATACATGATGGAACCAACTACCGAAAGCATATGGTATATGACTCATTTCTGCTATCTCAGCCTTTGTAGTCGGACTCTAAGTCTTACTTAGTTTGGTATTGCCTTGGATAGGTAAGTCACCTTTCTTGGACTCCTCCATGCCGAAACGTTTCAGCACCTTGTCCAAGTAGGTGGTATGACTAAGTCCTATTAGTCTTTTACTTATGTTTCTCAATATCCTTATCCCTAGGATATAGGCAGCTTCTCTGAGGTCCTTCATAGCGAAACCCTTCCCAATCCCGGACTTGACGTCCTGCAAGTTTGGGATGTCATTTCCTATGAGTAGTGTGTCATCCACATACAACACCAGAAAGCTGTCTATACTCCCACTAGCTTTGACATATACACATGACTCATCCTCGCTTCTCGACAATCCAAACTCTTTGACTTTCTCATCAAAAGAAAGATTCCATTTGCGAGATGCTTGTTTTAATCCATAAATGGATTTCTCAAGCTTACATACTCTATTAAGGTACTTTGCATTGACAAAAACGTCTGGCTGACTCATGTAAACATCTTCGGCTAACTTTCCATTAAGGAAAGCGGCTTTGACATGCATTTTCCATATTTCATAATCATGAAATGCAAATATAGCTAGCATAACCCTTATAGATTTAATCTTCGCTACTGGTGAGAAGGTCTCATCATAGTAAACTCCTGGAGTTTGAGTAAAGCCCTTGGCAACCAGTTGTGCCTTATATGTGTGTACTCTCTCATCCATGTCGGTCTTCTTCTTGAAGATCCATTTGCACCCGACTGTATTACGACCTAGTACATAGTCGACCAAGTTCCAAACTTGATTGTCATACATCACTGAATCTCGCTGTCCATAGCCTCTTTCCATTTTGCAGACTCGGGGCCTGCCAGGGCTTCCTTGTAGTTATTAGGTTCATCCAGATTTACCAGTGTGCTATCACTGATAAATCTATCACCTTCTGCAGTAATATGGAAACCACAAAACTCAGGTGGAACTCTAACTCTACTGGAATGCCTCAGAGGTACGAACTCGTCAATTGACTCAACTGGAGTTTCCTCCTCTGGTTGAGTGCTAGTGTTTGAGGTTCCTCCACCGCTTGACTCTTGAAGCTCTTCAAGGTCAATTTTCCTCCCACTGTCCCATTGGCATATGAGTTCTCTCTCACGAAAAACTCCTATCCTCGCGATGAAGACAACTTTGTCACTCGGTCTATAGAAGAGATATAAAAAGGACTTCTGTGGGTAGCCAATGAAAATACATCGCTCACTCTGAGGTTTGAGCTTGTCATGCGTCTCGCGTCTCACGAAAGCCTCGCAACCCCAAACTTTGATGTGGTCTAATGAGGGAACCTTCCCTGTTCACATCTCGTGAGGTGTTTCGGAAATCTTTTTGGTAGGGACTAGATTAAGGATATGAGTGGCAGTCTCTAAGGCATACCCCTAAAATGAGATTGGTAACGAAGCTCAACTCATCATGGAACGAACCATGTCTATCAAGGTTCTATTGTGTCTCTCAGCCACACAATTAAGCTGTGGTGTCCTAGGTGACGTCAATTGTGAAAGAATTCCACATTCCTTAAGACAGTTAAGGAACTCGATACTAAGATACTCTCCTCCTCGATCGGATCGCAGCATCTTTATCTTTCTTCCCAATTGATTCTCCACTTATTGCTTAAACTCTTTGAAACTTTCAAAGTTTTCTGACTTGTGCTTGATTGGGTAGATATAGCCATATATGTGGTAATCATCAGTAAAAGTCACATAGAAGTTGTTAGCATCCCTTGTGGCAATTCTGAATGGTCCAGACACATCAGTGTGTATGAGATCCAACAGACCTTCACCCTTTTCACAAGTACCAATGAAGGGTGACTTGGTCATCTTTCCATGTAAACAATAATTGCAAGTGTCATCCAACTTTAAGTCAAATGAATCCAAAATTCCATTCTTTTAGAGTTGGGCTATGTGCTTCTTGTTGACATGTCCAAGACGACAATGCCATAAGCATGCTTTATCCAAATCATTGGAAGAATCAATGTGTAACGCATTATTTCCTATGTTATCTACAACATTCACAGTTTCATATACACCATTTCAAGGCAATTCTTCAAAATAAAATACACAATTATAATAAGCGTTAATAGTACCAACTTCATTATTAAAAGAAAAGGTAAAACCTTGTTTGTACAAACTATGAATGGAAATAATATTTCTTGCCATATCGACCGAGTAACAACAATTATTCAAATCTAAATTTTAACCATTACTAAGAAATAAAGAATAAACTCCAATCTTGGTCACAGGCGGCATTTTCCTATTTCCCATGATTAAGTTTATGTTCCCATGCTCCACATCCCTACTTCTTTTTAGTCCCTACACATCAGAACAAATGTGAAATCCATAACATGTATCAAGGACCCAAGAATTAGCATGTGATGAGTTATTAGATTGAATAGTATAAATACCTGCAAAGGAGGGTTTGATCTTCCCATCCTTTAGGTCCTGCAAGTACTTGGGGAAGCTTCGTTTCTAGTGCCCTTTTTCATGACAATGGAAGCAGTAAGCATCCTTCGGATTGGAAGAGGGATTAGCATAGCCAACTTTGGTCCCACTAGAAGAGGATCCATCAAGGGACTTTCCCTTGCGGCTCTTGGAGGGAGCCTTCCTTTTCTTTCCCATTCCCATGTCCGATTGATAGAACAGGGGAAAAAGTAGTAGTAGTAGGAGTAGACACAACCGATTTACCTTTCAAGTTGCTCTCTGCTGTCCTTAGCAGGCCTTGAAGCTTGCTAAGAGTGACCTCCTCACTGTTCATATGATAGATCATACAAAACTGATCATAACAAGAAGGTAAAGAGTGTAAAATTATATCTATGGCCAAATCTTCATCAAAATTGACATTCAATTTTAGCAAGCGGTCTACATATCTCTACATCTTTTGCAAGTGGGTCGTGATGGGTTCATCATCCTTAATTTTGGTTGTGATCATGGAGGCAATGATCTCATACCTCTCCTGCCGAGCACTTTCATGGTATCTTTCCATCAAATCTTGATACATTTCAAAAGGATAGTAGTCCTCATAGGACTTTTGTAGCTCAGCAGTAATGGTAGCAATCATTAGACACGACACCTTTGTCACATCCTTTCATAAGTAGTGTGTTAAGTGATTTATTCAGGAGTGATAGTGGTTACATCAATCTCCTTAAGCTCTTTATCTAGGACATATTCTTTGTCCTTATAGCGAATAGCCATTTTGATGTTACGAATCCAATAATTGAAGTTCGAGCCATTTAAAATGACCCTCCCACATAGGTTCATGAGGGAGAAAGAGCCTGAAGGGATTGGTGTGGACACATTTTTTGGGATAGAAATCTGAAAAGGAAGAAGAACAAAGTTTAGTTTAGATGATAATCCTTAATATTACACCCAAATGAAATATTAAGGCTAGGACCCAACACAATATTCTACAATTGCGAAGAGGGATGCCGTAATCCAATTGTAAAATATTTGAAGGTAGGTAAATGACGATTTACCAATTTGCACCATGAAAAATGAAGTAGATTATTAAGTTTTAATTGGATTTGAAATTCCTAGATCCTTTGAGACTCATTGAAAATTTCAATGGCATTTTTAGATCTCGATTGTATCCTTCAAGTTTGTGACTGTGATACCGAGGATCACAACCAATGAGTGAATAACCATGCAAATTAGCTTGGTACACCCAATGTTACAGATCACTTAATCAATGTGCCGGTTGACCACACACACTCCATTGATCTATGATTAACATCAAGTTACCCTTTGCCACACATTGTTAGTCCCAGATTAGAGTGTCGGTTAACCACACACGCTCCACTAACGACTTAACAAGGTGCAAAGTCTAATTTCATGGATTAGCACCATTTTCACATTTTTCCTTAAGTAACTAAGATTTGGAATTTAATAAAAGTTTAGTTACTTTATATTTATCATTATACTTTTAAAGAGGGATAATTACTGTCCTATCCTACCTGTTTGGCTAACGACCCTCCACTAGTCAAGGAAGCGGTGGGTGAGAGTGGACACCTATTAAACCACCATTTTCTAGGTAATAACCTTATACCCCCTTTATAGACCAGCTTCATGAATGAGGCCTACTAACGGTAAGACTGACTAGTCTTATACACACACACACACACATATATATATATATATATATATATATATATATATATATATATGTGTATATATATATATATATATTAAACTTATAATATTATAAAGTATAAGAGTTGAATTTTTACTTTTAAAACTCAGGGGTTTGGAATTAAAGTTTCATTGATGAGACTTTACAAATTCCAAAACTCGAGGGAAAATTTTGAAACTTGTCAAAACTCTTCACATTCATAACTTATGAGTTTAATAAGATTTTAATGTATTAGACCTATCATTTTCCATAACTTGAGGAAAAGTTATGGAGGTCATTAAAATTCATTTAGATCATTTTCTAACAACTAAAAATATCACATAATTTATGATCTAATTGAACTCATAATCAAGATAATTTCAAGTCAACAATTTGAAAGCAATTTTGTTTATCATATAAAAACAAAAATTATTTTAAAACTTTGACAATTATCTTGTGGTTGGATGAGTACAAGCACTATGATATCATAAAAAAGATTTCCAATGATCCAAAATAGTTTGTGGTAGTGTTCCAAATCCAAATCAGGCCAAGAGACTCGAAATTCTGCAAACAGAGCCTTCAACTCGCCGAGTGCATGAAATGGACTCGGCGAGTTGCTCTGTTACTGAATGGACTCGTCGATTCTGTTCATGGACTTGGCGAGTTCACTAGTTAGAGGCCAAAATTTTCACTTTTTCATCTTTGAAAAACTAGTAAGCATCAAATATAATAGAATACAATCCTAGGCTCTGATACCACTGTTGGGTTTTAAGCACTAAAACACTCCTATGGTGCACAAGCAACTCTAAATGCTTTGGATCTATGTTTTCTCTAATTATACATGCGTTTTCAATTTTTTGAAAACATTCTCCCTAGCTAGCATACAATTGAAGCTATACAATATAAACTTAGTTTGCATGCTTACCTTTTGAGTAGGGAAGGGTTCTTGACATTTGAAAGCTTGAGCACCCCAAGTGTGATGCCTCTAATGGTTCACAAACAACAAATGCAAGAGGTGGCTTTGGAGAAAAGGTTATTTAGCACAAAATCAACTTCATTCTCTTAGAATGTATGTGGGTGCCGATTTTTGCTATAGGGGTGAGTATTTATAATGTGGCAAACGCTAGGGTTACACTTTGTAAACTCTAATGACCTTTCATATACTTAGGCTCCATGGGTTAACCTCCATGGACTATCCATGGATTATCTCAATGGTTTAGCCATCCTAAGTAAATATGGATCATTAGCCCATATTATAAGAATGATTGATTTACCTAATCAATCCCTACATCTTTAATTAGTCTCTTTTGATCACAAAATTAATTCCAAACTAACTTTTGACAAATACTAATTAAATAATATGATTTCTCAATTAATATATTATACTTATAATATATTAAGAAATTACAAATAACCTTATTCGCAAAAGTCCATCCTATCAAATTGCACTGATGAAGGCAACCCAAAAGGACCATGCTACAATCGGGTCAAGTACATCACAGTTATAGTTATGGGCTTAGACACCAAATCCAATAACATGCTTGTATGTTTATCGTATGGGGTATTTGAGGGGAAACTCTCTCAGCTTTGTACTTACCCAATTGTTTATTGTTTCAGGTATCATTGATGACTATGGGAAGGAGAAGGCGGGACTGTACACACTCATCAACAACATTGAGGATTTCGCATTCATTATAATACTCTGATTTTTAATAATTGTAATTGGGAACAGATGGTTTTCTTAAAATGATTTTATAAATGAGAAGTTTTACTTTAAATAAAATTAAAAAATGGTCTTCAAAATGAGATGTTACATTACAAAATATATTTTTGTTAACTTGAAACCAAACATATGAAAATAGAATTAGAAAGATTCGATCACAATAAATTACAATGCAAATAAAATTAGCAAGTTATTCTTACAGACAATTGACTACCAAATTAGAATGAAGCATCGCATTATTGCAAAATGAACCAAAAAATCAGACTTACCATAGATCCCAGGTTTCCCAAATAAAAAATCAGATTCGTTTCTGTTGCAAAATAAACAAAACAATAAGTAAAAAAATGAGCATATGTTGAGATAGGGAAGAGATACACAAAAGCTTTAAGCCCTACCATTTGATGTACCTCATCTAACAGTTCCAGAATAGATCGCAGGGCTATCATTTGCAAATCTAGCTCCAGATACGACCAAATAAGAAATAAGGTTACAGATTGTGACAACCCGAAATTTCTATCTTGTATAGTCAATCAATTCAATCAAAGTTAGACTTGTTTCTGCTATCTTGTAGCAATGTTTAGAGTCTGTTTGAGTGTTTTAAGCCTAGTATATTCAAGAATTGGGTGTTAGGAAGTATCTGTTTGAGTTCATTGTGCCCTAATCAAACTTTAAACCCATTATGGGGAGTTTACAGCTAAACCTTCCTGTTTGGGCTGTAAACTCATGTGGTAGCCGTGAAATCATGTTAAATACATGAGTTTACATCATTTCTTCATTTCTCTTCCATTTCAAGGCCAGAAACCCGATTTCTCACTCAAGTATCATAAGATCTTCATCTTGATCTTCCAAAAATGTAAGAATTCTTTCTCTTGATTTGTTGTTACATCTCATTATCTAGTGATTGTACATGATTTCATCCATGAAATATCTTGATTTTGATACATCTTCAAGTGTTCATTTCACCAAGAACACCAAGAACACACACTAGTGTTCTTAGACCTTAAACACCCTTACAAGCTTCTTATAAGTAAGAACACTACCCTTAGCTTGTTATATGCTTGAATCACTTGTTAAACAACTAGAAAACATCAAGAAACTAAAGAACAAAAACTCTAATTTGTGGTGCAATTGTGCCACAACTCCTTCCTAAGGCTTAGACTTGCACCTAGAACACTTCCTAATGACTTGTAAGACCTTAACACACAATTTGGTACAAAATACCATGAGTTTATGGCCGTGAGCCCCTTGGCCGTAAACTCATGTGTGACATGCATGTTGGCCGTAAACCCCTATGTGAGGCCATATTTCCCGTATATGCAATCCGATGTGGCTTAACACTTCAATACAAGTGTTACCTAGTCCCCAAGGATGTTTCATTTCATGATTAGATGCTATAAACACTAATTAGATACATATATGTGTCATTATATGCTTTTTAGGATCCATTGTGCTCAAGTCTTCACTTGACACTTAGCAATCCTGCAAACGATCTTTCATTCACATCACTCACTATAGGTGAGTTCATACCCCTTAACTTATCTTTTAAATGATTTTAAGTGCCTTTATGGGGGGGGGGGTACAAGTAGAAAACATGTTAGTTATATAATCAATCACATGTGATTTATAACTGTGTTTCAAACAAAGGATTTCATATACTTCAAACTGTGTTTCAAACAAAGGATTTCATTTACTTTAAACCGTGTTATCAAACAAACTACTTTTAAATCATTTTATAAACTGACATCAAGTCATTATTATTTATTGTTCAAAACTCTTTAAATGTATTACAAAACCTCTTTTAAACTTATATATTGTCAAAAGCATGTCTATATATGTATAGTTATATAAATAATGTTTAAAGGACTTAGGACTGCTAACTCGCTTTATTTCCTTTTCCTTGTTTGGATGTGGACTTAGGGTATCAGTTAATTGTCTGAAGGTCGTCTAAATATTAGATATATATTATGTATACATATGTAGATATAAAAGTGTTGGATAAGGTGTCTAAGTCCATAACTTATTTGGTATATACTTGACCCGACCCGGCATGGTCCATTTGGGTTGCACTTCACCCGAACTATTTATGGATAATTTTATGAGAGTTATACACATATGTTTATTAATATATTATAAGTTATAATATATTAATATGAAGTCATGTTATTTAATTAGTCTTAGTCTTAAATTAATTATGAATTAATTTAGAGATTAAAAGGAAGACTAATTAGATTGTGGGCTATTGGTTTTATATAGTGTGTGCTAACACTCATTTGTTAATGGGCTAGGCTTATATGGAAGTCCATGGATGATCCATGGAGCTTTTAACCCATGGATCCTTGGGAAACGAAAAGTCATGGGTTATTAGGGTTTCACCCTAATCATGTACACTATATAAGCATGCTTATGTTGCATGAAATAGCCACTAGTGGCACTAGTTGTGTGAGTTTTGTGTGTGGCCGAAAATTACAAGTGTGTGTACTCTCTCAAAGTTTTCCAAGAGTTTGTGGTGATTTGTGATTCCATTTGAGGCATTCACACTATTGGTGCTTGGCCCTCAAACTCCTTAGGAATCAAACTCATCATCAAAAGGTATGTAATCTCATCTAATTATTTTATGTTTAAAAGTACCCCATGCCATGTTAGATAGGTTATGAACCTTGGAAAAATTATTATTTTGCATGTATTAGACAAACATAGATCCAAGGTTTATTAGGGTTGCATGCACACTTAGGAAGTGTTAGATTGCTCAAAACCCAACAGTGGTATCAAAGCCTAGGCTTGTTTTCTTGAATACTTGATGCAAATTGCTGAAAATCGAAGATTTTATGCTGTCTGCACAGCTAACTCGCCGAGTCCATGAAGGGACTCTACGAGTCCAAGTCAAAACTCATCCAACTCGGCGAGTTGGTTCATGCACTCGACGAGTTGGACCCCCAGACAGCATATCTTTGAGTTTTGGTGCTGGAATTGGTCTAGAATCATTACCTTAAACTGTTTTGGACTCATAAAACCTGTTTTTGATGTGATAATGATGATGGTGGACCAATTTCAAAGTTATAATCAAAATTTCAAGTTTATATGTGTTCATATGATTCTTGAAATTGTTGATGTGGATGTTCATGTTCATATGAGTTTTGTTAGATCATAGGAATTATTTGCAAATTGTTTGTTAGTTAATTCTTGATCTTAATGTGTTTCAATGGAATTCATAATTTGTCCTCAAGTTATGGAATTCCAAAAGTTTTTTCTTTTAAATGTTGTTTTTAAGAAGTTGTAGGTTACATTTTCTTGAAGAGTTTTTCCCATAAATGCTTTTATGGACTTCATAACTTGTCCTCAAGTTACGGATTTCCAAGAGACTCTTCATTAAAAGTATTAAACACTTAATTAAAACTCATAAGTTATGAATATCCAAAAGTTTATGAATTGTTCAAAACTTGCCCTCAAGTTTTGGAATTTGTAAAGTCTCACACAAACTTTAATTCCATACCCTAGAAGTTTTAAAAGTTAAAATTCTACCCTTATACTATTATAAGATTAATGGTTAATTATTATATATATGTCTAAGAACAAGTCGTTTTACCGTTAGTAGGCCTCATTCACGAAGCCGGTCTATAAGGTGGGTATAAGGTTGTTGCCTATAAAATGGCAACTTAATGGGTGTCCACTCTCACCCACCGCTTGCTTGATCGGTGGAGGGTCGTTAGCCGAATGGGTAGGACAATGACTTTAAATTCTCATTAAAAGTATAATGATTATTATAAAGTAACTAACTTTTATTTATTTATTTAATTCCCAATCTTAGTTACTTTAGGAAAAATGTGAAATTGGTGCTAGCCCATGGAATTCACACTTTGTACCTTACCAAGTCGTTGCTGGAGCGTGTGTGGTTAATCGGCACACTAACTTGGACTAGTAAGGATCACAAAGGGTGACTTAATGTTTGTCATAGATCAATGGAGCGGGTGTGGTTAACCGGCACATTGATTAGGTGATAATATTAAGGGTACCAAGTGAATTGGTATGGTTATTCACACCTTGTTTTGTGATCCTCGGCATCCCAGTCACAAAATTTGAGAGGGCACACTCGAGATTGAAACATGCCATTGAAAATTTCAATGAATCTCAAAAGATCTAGGAATTTCAAATCCAATTAAAACCTAATAAATTATTTCGTTTTTCATGGTGGAAATTGGTGAATCGTCATTCGCCTACCTTCAAATATTTTATAGCTTGGATTACGGCATCCCTCTTCCAAATTATAAAATATTGTGTTGGGTCCGAGCCTTAATATTTCATATTGGGTGTTATATTAAGGACTTCGAATCAACTAACTTGATTTTCTCCCATTATAGATGCCTGGTTCAGACAACTATGATCTTCCCAAATCTCTTGAAGATGGTGTCCCTCAACATCATGCTTCACTTCCTCCACCTCCTCCAATTATTCTCCCTCACCAACAAGTTCTTGAAAAGTTTAAAGTCACTCAATCCCTATTGGCAAGCATAGTCTATGTGTGCTCACATCTTGGAGATAAAGTCACATATTGACAAGCCGGGAGAGTTGGGTGTCAAAGTCCCGTGAAAGTTGGATGTTCAATCACTTTCTTAGTAACATAGTGAGTCTCTTTGGGACTACTATGAGACGGACTATGACATGAACCTTAATGATGTTATCTATTTGCTTGGTGTTGTGGAATCAGCAATGATTTGGAACACTAGTAAAGCAAATTTGATTAAAAGAACAACTTCCCAAGTCTACATGGACATTGACAATGGTAGCATTGGATATCTAGAAAAGGATTTCTCTTCCCAATGGAAAGGGATCGGCTATAGTCAACTCGGTTGACCAAATAGTAAAGAGAAAGGCAAATTCTGAGATAGTCTCATGTGCCATTACCAAAGGGTCCATGTGTTTTGTTGCCAAAGGAAGGGGCATTGGTTGCGAAGCTGCCCTATTCGCCTGAAAGGTCATAAGGTTGATCAAGTCAAGAGGTTTGACTCTACTTCGGGTAAAGTCCACTATCTACCTCTATTAAGTTCCTATTTGGAGATTCTTATTACATAATGTGAATGGGTCACATGCTGATGTTTTTAAGAATCAAAGAAAAGATAGGAAGCTTAAAGTAAGTATATGTTGATTCTGATTGCGAAGGTGGGTTTCGATCGCATAGTTCGGTAATCAGAATTTTGAGCTGTTGCTTAAGAGTTATAATATATTGCTTATGAATAGATAACAACAAGGTTTTCATGTGGATTGTAAGGATATGTTTTTCCGCAAAGTTTTAAAATAGAAGAAGAAAAAAAGGGGTTTTAATTTTATTTATTTTAAAAATATCCTTACAATCGCATATGTGGAAAATTGTTGCTTATATGTTTCCAGTAATAGCAATATTGGAAAGTGGATTTGATTCTTTCATTTGTGGTAGTGTCTGAATTTACCAAATGAAGAAAGTTTTCATCACCCAAGTTTCAATTGGATAGAAACTTGGAATCATACAAGTTGTATTGTATGATGAATGAGAATTTTCATCTTTCAAAATTAAGACTAATTCTTTGATCACATGTATATGTGAGTCGATTGAAGGACTAAGGAATTAGGTACACTGGGTGTGCGCTGGTCAAGGTCCAACATAAAGATTGATTTGTCATGATTTACTGAAGATTAGTAAATATGATTATACTTATAAGGTTAAGTATAATTTTGTAACATTGGAAATGTTACATTGTATGACAAAACAAATGAGAAGAATCAAATTAGGCAGAAAGATAAAAGTTTTCTCAAATCTGAAAGGATGGGAGAGTACTTTAATATCGTATTTCATGATCATCTTAATGATTATGAAACCATATCACAAATTAATACTCTAAGGACGTCTTAGTGCATTGTTATGGCTAAGAAGAGAGGTCATGAATTGTTGGATTGGTTAAGATCGAGAAGATGAGTCATACTTTGCTCCAAAACAATTCTTAGAGTCATACTCCAAGATTGTAACATTGAGTGACATGTCTTAAAGAAGGTTTAAAACACTTGTCAAATGTAAGAGTAAAAGTTTTCTACTCTTGTACATTTGAAATTGGTAAGTTGTGATGTTTTGGATAAAACAATATACTGGGAATTTTCCCAAGTGCAATAAATGCACTTTCCATCATAATGGTGCCTGTCCCGAAATACAGTGCGCTAACTACAATGGGAAAGGGCACACTGCCCGATTCTGCAAGGCTCCAGCGAGGCCAATTAACCAAGTCCCCGACATTGTTGTGGGCTAGGCTTGCTACGGTTGTAGCGAGGTTGGTCATTTCAAGAGAGATTGCCCGAAGTTAGGGAATGATGGTGGAGTGGGAAGAATTCTGGCGACAGGCCACGAGGAAGCCGTAGCTGATCCTATGGTGGTTATTAGTACTTTTCTCCTCGATAATTCTTATGCTTGCATACTATTCGATAGTAGAGTGGAGAGGATTTTCATAAACTAGAAATTTGCTCCCTTACTTAAACAAAAACCACATGCACTAGAGGAATCATTCACTGTAGAAATGGAAAACGGGAAAACGGAAAGCACTAACTGCATATACATAGGTTGTACTTTAACTCTAGATGGTCATTCTTTCCAAATCGACCTCATGCCGGTCTCAATTAAAAGTTTCGACGTCATAATCAGCATGGATTGGTTAAGTCTTCTTCGCGCCGACATCATGTGATTTGAAAAAGCAGTTCGTCTTAACATCCCTAACAATGAAACTTTAGTTATCTACGACGACAAATCAAGTACGAACCTTCGTATCATTTCGTGTATTCAAGCTTAGAAGTGCTTAAGAAAGGAATATCATGCTTCCCTTGCACACATCGTCGATACGAGTCAAGAAGTGAAAGATATTTAGAACATTCCAGAAGTACACGACTTTCCCAACATCTTTCTAGAAGAACTGCCAGGATTACCACCGCAACACCAAGTCGTGTTTAGAATCGACTTAGTGCCAGGGGCTACCATATTTTCCAAATCTCTTATCGTCTGGTACCAGCAGAGATGCAAGAACTTTCCAGTCAGCTTAACGAACTTCTCAGGAAGGGATTCATTAGGCCAAGCTTCTAACCATGGGGAGCACCAGTCTTGTTCGTGAAAAAGAAAGACGAATCTTTTCGCATTAGCATTGACTATAGAGAGCTGAACAAACTTACCGTCAAAAATCGCTATCCTTTACCCCACATTGATGACTTATTTGATCAACTTCAAGGAGCGGACTACTTCTTGAAAATAGATCTAAGATCTGGATATCACCAGTTATGAGTGTTAGAAGAGGATGTCCCCAAGACAGCCTTCCGAACTCGTTATGGACATTACGAGTTTGTAGTGATGCCGTTCGGATTAACCAACGCACAAGCTGTATTCATGGATCTAATGAATAGAGTGTGTCGTCCTTACTTGGATCAGTTCGTCATTGTCTTCATTGATGACATACTTATCTACTCTCGAGGTAAGGAGGAGCATAGTCAACACCTACGAAGAGTCTTAGAAACATTACGATCAGAGAAGCTCTATGCGAAGTTCTCTAAGTGTGAATTTTGGATCTGAAGATTCGAATTCTTGGGCCACGTTGTGAGCAAAAAAGGAATTCACGTAGACCCTTCCAAAATTAAGGCCATTGAGAACTGGCCAGCACCGAACACACCTACATAAATTCGTCAATTTCTAGGTCTCACTGGCTACTATCGCAGGTTCATACAGAACTTCTCTAGCATCATGAAACCGATTAATTCATTAACCCAGAAAGGTGTGGCCTTTGACTGGGAAGAGAAACAAGAGAAGGCGTTCCAAACATTGAAACAAGCCTTGTGCACCGCACCGATGGACAGAAGATTTCGTTGTGTATTACGATGCATACAACCAAGGGCTTGGTTGTGTTCTTATGTAAAGAGGAAAGGCCATTGCCTATGCCTCTTGTCAGATTAAGACACACGAAGTCAACTATACAACACATGATCTTGAGCTAGGAGAATTCGTATTTGCTCTGAAGATCTGGAGACACTACCTATATGGTACAAAGAGTACTATTTTCACAGACCACAAGAGCATTCAACACATATTCGATCAGAAGGAGCTCAATGTGAGACAACAACGGTGGGTTGAGCTACTCAATGACTACGAATGCAAAATTCGTTATCACCCCGGCAAGGCCAATGTAGTAGCTGACACCCTGAGTCGAAAAGAATACTCTGGTCGGAGCGTCAAATATTTGACTGTGACTATCCATTCACATTTGTCCACACTAATTAAGGATTCTCAACTAGAAGCCTTGAAACCTGAAATTGTGGCGAGTGAATTCCTGAGAGGGATGGATAAGAACTTAGAAGTTAAGGGTGGCAGAGCCTTATATCTCATGGATCGTATCTGGACACCAAAACACAGTGGTTTCTGAGACTTGGTCATGACTGAAGCAAACAACACTAGATATTCCGTCCAACCAGGTTCAGATAAGATGTATCTGGATCTTAAGAAACTATACTGGTCGCCTAACATGAAAGCAGACATTGCTACCTTCATGAGTAAATGTCTTACTTTGGCAAAGGTTAAGGTCGAGTACCAAAAACACTCAGGATTACTACAACAACCAAAGATCCAGAGTGGAAATGGGAGCATATTACTATGGACTTCATAACCAAGTTGCCCAAGACAACGGGAGGACTTGATACCATTTGGGTCATCGTCAATAGATTGACCAAATCAGTGTATTTCCTACCAATCAAAGAGAATGACAAGATGGAGAAACTCACCAGAACAAACATACGGGAGATCGTACGATTGCATGGTGTTCCTATATCTATTATCTCCGATAGAGATAGCAGATTCACTTCGAGGTTATGGCAGTCGCTACAAAGTTCCTTAGGAACTAGGCTAGACATGAGTACAACCTACCATCAGCAAACCGACGGGAAAAGTGAGATAATGATACAAACCTTGGAAGATATGTTGCGAGCCTATGTGATCGACTTTGGGAAGGCATGGGATACTCATTTACCCCTTTTCAAAATTTCCTACAATAACAGTTATCACACGAGCATAAAGGCTGCTCCATTTGAAGCCCTCTATGGCCGGAAGTGCAGATCCCCTCTGTGCTGGGCTGAGGTGGGTGACACACAGTTAGCTAAAGGACGAGTTCCTGACAGCACTCTCACAGGTCCGGAGATCATTCTGGAAACGACAGAGAAGATCGTTCAGATTCATGAACGATTGAAAGCCTCTATAGACCGACAGAAAAGCTACTCAGACAAACGAAGGAAACCTTTGGAATTCTAGGTGGGAGACTGCATTCTTTTCAAAGTTTCACCTTGAAAGGGTTTGATACGCTTTGGAAAGCGTGGGAAGCTCAATCCAAGATACATAGGGCCTTTCGAGATTCTCGCTAGAATCAGCCCTATAGCTTACAAACTCAATCTACCTCGTGAACTTAGTAACGTACATTCTAATTTCCACGTCTCGAACTTGAAAAAGTGTCTGTCCGATGAGACTCTTGTTATCCCGCTCGACGAGATCGAGATCAACGAGAGCCTCAACTTCATGGAAGAACATGTATAGATCATGGACCGAGAGGTCAAGCAAACAAAGATAATCCGTATCCCGATAGTGAAGGTTCGCTGGAATGCCAAGCGAGGACCTGAATTCACTTGGGAGCGCGAGGATCAGTTGAAACTGAAATGTCCTCATCTTTTTACTTAGTTAATTGTAACTACTTATTTGCTTAAACTCTAGTTTCGGGACAAAATTCTCTCTAATGGGGGGATGATGTGACAACCCGAATGTCTATCTTGTATAGTCAATCAATTCAATCAAAGTCAGACTTGTTTCTGCTATCTTGTAGCACTGTTTAGAATCTGTTTGAGTGTTTTAAGCCTAGTATATTCAAGAATCGGGTGTTAGGAAGTATCTGTTTGAGTTCATTGTGCCCTAATCAAACTTTAAACCCATTATGGGGAGTTTACGGCCAAACCTTCCTGTTTGGGCCGTAAACTCATGTGGTGGCCGTGAACTCATGTTAAATACATGATTTTACATCATTTTCTTCACTTCTCTTCCATTTCAAGGCCAGAAACCCGATTTCTCTCTCAAGTAACATAAGATCTTCATCTTGATCTTCCAAAAATGTAAGAATTCTTTCTCTTGATTTGTTGTTACATCCCTTTATCTAGTGATTGTACATGATTTCATCCATGAAATCTCTTGATTTTGATAGATCTTCAAGTGTTCATTTCACCAAGAACACACACTAGTGTTCTTGGACCTTAAACACCCTTAGAAGCTTCTTATAAGTAAGCACACTACCCTTAGCTTGTTATATGCTTGAATCACCTGTTAAACAACTAGAAAACATCAAGAAACTCAAGAACAAAAGGTGTTTACGGCCAAGGCAATCTCCTTGGGCCGTAAACCCTACTTTGTGGTGCCAATTGTGCCACAACTCCTTCCTAAGGCTTAGACTTGAACCAAGAACACTTCCTAATGACTTGTAAGACCTTAACTCACAATTTGGTACAAAATACCATGAGTTTACGGCCGTAAACTCTTAGTGCCGTGAACCTCTTGGCCGTAAACTCATGTGTGACATGCATGTTGGCCGTAAACTCCTATGTGAGGCAATATTTCCCTTATAACAGAGAATACTATATCAGAGAATACTATAACATAGAATACTACACATAGAACATTATTACTATAACAAGTATACTATAACAAGGTTCAGAAATAACATAATGTGAGACACTACTTCATAACACAACGACCATTTCGTTGTTTAGTGTTTTATAACCAGAAACTCCTGGAGGGAGAGTGTGAGTTTGTGTATAAATCTATACTGGATTAATTATCCTACACCTTTGCTGTTCGCTATATTGGGATTTACAAGTCTACGGGTGCCAAATGTCATTTCTTCTGACGTCTTTCATCGTCGTGTTATAGTCAGTTTAGTATGGTAACAATCTTATCACATTTTGCCTTAATTAAACCATTGGTTTTAAGGTAGTTATTACTTCAGTAATTAATACAAATAATACTGTAGTACACATACATTTTCCCATTATATTCAAATTGTGATCTTCTCACATAAATGGTAATATAAAACTATGTTTTGGTAATGATAGTCATATTTGGGAAAAGCATTCACTTTTACAGAGAAACAAACATACAAAAAAGTCGGGTCTTGGTAGAAGACTACCTTTTATACTAGTAGAAAATATAGGATTTTCGAGGAGTTTTCAAACATATAGAAACATTTACATTATACATTTACAAACATTTTCATCGAACTTATACGAACATTGGCACTAAATACTTATGAACTCACCAGCTTAAATGCTGATATATTCTTTCAAAATAACTTGTATTCGCAGGTCATCAGTAGACAGGTACCGATGACAGGTTTTGAGAAGACGGAGCACAGTCAAGACTTGTCTTTTTTATTTTTGTTATTCATTTTTGGTGTCTTATTCTATTTAAAGAACACACTTGTAGGAAATATACTATTAATGCAATGGATGACTTTGTTGCTTATTTACTATTTTGCATTGTTATGATACTATACATGACGTCCTCCGCCCCGGAACGTTTCCGCCGTTCAGGTTTTGCGGTGTGAGACAGATTAAGGCGTGGATTGATGCAACATTGTTTGATGGTTGTCATGGCGGTGATGGCTGATCATGTGAAGGCAATGGTGGGGAATACAAACCCATGAATAGATCTAAAAAGACTCATTTATAAATGAAGATCGGAAATCAAGTCATATTTACTAATGAGATTATAAGTCGATTTAGGGATGGAAAACATAGATTGGTAGAATACATGAGATGGTGAGATGACGAACACGTTTACTTGCAAATGAATGACATTAAATAAAAAAAATTAGGAATTTCAAACAAAAAAAAACAAAAGAGAATTAAGTATTCAAGGATTAAAAGAGAGGGGAGATATAGAAAACACCAATTTGATTGATATCCTAGAGAAGAGGAGGGAAATAATAATTTTAAAAAAAAATCAAATCCTTTTATCCTCAAATCACTCAAAATAAAATCAATTGCAAATTTCAATTATGGTAGAATAATCTTGAATAGATGAAATTGAAGTATGCGGGAAACAAAAGACGCAGGGAAATATGAGGAGTCCATGTGGCAAAATAGATATGTAGAAAGAGGATATGTAGCCTCTTTAGGTTTCTTTTAATAAAGGAGGTAGATTTAGAATCTCAGACACGTGGCAAAATATAAGTTTGGTATGTCACTTCACACTTGTTTTATTTCATACTTGATTCTGATTAAATGAACATACCATATAACTTTTTTAGGGGAAACATATAACTCTTTTAAAACCACACTTGATTCAAGTAGGAAAGATATCTGATACAAAATACAAGAACTTAGCAATTAAGGGAGGGGCAATCGGTCACTTCACACCTGTTGTAGTAGTTTACCAAAATGATATGTTTGAAGAAGGAGTTTGGATTTGTAAGACTAAAAGAATGAAATTGATTATAACAAGAAATTTCATATAACTAGTGAAACTATAATCTATTTTGGATTATAGGGGCAATTGGTCACTTCCCCTATAATAGATTATAGTTGTTAATTATAGGGGAGACATACCTGATTCTGATTCATCGACAAATAGAGATTTTTGCAATTATTGTTGTTGATTAACCCTAGTCAACTGATTTTGCGGCGGAAATGACAATAGAAAGGAGTTGAGAAAATTTGTGTGGGTGAAGTTCATAGGGAAATTGAGAAATCGTGAAGTTGAACCTGACACCAAACCCAAATAGAACATTGTTGTTTGAAGAAGGATAAAATTAAGAACGACATACCATAAGGGATGAACCAACTCCATTTGATTTTTTTTTTCGAATCTTCCCGCACACTAAAAATCAAGAGTTGGTAAATAGTGGTCAGATCTCATAAGCGATTTCAGTATGAAGTGGAGTTGAATAGAATTACCTATTACTTAAATAAAATTGGAGAAGAAGAAGAGGAAACCGAAAGACAAACCAAGACCTATTGGTTTTAATCGATTATTTATAGGTGGAATTTAAGATAATGGGTGGTGCAGTTACTCCTTGTCATGGGTGGTTGAAGTTTCCGGAAAAGTTGACTCATTCTTCTACTTCTAGGACATGGAAGATGTTGAACATGGGGAGAAGGAGAATTGCATCGTGGGGAGAACAAATAAATGCCGCTTAAAAACCATAAAATAGGCAATTTAAGTGGTTGCGATTAAAACCTAACAAGATTTAAGGGCTCGGATTTAGAGAACGGTTATTAACATCCCATGCTTAGTAATAACAACAATTCAAAATACAAAAAATAAATGTAGTTTTTATCTACATCGATAACATTATATATATATATATATATATATATATATATATATATATATATATATATATAGAGAGAGAGAGAGAGAGAGAGAGAGATAGAGAGAGAGAGAGAAGTAAAAGATAAAATGAGAACCCCTAAAGGCTAATAACCCTAAGAACCTATTAATTTTACCTTATGATCAAATGGATATTTGTTATTTATCGAATAAATGTTACTAAATGGTTATTTTGTCTGATAGATAAAACAAAAAAAAATAACATGATTATAAATAAAACAAAACTTAAACCCAATATTTTTTTTATATCTATTCCATCAAATCTTAGATTTAGATCTAAACAAAAACCCTCTCAAAAACAAAACCTCTCTCAACTTCTTCAACATTGTGGATGAACACCAACACCCCAACCACCATCGATGAAAGCCTTCCACCGCCACACCGTCGCCGAAGACCCATCCACCGCCACATCTCTTCCTTTATCACAACCTTTGATCACTGCCACAATTTCCGATGACGATGCTACCACCGCCATCACTGTCGGAGTCTGCCACCATCATTACTTCTCTGAAGACTGAACTAACACCTCCAACAAACAAACAACAACTCCTTGTATGCGATATTCAACGAAGCAAGACCTCCAACGGTCGTATCCGATTGTTTTTCAAGAGATTTATGAATCTGAGGAGTTTCCTTTATAGTTGGTGCTCATATTTGGTTTGATCTTAGTGATGTGTGCTTCGTCTCCGATAGCTGATCCCGCTAGAACACCAGAAAAAACCGCCTTCCTCTTTTCTCTTTGATCTGCGGTGCTCTAACACCGATAACCTATTTTCTCCAGATCTGCAGCTCCGGTGAGCGTGAAAGATCCACCATACCTACCTCCTCCACATCCGCTTCATCTCGGACCACCTCTAGCTACCTTATTCATCCCCAACCACCAAAGACCTTAAACCGGTGCAACTTATGGTCAGATCAATTCCTTCCTCATGATCTTGGTCATGTTGTATGCTCACATTGACGCTTCATTCAATGTCTTTATTGATACATGCTATATCACCTTCTCACTCTCTCTTGATATGAAAATATATCCTTATGGACAAGCATATCGAGTGGAGTTTCATTTAAATCAAGTAATATGACTTCATGTTTGACTTTTTGGTTGAAGTTTTTATGTTATAATACAGATTTAAAGTTATTCTTTTTATGATTAATATATATATATATATATATATATATATATATATATATATATATATATATATATATATATATTTCTTTTGATGTTTGAAAATATGATAGTAAAGAAGAATTATGCATAAATATGATTTTCTATACTTTTTAATAAAGTATATCTGGTGCACACAAAGTGTTTGATGAAAAGCCACAACGAAATTCAAAATATCATTAAGCTGTGAATATGTGTTTTTATGTATTACTTTGTGAATATGTAAATTATTAATCCATTAATGTTTATTTTTTTATTCACCAAGTTGTGAATTAGTGTCCGAAATATTGAATTAAGTTGTGAATTAGTGTTTAAAATGGTTTATTAAACTGTAAATTCAAAATTTTCTATTCAGCTCTGATTTTTTAGAGATGTTGGTGATGTGGTTGATGGTAGCAATGGTTGATGGTAGTGTATGGAAGTTAGTGGTGTTGATGCTGGTGTTGGTGGTAGAGTAAGGATATGTTTCATTTCTCAGTCATCATTTTTGTTGATTTCAGATAAGTTATCCACTCTTATGATTCATGTATATGTTATTCTATGGTTATTTTCTTTTAAAATATGATATATTTTATGTATGTATTAAATTATGAATGATATATGAGATTATACTTGTAAATGAGCTATGAATGTATTGTATTAAACTGTGAATTTTGTGTATTAAGCTGTGAATTTTATTGCTAACTTAATATATTAAATTCACAATTTAGTACATAGAAATGGCTCCATATATGAATATATAAACGCAAGTTTTAATTTAAGAATATGGCTATGAATATATATTATGTGTATTAAACTATGAATTTATTGTATTAAGCCGTAAATTTTGGGTACTAAATTGTGAATCAATTGTATTAAGAGTTTTAAGTTGATAATATGGTTATGAATGTGTAACATCCCGGTGATAAGGTACTTCTAATTTCAACCCTATAATTTAATTATGTTGTATTTTGGTCCCTAAGTTTAAGGAAATGTGAAAAAGGATCCCTAGTGGCATTTTTGTAATTGTGGGCCTTCGAAGTATGCCATGCGTGTACATGGTGTATGTTGGGCATACATCAGTGTAGGTTGGGCATACTTGTCAAATAAGGAAACACTAGTTTTTAGGGTGTGACTCATATTTAATCAATCTTATGGCCTCATTTCATCCACCTTAACTGCCTCCATCCCTCTCATATGTTGTGCAATCCTAGTTTCATCTTAAGGAGCCTTTTCAAGCTTAGAAGTGTGTTTTTGTTGTCTTAAAAGAATAAGGAAGGAAATTAAACTCATCCTTAAAGAGTGGAATACTTGGATATAGGATTTCTACATCTTTTGCAACCCTTCTAAGGTATAAAGCTTGCGACTTTATCCCTCTAGCATATAGATCTAAATTTGGGTGTATTTATGGAGCTTTTTGGTCCCAAAATGTTAGATCTTGAATATGGCATGTTCTTGACCTTTTAGTTGTCCTTTCATACCTTGTGAGGGGTTTTAAGTCATAAAAATGGGTTCCAAATGGTTATTTTTTCTTAATGCATCTTTTAGAAGGTCTTAATGGAATAAGACCTTATGTTAAGCACTTATTGGACATGCTAGGTAATAAATTTGGAGACTTTATGACTCCTAGGAGAATTTTAGCCATGGATCTGAATTATGTACGTAAGAGCTTAATCCATTAAGCACTTAAATGGAGTTTGGGACTTGTGAGGGTACGCCCTACGTACAAGGTCAACCACCCCTGATGGTGGTCAACTGTGAGGCTGCATGTATGCCCAACGTACGTCCGGAGTATGCCCCGTATACACACCCTAAGTTGACTCGGTCGAGTTGACTCGGTTGGGTTGATTCGACTAGGTTTACTCAGTTGACCTAGTTGGTTTGACCAGTTGACTTTTTCAAGGTTTAACCAAGTTTGACCTTGAGGGTATTTTGGAATTTTGATGGGAATTAGTCATTGGTGGGAATAGGTGTCGGTTAGAGAGCTGAGATTTGGAGTTCGGAACTCATCAACTTTTGTTCAGTTTGTGAGGTGAGTTTTCCTCACTGTACTTGCGGGTCGAAGGTACCAAGGTCGGACCTTTGGATTTGATATCCTTTTATGCTTGTAATTTTACTATAATTAGCTGTTAGATCGGTATCGTGGTATATAGGATGATGCTATTCCTAGTGATCTGTAGATTTGTCTGACTGTCTAAAGATTGTTATATGATTATCTATATTTTTACACATGTTTGGTTGGTGGTTGAGGATTTACTACTTTATGCGTGAGCCAACAGACTTTATGCGTGAGCCAACAGACTGGGGGCATTCCAACTTGATGGCTGAGTGGGCCCAAGAGTATTCCATCCTGAGGATGACATTACCCGTTGTGTACTGGCATTTCAACCCGATGGTTGATGAGCCTAGGGTATTCCAACCCGATGGTTGACTAGACCTATAGTATATTGGCATTGCAACCCGATGGTTGAGAGGCTTGGATTATTCCAACCTGATGGTTGATTCGACCCGACATGTGTCATGTTATCGTATATGTTATTTATTTGTGTGTTGGTACTTTGGGGGGGTCTCATCAAGCATTGGCTTACAATTTTGGATTATGTTTCAGGTACTTCAAATGACTGCAAGAAGGAGAAGGCATGACCATACACATCCTCATGTTTTGACTTATGATTTTGGGAGACTCTGATCTTGAAAATGTTTTGAAAACTATGTTTGTAAATGGTTTGTGAATTTGGATTGGTTTTAAAAAGTATAAATTTCTTGTAATATTTATGGGTGTTACAAGTTGGTATCAGAGCCTTGGTTTAAGTAAATTGGAGGAACACTCGTTTGAATCCAATCTCAGAGTAAGGAAAAAGATTTTAAAAATGATTTTAAACTATTTTCAAAATAATCAAAGAGGATGTGATGTATACGATCAGCCGGAGCCAGTAAGTAGACCTCAAATTACCACACTGTTATTTGATGTTGTGATTAGTTAGAACAACATGCTAGTGATATGATAGGGATCTTTAGGAATTACATGATACAATTGCCTACTTGTATGATGCCTAATAGCCTAGGGTTCTTTTTTTATATGAAATTGCCATCATTACAGTAGTTGCTTAGTGTATGCATCATAGTTATACATAACTCAGATTCTATAGCCTGAGAATGTTTGGTTTGGCATTATTTACTGTCCTTGTTTGATGAAGGGCTTATGGTAGGATCAGATATTCGACTGTCTATAGGGTCCAATGTTATGTATCATTAGCATACACGAGTGCCGCATGGTTGGTGGAAGTTTCATGGATGAGTTGTGTGGGGTCAACCGGCCAGTTTCGTGATGTTTAACCTTCCTCTAGGGAGTAAGGATTGAGTGTATGAATTTTTGTGTGTGTATTGTTAGGGTTGTTTTGATGATCCCTGTGACAAATACGAGTAGACGTGGAAGGTAGTATGAGCCCGTACTACTGGAAGCACAGGACCCGTACACATAACAGGGAAGTCACAATCCTTAGGTATTTGTTGGGAGTTGGTTGTCCTAGTATGATATGCATGTTATCTGATTTCTACACAGTTTATTATGAGTATGGTGACGACAAGACGAACTGAGACAGGATCTAGCTCAGGATCGGGAGCTGGCAGCCAGGATGGGCCAGCTATGTCTGAGGACAGGATTAGGGAGATCCTTCAGGAGGAGGTTGTTGCCAGAGATGTTTGGGTCTATTAACAGCCCCACGGTAGAGTACTTTGATGGGTGTTATGCTGGATTGTCTGAGGCGCTACTGCTGTAGCCACCACAGCTGTTGCGGCTGCTGGGAGAGCCTTTCAGTATCGAAACTTTGACAATACGAAGCCCCTGCCTTTTGATGGAGTTCACGATCCGATCATAGCAATTACTTGAGCACGATCAAGATGGACATCAAGCAGTTTGTATCCACTCAACGTTATGGTTCATTGCTGGTGTTGCAAGAGGCCCTGGCCCAGTCGCAGCCTTCACAGAAGCAGTTCAAGGTTGCTGATTCTAGGTCTGGGAGTCAGCGGGGCAGCACTTGTAGGAAGTGTGGCAAGGTTCATGATGGAGCTTGTCGATTTTCTTCAGGATGCCATAAATTTGGAAAGCAAGGTTACATTGCGAGGGATTGCTAATAGCATGCTCCAGATTCTGGCATTAGAATTTGTTATCATTGTGATCAAGTGGGCCATATGAAGGCCCAATGCCCCTTTCTTGCTCCCAGGCCAGTGCAGGCTCCAGTGTCGGTTACTCTGAGGATCACAGATAGGAGTCAGGGCAGGGTGGAGCCCCTGAGGGCTTGAGGGCATGCTTTCCAACTCACTATCGAGGACGCCAGAGCAGCTCCGGATGTCGTCACTAGTACACTCTTATTGAACTCTTTGCCCACTCTTGTGTTATTTGACTTAGGTGCGATTTCATCCTTTATATATCGATCATTCAGTAGGGAGTTTGATATGCTTATCGGGGAGTTAGAGTGTCCGTGGTGAATTTCCATCACCAATTAACATAGGGTTTCTGCATCTTCCGTATATCAGGGTTATGTATTGGAAATATTTGGGGTGGCTTATCCAATTGATCTGATCCCTATCCTTATGGAGTATGTATGTGTGATAGTGGGTATGGACTGGCTGACTAAGTTTGGCGCCATGATTGATTGTGAGGGCCAGCGAGTAGTAGTTCAAACCCCAAGTGGGGTATAACTGGTTATTTATGGGGAGGGAACCAGGATTGGTTCAGGGTTTTGTTCGGCAACCAGAGCTTGATAGTATATTCAGCACGAGTTTGGTTAATACCTGGTTTGGGAAGCATATTTCAACTTTAGAGGTACTAGTTGTTAGGGAGTTTGTAGATGTATTTCCGGAGGAGTTACCCAGTGTGCCTCCTAAGAGGTAGGTCGAGTTCAGGATTGACCTTGTGCCAGGTGCGGCCCCGATTGCCAAGGCGTCGTACTGCTTGGCACCACCTGAGATGCATGATTTTTCATCTCAGCTGTAGGAGTTGCTAGGCAACAAGTTCATCATACCAAGCAGTTCTCTGTGGGGAGCATTGATATTGTTTGTCAAGAAGAATGATGGTTCACACCGGATGTGCATTGATTGCCGGGATTTGAACAAGTTAACGATGAAGAACCGTTATCCCTTTCTGCAGATTGATGACCTCTTTAATCAGTTGTAAGGTGCATCTTAGTTCTCCAAGATAGATCTAAGGTCTGGGTATCATCAAGTGAGAGTAACAGAGGAGGACGTGGAGAAGACCGTGTTCTGGACTAGTTATGGGCATTGCGAGTTTGTGGTGATGCCATTTGGGCTCACCAATGCGCTTGCTGTGTTTATGGATTTGATGAACTAGGTATGCAGGTCGATGCTCGACCGATCCATCATTGTGTTTATTGATGATATCTTGGTGTATTCCAAGACCAGAGAGCAGCATGAGGAGCACCTTCAAGAGCTTTTAGGGCTTTTGAGGTGAGAACGACTTGATGCCAAGTTCTCGAAGTGTGATTTTTTGGTTATGAGAGGTCTAGTTCCCGGGACACCTTGTTAAACAGGATGGGAATTTGGTCGATCCGGCCAAGATTGAGGCTGTGATGTTGTGGGAGGTTCCGAAATCTCCCTTAGAGATTAGGAGTTTCTTGGGATTGGCAGGGTACTATCGAAGATTGTTGGGTCAAAAATATGGTTTATACTTTACTTTTCTAGGCAATTGTATTTTTATGTAATATTTTATGTGTTTACAGCTAGGTGGGTATTTACGACCGTAAACCCGTTCACGGCCATGAACTTGTGTTCGACCCATGTTCCCTATAAATATAGGTGTAAGGGGTGAGGAGTGGGGGAATAGTGAAAGAAGAGAGGAGCTTAAGTGTGTGAAACTTAAGGTGTGTTTTAGAGAGAGAAAGTGAATCTTGTGGAAGGAACTTTCAATCATATCATCAATGCATTCAAGATTCATCATCTTCTTCTTCTCCTTCTTTTCTATTTTGATCTGACATCATCCATTTGATTGGGATTCTGCACCATCAAATGGATTTGATTGATACTCAAGCATTTGTGACAACCCGAAATTTTCATTCGGTCAAACCCTAAAAGTCAACCACTTCGTATTATAAATTAATATCATTATTTATTATTTTTAAGAAATATAAAGTTCGTTGATTATTTTAGTATTATTTTTAAACGAACAGGTGAAAGAAAGTGTCGTCTCGGGTTTTTATTTTTGAAAACCGCAAACACCTCACGTCTTAGAAACCCTCGGCCGAACTATTTCGTTTGAGTCGAAAAATCATACCAAATTCCGAAAACGCATGCTTATCCATGAGTTTACTCCTTAAGTCTAGTCAAAAGGATTTTACTCCCCATTTATCAAAAAGAGTAAACACTTAAAGGAGTAAACTCAAGAAACACTCTCAAGTATCTAACTAGAAACAATTCCAAATCTTCAATCTTGTAAGTGTTTTAACCATTTCTTCTTAGTAAAACACTTAATCTAGTGTTTGTGCATCTATTCATCCATTCACTTTTGTGTTTTGTTTAGATTTCTAAAAACACCAAGAACACCAAGAACAAACACTAAGTGTTCTTGGAATTTTAGCATACTTCAAGCTTCCTTATAGTATGTACTTCACTCCTTGAGTCTTCTTAAGTTAGTATTACAAGTTAGCAACAAGAAATCAGGCCAAGAACACAAGGAACAAGGTGTTCACGGTCCAAGATGATGCTTGGGCCGTAAACACCATAAAGTCTCCCAAAATGGACTAAAGTCCCATGTTTAGCCCTAGTTTGAAGTTTAAGACTTACCTTAACATATTTAA
Source organism: Lactuca sativa (assembly GCF_002870075.4). Lineage (NCBI taxonomy): Eukaryota > Viridiplantae > Streptophyta > Magnoliopsida > Asterales > Asteraceae > Lactuca > Lactuca sativa. Next base: position 232,316,924 of record NC_056623.2, read on the forward strand.
ACCTTCCATTTGATGTGTTTAAGCTTTGAAAAACACCAAACATCACCATTTATAGGTGTTTACGGTCTAAGGATATCCCAAAACCGTAAACACCCAAAAAGGTGTTTAAATGAGTCATTTTCCTTCCTTAGCCCCAAAAACTAACTTAGACTATTACCTAGTTGTGTTAAGGACTTGAAACAATGGCAATATCCTTTCCCATAGGGGTTTACGGTAGTAAACCCAAAAGGAAATGCCCTTAGGCCGTAAACTCTTCAAAGAGGGTGTTTTTGTGGCCCTAGTCCATTCCAAAGGCTAAACCACTTAGTAAGATTGCTTCAAAGGACTTGTTTAACATCAAAACAACACTTGGACCTTAAGATTAGAGTTTACTACCGTAAACTCCTAGGGTAAAGTTCATTTAAACCGTAAACTCAAAGGGAGTTTACCTTTGAACCCTAAACACCATAGCAAGGTCCTGTAACACTTAGATGAAATCCTTATGGCTTGTAACAATTATATAAGGTGTTTTACATACCTTGGGGTGTCTTAACTTTATCAATTAGTGGTTTAAAGTCTAATTGAATACATATATGTGTGATTATATGTTAACTAGGATCATTGCGTGTGAACAAGTCTTCACTTGTCACCTAGCCATCCTGCATCAGTCAGTACACCCAAACCACCATCTACAGGTGAGTTCATACCCTAATCAATGTTTTTAAATGATTTTAAATGCTTTAATGGGAGGGGGGAATACAAGTAGAAAATAGCATGTTATTAAATCATCTATATGTATTTTATAACTGTGTTTTCATTCAACATATTTCACATACTACAAAATGTGATGCATGAAATGGTTTTCTATCTTTAAAATACTTTGTTATCGAATGTATTACTTTTGAAATGTTTATCAAAATGACATCAAGTCACTTTTATATTTGTTCAAAACCCTTAGATGTCTTACAAAACCATTTTACATTCTTGAACTAAACTATGCATATACACTTATATTCTTATATATGTATTGATGTTATAGTTTACACCTTTCATTTAGTTTCTCACACCCTTGAGTAGTAAGAGTGTATAAACCTACTTGAACAACCAATTACCTTTCAGTAAATTATCATAGGGATAATTTGAAGATATCAAACATTATTCCTATTACAAGGAATCACACAAGAGTCGGTTCATTCATGAGTCTATACCAGTACATTACATGATACATGAGTACATTTATCTAGGATTACATAATACCTGAGTACATTTATCTGAATACGTTTACATGAATACTATACATGAATACTATTACATAGATACATTATCTTGTATTCACTTACCTGGATACTTGTACCTAGAGTTATGAGGAAGATTTATTCGTACCTTCTATGTAAACTTTCCTGCCTATCCCTGTTCGACGGGATGTCTAGACGGGACTAACCATTCCGGAACCCAGCTGTTAGCAACATTGGGTGATGAACATCTACAGATGTCTAAGGTTATCACTTATCATAGATAGATTGATATCGGAACTAACCATTCCTCCATTCTGCTGTTGCAACAGAGGATGAGATGAAAATCTTCGGATGATCATTAGGTTACCACTTATATTAGGAGTCGGCTACGAGACTAACCCTCCCTCCACCCTGCTGCCGCTACAGAGGATGAGTGGATAATCTTCGGATGTTCATTAGGGTATACCTTTCGCTTTGGCGATGGCGTGTTAGTCCTGGTATCCAGGGATAACACTTACATGGTTATATTTTTCCTATTTACTTTATTTTGTGAGATATTCACATAAACGAGGAGTTAGACTAATTACTGTTTGTAGTAGTCAGAAAGAAGGAAAAACTATCATTTTACTTACCAAACATTCGGGTCTTGGTAGAAGACTACATTGTCATAACAAAACATTCGGGTCTTAGTAGTAGACTACATTGTCATAACAAAACATTCGGGTCTTGGTAGAAGACTACATCTCAAACTAATAGAAAATAAGGGATTTTCTAGGGCTTTTCATACTTACATCAACATTTTCATTTAAATGTTTACATGACTTCTAAAACAGCTTTTAGTAAGCAAGACAATGACACTTAAATACTTATGAATTCACCAGCTTTAAAGCTGATACTCTCTTTCAAAATAACTTGTATTCTAAGGTCATCAGTAGACAGGTACGGTGGCTAGGTTTTGAGAAGACGGAGCAGACAAGTCTCGTCTTTTATTTTGATTATATATTTTTGGTGTTTTATTACAATGAAAGAACACACATGTATTAAAACTTTACTTATAATGCAATGGATGATGTTGTTGCCTGTTTACTATTTTACACTGTTGTAATACTGTACATGACGTCCTCCACCCCTGAACGTTTCCACCGTTCGTGGTTTTGGGGTGTGACAGCGTTTACGGCCCATTTTCGTTCAGAGGAGGCTTCTTAATCATTCAACATTTACTATTAAAAAAAGGGTGAAGGATTTTGAGGGTTGCAGGATTCGAACTTAAGTCCTCTCATACTTCAAATCGGCGTCTCACCAGTTGTGCTACAAAGGAAAATGTTAAGAATCTCGCATGTTTAAATCATATAGCTTCACAACAGCTTGCTTACTTAAAAAAAAAGGGGGAAAACATTTTTGGAGGTGCCTGGATTCGAACCTGGGTCCCTTGTTAATCATTCTAGTGCACTTACCATCTAATCTAGCTTGCTAGTTGATTCAATCCTTCAAAATTTAATTCAAAAGGACTCCTTTTTGGGTTTCTACTTTCGCAAATTTAACAATTTTAACCCCAAAATCATTTTCTTTTTATTTTTAAATTACATTTTCAACCCAAAATTTTTAGTTTTTAATTTTGACTTTTTACTTAAAATTTGACATTGACTTTTAAAATTTGACCATTGACTTTAAACTTTGACTTTTTCGTTTAACTTTTAAATTTTCAAATTTAGCTTTTCGGTTTGACTTTTCAAGTTTGACTTTTTAAATTTGACTTTTAAGATTGACTTTTGAGGTTTATAGTCAAATGGCATTTTTAAATATAAGTTTGACTTTTAAGTTTGATTTTGGCTTCTAGTTGTGCTTTTAATGTCTTTTTAAGGTCTACGAGGGAATTAAAGACATGAAAGAGAGTCAGGATATGTTAAGACAAAAATTCAACATGTTCAACTATATCCCTGGAGAAACCCTGGAAGCTCAGTTGCAACGATTTACTACACTTACTACTGAGATGAATATAGTTGGGATCTTTTTAACTAAATCTGAGATAAACAAAAAGCTGTTGAATTCACTTCCGAAATCGTGGGATATGAATGTGGCTGTCATCAAGAAGACAAAAGATCTCAATGATCTTAGTCTTGTTGCTGTAACTGAAGAACTTGATGCTTTGAAGTATGGAAAACAATGAGTTCCACAAACATCCCGATCAATGAAGTTTCATGCTCTCAATTATGTGAAGTTACGATTAAACTTCTTCGTGAACATAATGATTTGAGGACCTAAAATATGAAGGATATCAACTTAGGAAAGGACAGAAACCCCTAAAGGCTGAATTAGAAGCAAAAACCAAAGACTTTAGGAGGCTTCAAGAAGATTATAGCAACAAATGTGAAAATTATGACTATGTTAAGAGAAAACTTGCTGAATTAACTGCTGAGCTTGGCACATTAAAAGGAAAATTTGAAACTGCAAATTTTGATTTTAGAAAATGTGACGTGTCAAGCGAAGTAGTTGCTAACATGATAGACCATTTTTTGCAATTTAAAAATAACCAACAAAAGGGTCTAGGTTATGAGAGTGTCCCTCCCCCTTTCAATCATAACTACTCTTATACCCCTCTGTCTAAGGAAGAAATTGAAAATGAAGCTCATCTTTAGTATGGCGAACCCCCTATTCCAGCTTCTGTTACGACTGAACAATCAGGGCCAACTCAGGGTGTTGAGATGAAAGATACTAATGTTTCTACTTCATGTGCAGGTACAGTAGCAGAAGATGAGAACAAGGAGAACACTATTGAACAAACCAATGTCTCCTTGAACTCTGAATCTGTTGCTTCTAACTCAGCTGCTTCTAATCAACCTGCTGTTGAGAAATACAGGTCACCAATTCTAGTGAAACAGAGTGCCTGTTGTAATTGTGCTTGTAGGAACAATAAGAGACAAGGAAAGGATATGCCACCAGGGGCAGGAAGAAATAACTTCACAGTCAAGAAAAAGACATGTTTTCACTGTGGAACACCTAGACACATTGCCAGAAATTGTCCTAATCGCACATACGTTCCCTACTACGCACAAGGGTGGCAGAACGCGCCAAGAGGGAAATAATCCAAAAGAAAACTCTCAAGGTCACGTTCAGACAATGGTAACTGGAACACGCAGAAGGCAAAGAATCAAACTTCCATGGCCAAGAGTCAAACTTCCAAGGCCGATAATCAAAATCCCAAGGAAAAGAGGGGAATGCCGGCCAAGAAGTCCAATCCAAGAGATGCTCTAGTGAAACCAAGACCGGCTAGGTCAAAGTCATCTCAGCGATCGGCTTCGTGTTCAAAAGCAAGTACTGAGCCATACATCAGATAGAAAAAGAAATGGGATAAACCCAACTACAAATAGGTTCCAAAGGCTCACTATCCCAAATCAACTGATGCCTCTAATATTTCTTCATCTTATGTTTGTGATAAACATGATATGTCATGGGAGAGAGTACCCTACAATGATGACAAAGGTCGACCCAATTTCAAAATGGATTGGGTTCTAAAGACCAACTGATCCCGCTTTGTGTTGGAGTAGCTATGGAGGCTAATCATCAGACTTTGGTTTGTTGATAGTGGCTGTTCGGCACATGATACGATACATTTCTCAACTGTACAACACTCAGACCTTTGTTTGAGAGTATGTGTCCTTTTGCGGGAAAGGAGGAAAGGAAAAGATCACACATGGGGTTAGTGCTTAATGACATGAAGAATTTTCGGATCTGTTATGAGATTATGCGTGCTGTTCTCAGACCTTCTGGATGAAAATTCAATCGGTGAATTACGATTTGAGTTTAGCTCTCTATACTCCTAAGTTTATCTTAAACTGATTCTTTTCAAAGACATTTTTTTTGCATTTTCTTATAGTTTTTCATTAGTAGGTAATATTGGGAAGTGATATCACGAAAGTGATAACGGGCAGTATAAAACATGTGTAAAGGACTACATCTGAATTGTCTAGACTCTGTGATCAATATGCTGGTAGGCACAAAGGATTTGAGAGTGTGGATTTAGATAGGATTGTTTGGACTGATCATACGACGCTCGGGTAGATTGAGCAGTGAGATAAACACGGGAACCCACAGGATACACTAAATTAATATGCATCTAGAACTGTGGTTCGAATTTTCCTTGATGTATGAACTTATGTCCTTAATTTTGGTTCTGATACGGCGACTCGGGGGGGGGGGGGGGGTCTAATAATGTAGGTCTGTAGGAAATTATTTTCTTGCTTTCTATCTGTTAGTCAAATGTTCCTTCCTCTGCGTGATTGGAAGAGATCCGACCTGGAATGCAACATATGCAACTCTAATTCTACGCACCTCCTTATCTGTGAAATTCTTTCTATCTGTTAAACATATGTTGTCCCCTCTGATTGATTGAAACATATCCAACCTGGAACACAACATAGGCACCATTCTACCTCTCAATCCCTCTATCTCTGTTAGTCATATGTTGTCCTCTCTATGTGATTGAAATAAATCCGACCTGGGACACAACATATGCATCAATCTCTAAAACTAACTTCCTCCTTAATAATTGTTTGCTCACCTAAACTAACGAGTCCTTAGGAAGTTCTTGATAACTAGGGTATATCGGGAAGTGGGGAACACGTTCTAGTGCAACTAAAATTGAACCATTTAGAGGTTGTCTGTAGATCTCGCTACTTGATTTAAGTGGACAACAATACCCGTGGTTGCTGTCAGCTAAATGGTTTATTTAAAAAAAATTGTCGATATCCTTCGTGTTTAAGTGGACCATAATACCGGCAATTGACCAGATCTATTTATGAAGGTGAAGGTACTGATAAACAAGTTCAGGCTGTCTCACAACTTTGATCCCAAATATTTTTTCTTTTTGTTAAATATGTTCATAGTTTTCCTCTATGCACAAATTTAGAGGGAGAATTAAAAATTCAAAAATTAAACAAAAATCAGAAAATCAAAAATCAAACAAAATTCAGAAAACTAAAATCCAAAAATAGTGTTATTTCTGTTTTACTTTCTGTTCAGAAAATATCAAAAATCCAAAATATTTTTGTTTCTGTTTTAATTTTATTTTTGTTTATGTTTTAATTTGTGTGCTAAGTTTTCTTTTAGTTTTGTTTTGTCTTAAAAGTGAATCCAGGTGTAGATGAGACTCATGGAGACTGTATCGGAGATTTTTTAAGCCAAGGCTTCATCCGTGAGCATCGAAAAATTCTCATTCGAAGGAGCAAGAAATGAAGATTAGTCTTTCAGCATTCAATCCTTCAACCCCAATAGCAAGGTGAATCCGTACTTGAAGATTATGTGACAGATTGCATTGAAGCCTCCTCAATCAATTTACTGCTATCTTGTACCTGCCGAAGTGATCCAGAAGATTTGTTCTCTCTGATGTTCTCTCTGAAGATTCTCAAGCCGAAAGGCTATCTTTCAAGAATCTTTTCAAGAAGCCTCCTCATCCAATGTGCGTTCATTGTCAAATTTTGCAGAAAATCCCAACTGCTCAAGATGAAGTCATTCATTGAAGATTCATCAAGTTCATCTTGAAGTCGTGAAGAATTTGAAGATTAATGCTGAAGCCAATCTCTCGATGGAGATTGACAAGAAAAGCCAGCTACTTTTTAGGGGGAGCTTGTTGGGTCAATTAAGAAAAGAAAGCTATAAACCAAGGGGGAGATTGTTGGGTCAAAAATATGGTTTATACTTTGCTTTTCTGGGCAATTGTATTTTTATGTAATATTTTATGTGTTTACGGCTACGTGGGTATTTACGGCCGTAAACCCGTTCACGGCTGTGAACTTGTGTTCGACCCATGTTCCCTATAAATATAGGTGTAAGGGGTGAGGAGTGGGGGCAATAGTGAAGGAAGAGAGGAACTTAAGTGTGTGAAACTTAAGGTAGGTTCTAAAGAGAGAAAGTGAATCTTGTGTAAGGAACTTTCAATCATATCTGACATCATCCGTTTGATTGGGATTCCGCACCATCAAACGGATCTGATTGATACTCAAGCATTTTCCAGACTTACAAGGAGATTTATTCAGGACTTCTCTAAGATTACGATACCCCTCACTTGTTTGACGAGGAAGGGCGTGTTTTCGATGGGGCCTCGGACAACAGTTGGCATTTGAGACTGTTCGGCAGAGGATATGTGAGGCCCCGGTACTGACCAACCCGAAGGGAGTTGAGGATTTTGTGGTATTATGTGATGCATCCATTACCGGGTTAGGGGTGGTCCTCATGTAGAGAGGACGAGTGACTGATTATGCTTCGCGACAGCGGAAGCCACATGAGACACAATATCCCACTCATGATCTGGAATTGGGGGAAGTGGTTTTTGCATCAAAATTTGGAGACATTATCTATATGGGGTCCGTTGTATGGTTCACACGGATCACAAGAGTCTGAGGCATCTTCTGGTTCGACCGAACCTGAACATGAGGCAAAGCAGGTGGCTGGACATGGTCAAGGATTATGTAACACCCTGTTTACTAAATAAATAAATAGACAAATTAACGAATGGATAGTAGCCCTAAAATCATTAATAATATAGCCAGGTGTTGGTCTCGAGGAGTTAATTGTCACAATTTTAGAAGTCGGGGGTTAAAAGTGTAAGTTTCGGAGTGGTTTGTAAATATTTATGAAGGCAGGGACTGCTTGGTAAATTATTGGGACTTAACTTGAAGAGATTTTGGATGCTAAGGGGCTGAATGGTAATATATGGACTTCAGTTGAAAATAACTTGTAGAGGAGGGGTTGTTTGGTAAGTTTTGGACCTAAAATGAAATGAATATATGATATCAGGGGGAAAAGGGTAAATGTTGGATTAAAGTTGAAGAATATCTGGTGAGGAGGGACTGATCTTGTAAAAAACGCTCAAATGTTGAAAGAAGCACGGGTTATACCCGTCACTCCTTCCCTCCCGTTATTTTGGAGACACAAAACCCTAACCCTACTATTCTATTGTAGCCGCCACCTTGTAGTATCTTCAGTCACCGCCGCCCAGCCGAGATCGACCGGCATAACCACTGCCGGTGACGCCTTGATCAGTTGAGCACTCTTTTGCGACGTCGCTGCCGATGAAGCCAGAAGCCCGGAGCTAAATCTCGCACGCTGCCATCGCAGGTGAATTCAAGGATCGACGAGTTTGTGGTCGCCCCCACTTCTCCCTTCCCCGGTGTTGTGCTCCTTTGTTTTTTTGTCATTTCTCGAGTCCCATCGCCATCGCCGCTATGCGGTTATTCTGAAGTTGTTAGTGACTCTGGCCACCGCCTGCCACCACGATGGTGGCTGTGATGGTGTATGTTTACGTTGATTTCATGCAGGTGTGTGTTGCTATTGAATTTCAATTATGTATGTGTTCTTTTTTGGTCGGAAATCCACTACCACCACCGTGAGGCGGTGGCTACCACCACTTCACCACCACCAACAGTCGGATGGTGGTGGCTGTGTGTATGTTGTGATGTTGTGAGTATGTTTAGTAGAATGGGAGTTGTTTAAATATTTTTGGTGGAAGGATTGAAGGAAAAACCACCACTTCCGCCATAAGGTTGTGGTTGCCGCCGTCGACCACCACCGCCCGAAGTGGTTGTGGGTGGTGCTTGACCTAATGAAGTCGTAATTGACCTAAAAGCCTAACTGTTTGACTAATTGGCATATGATTGGGTTAGAAACCCTAATTAGGGCTTAGAAAACCCTAATTTTGGAAAATGTTAGTTTTGGATTGCTGGGACCCGCGTTTGGACCACTGGACTGAAGTTATGATTTATGTCGATTCCATTGTATGTTGGCCTAGTAGAGTAATGGACTCAATGGGTTAAGTGAGAACTCTTAAACCTAATCTTCATTTTATGTAAAAACTCTAATTTGGTTTGGGCCTTGAGTTGGGCCTTTTGTTGGGATTTGGTGATTAGGCTATTGATGGGCCATCTAAGGGAAAGTAGATAGACTAGAATATCGAATTGGGCTTTAGGATAAGGCCCATTGGAAAGGATTGGGACTAATTTGGAAAATTGGGCCATAGATGGGCCATATATGGGCCTTAATGATTATGAGATATTGGAACATCATAATGCCAAGTGTTGGACCAAGAATAAATAGTTGGGCCATCAGAGTATGATTTTGGACCTTAATCTTGGACCAAGCTAGGCTAGGGGTAAAATGGTCTTTTTACCCAAGTATGGACTTATGGTTATGCATTGGAACCCGATGGTTAATTGAGTTTTGTTTTGATGTTGACAGCTTGGGGATCTGTCAGCCAGCAGCCCGAGATTATTCACAAGACTTCAGCAGTGTAAGGTAAGTTTCCTTGAGTAGGAACGGGTCTAAGGCACCAAGGCTAGCCCATATATGTGATATGTTAGTAGCTGAGTGTAGGCGGGGCCTGAATCTCGTAGTATTATTTGAGTATAGATATGTGACTGCTTGATAGGAATATATATACTTGTTGTCTATGTGATCCTTGTATGCATGTTATTAGCGGAGTGTGGGTGGGGCCCGAATCTGCTAGAAAGCAGAGTGTGGACGGGGCCCGAATCTCCTAGACAGTAAAGTGTGGGCTGGGCCTGGATCTCCTAGATAGCAGAGTGTGGGCAGGGCCCGAATCTCCATGAGAGTAGGCGGGGCCCATATCTCCTAGTTGCATGTTATGTGTATAGTATGTGGTAGTTTGGGGAGACTCACTAAGCTTCATGCTTAGATTTTTCAATTTTGGTTTTAGGTACTTTCGGTAGAAACGGGAAGAGCTCGGGATGATTGCAGTGCACACACCATTTGTTCAACCTCGGATGTTTATACTCTGATATATTTGACAGATGTTATGATATTCTTGACATACACGATTTATGATTTTTATATATTGAATGATAATTATGGTTTTATTAATGATTAAAATGAAATTTTTAGATTGTATTTTTGGGATGTTTCAGATTATGTCTGTGAGATCCTTTACCATCCGTGAAAAGCGTGTGTGGTAGCGGATGCTTTGAGCCGCAAGTCGGCTAGATCTTTGGTTGGGGAGATGTGTATGAGGATCACTACTAGAAAAACAGCCTTTTACGACGCTCATTGCGCGTCGTAAAAGGCTCAGACGACGCGCAAATGCGCGTCAAGGAAGGCCCTGTCATAAAGAGAGACGACGCGCTTTTGCGCGTCGTCTATAGGCGACGCGCATTTACGACGCTCATTTACGACGCGCAATTACGACGCACGTTTACGACACGCAATGCGTATCAAGGAAGGCCCTGTCATAAAGGAAGACGACACGCATTCGCGTGTCGTAACCTTACGACGCGCGTGTTAATGACATGCAATGCGTATCAAGAAAGCCCCTGTCAAGAAAGGTCATGTCATAAATGAAGATGACAAACATTTTTGCGTATCATAATTTTAAATGTTTAAAAAAAAATATTATTTATAGTTTTACTAATTTTCAAATTAAATTTGGATTGAATGTCTCATAATAGAAAATAAAATATCATATACAAAAAATACAATCCATTACATAAAATTTAATTTCATACAAATAATCGTTCCATGGAAAGATAAAACAAATCAATAGAAGTATTTACAAACTAATAGTTCTAATAACCTAATGTTTTCCTCACTGTAAACAAGATTTATAGCAACTTTTTTCTTTGCAATGTTATTTGAAACTGGAGCCTTGGGAGCAGTTCAAACATAGCTAAATCCTAATCCTCTACCAGATGGATCACCAACACCATTAATCTCCAATCTTTTAATGTTTCCTTTATCCTGAACAAAAATATTTAAGACTTCAAACTAATAAATCATATCCAGTTAAGTATTAAGTCCCTATTTGGTTTTTTTTTTTTTACCTAATTTGTACAACAAAGTTGCTGCTTAAATTCCAGGGAGTTATTTGTAATTCTCTCTCGATGTGAGAAGCAGCAGCTAAAGCTATTGCTTTAGTAGGGAGTTGATTCATTGCAAAGGAGAAACCACATGGACGAGTCACGCTGATTCCTAGAAGTTTTAGTCTGTACATTCCAGCTAGCATGCTTTCAAAAGCACACACCTAACACACAAAAAAATAAGATAAAAGAAAAGGAAGATAAAGATAAAGATTAAAGAAAAGTGAAAACATACATTTTCTAGTGTCACCATTCTTCTAAGCTCCTCCTCTAATGGAATACAAAAATTTCGCTTCATCACCCATGAACCCCTCTGGTGATTGGTTCCATAAATATAAAACAAATTGTTAATATTTTGGTATTATGGGTAAAAAAGTAAAGTAAAGAGTAAAATTTCACCTAAATCAAATTATCAAGTTAATATGTTACAACTTAATTAACGGCCTTAATCAAATATATAGTTATCTGGTTCTTTAGTTATAATGATTATTGTAGAAATAAAAAAGTGATAATAATTACTTTGAAATCGCACATCCAAACACCCTACCGCTAGTTGAACTAGTTCAGGTGACCGGATTTAATCATAACACTTATATGCCATATAGTTAGAATCTAATTATTGGGTATTTTCGGGTATATCAATGCAAAATGAGGAAAAAACAAACTTTGTCATTGATAACAACAAAAACACCATAAAATTTAATTATAACTAGGGAAGGATCCCGGGTTGCTGTGGTTACAAAATTGACAGTTTTTTCTTATTAGGACATTGTAGTTTGAAAAACCCAATTAATTACATATAAAGATCACACAAAGAGTTCAAGGTTGCACACCTTCAAGCAGTTTCTCATATACCTATCTGCCTTTCAAATCTTCCACCTGTTCCACAATATATTCATCAAATTCAGATGATATATCCATCTTTATTATACTATAAAATACTAAAAGATAAAATTCAAAATAAAGAAACAAAATTTACAAAAAAGTTGTTTCAACTCACCACAAGAAGCTTACACTTGCTGTTCCACCCTTTCTGAAGTGTCATCTTACCTACTCTCAAACCTAACACCTAAACCAACACATCGCATATCATCATATTCTTCACCTACACAATTAAAAAAACTCAAATATTAAATAACAAAATAGAAAAATATAAAAAAGGAAACAAACATTCCCCATAAATTCCAAAAGTTCATTGTTAGCTTCCCCACGTGCTGCATGTGCAGCCACAATAACTCTAACATCATCAACATTCACTCCTACCAAAAAATCAGAAACAAAAATAACCTCAAAAACCAAGAACTGAAACCCTTAAAGGAAAGAAAAAAAGGTTTAACCTATTTTTGGTAAAATTACATGCGGTAATTACTACATACAATATATTAATATTGAATCCAACTGGAAGCAGTATTGGCTTTCTTTCAAATGAATTCAAAGTTTTCAATTTTGAGGGTATATGATTCCAATCAAGAAAAAGAAAACAAAACTCTGCTTTAATGGTGAAGGCAACTGCTGTCAAGCTGATCTTGCAACTAACCTGGCAGTATCAAAAACCAGTAAAAAAATGTTAAATTTAATAATTTCATGTAAATTGTAAAAAAAAAAAAAAAAGCAAATAGGACAATATGCTTTATGATTTTTTTTAATATAGGCAATGTACTTCGACAGATGATAACAATTTACCTATGTAATATGTCATGATCAAGAACCACCTGTTTCCCACAATAGTAATTTTTTTAAACATTTACCAAAAGTTGGGGTTTGAATTTGATTAAGAAATGTAAATTTATGAATGAGCTTTACAATCCAAAAGGCCAACTTTCACCTTCAACACATGAGTGTAGCTGTAACGTTATAGAAATATTATACTAATATGTGGGTGATTCTAATTATATGATACATTCCTTCGTAGATTTTATAATCACGTCAATACCTTGTTAATATGACAAATAAATAGGTTTAGAGAAAAATTTTACAACTCTTTGGATTTATTATAAGCTTCAAAGTATGTCGTTTCCAATATTCCATTATAGAACTGTGGTTCCAATTATTTAGACCTAGGATGCTACAATTTTTAGAATTTAGAATTTGGTAAATTGTTACATCATTATTCTATTTTTTTAAGAATTTCATACAAAATAACCTTGAATTATATAAATTACAATAGAGCATATTTATAAAGTCTAATTTATGAGACATAAAAAATCAATACGTTTCAGTTTGATTCACATCAGTTTTGATCAGTGTAATACGTACACAAATTAACTATCAAGTCTAGTCAATATTAAGATATTGTTCCTTTAAGTCAAATGTTTAGTGCTCTTTTCGTATATAGATCAATCCTATTGGCAGTTGTTTTTTACTTTAAGTACAAAATTGGCGTAATCTGAAATCGATTTTAATTAATTTAATTTCATTTATGTATGGTTTTTTTTGTATAAGAAAATTAATTTTAAGAAAGGATTATGAGCAATTTATGAATTACTGCAACAGAAATTAAAGAAAACCATCACATATAACATTATTTTCGGAAAATTCTAATTCATGTGATGTTTTTGTGCATTTTCATATATAGATTGTTATTCGTCATATAATATTAAAAGCAATTAAAATGATTCATAAAGTTATTGATACTCATGTCATAACTAAAAAGTAAAAACTTTTTCACTCTTGAGAATAAAAAAACAACTTATACTCATTTGGACAGAGGGAATAATTTTTAGAAATTAAAAACATACATATAACAAAGATATATAGTTTAATATGGGATTGAGGCATAGTATGTTTATATAACATTAAGGAAGTGAAGCTTTTAGTGTGTGTGTGTGTGTGTGTTAGTGTTTGTATGTGGCATGACTGTGCCTCATGGTAGTTTGTGAAAGGTGAATAAAAGAAGAGGAAGAAGCACAGAAGAAAGGAAAGTAGCATCACCTCAATTTGACTATGAAGGAATCTTATGTAACCAATAGCTTCTAACAGCACAGAAGTTGTGTCAGTCTGCATATATGATAAGAAAACAGATGGGGTAAAACTGCAGGGCTCCAAAACTTTAATCATCATCAATGATGATGACCATTGAAATTGATAACCATATTTAGGGAAAAAGACGATTTCTTTGCCCATTAATGAGAATAAATATCGACAGAATTTGGGGGAGAGAGACACAAGACTAAATCAAACCTGAAGATAGGAGAGAAATCTATTGATGGAGGAAGACGATTGCTTCAACAGTCGCCTCCCGGATTTCAAACAACCAGTTTTAAGAGGATAAACAACGAGAGGAGCAACAAGAAGAAGACCAAAAAAGAGTAGAAGCTTCTTGCTAATTACATCTGCCATGAAAAAGCTACTAACAGCTATGAACCTGAAGTCCCCACGAAGTATGTAAAAGATCAATATCCATGAACCAATTGAACAAAAATAAGGCACAATGACACCAAAAATTGAAATAAGAGTGAAGCGTGTCATACCTTAAAATTTTTAAAGACGCATTTATACCATGAATTTTTAAAGACGCATCGAGCCTTATTTTCCCTTGACACTGGTAGCTTCCATTATTGGAATTAGACAGGTTAACTACTTGAAGCTCCATTATATGCATGCACTCTATTGTTAAATCATTTAACAGATTTAGTGACAAATAGATTCACTAACACTTGAAGAACTAAATCAACTCGTATGTATCAAAGGCTCATTATCAGATATAAAAAAAAAGCCAGAACATAAAACATTTAAAATAGGGTAAAGGGTAACAACTTGTATGTAAAGAACTTGAAATATACCTAAATCTCGAGGCTTTAAAAATTCATATTTTTGACCATTAAAAAGTCAAATGTGTGTTTGAAAATTGAAATACTCAACTCACATTCTGCAGATTGTGATTGACCAAAAGTCAATTGAAATCCCACATCCAGTTGCTGCAAAAGTCCAAATAGATAATCCAACTCCAATAAGCCTAAATGGATTAATGCTGCAAATATAGAAAACATTAAAGATTATTAGCATATGAATAATATAGAAAACATTAAAGATTATTAGAATATGCATCTCATCTGATAATGTAACACATTTCATATATTTGTGTCAACAAACATTGATCAAACAGCCACTGATATAAGATAACATATCAATATATGATAATATGATATGATATGATGCCGAATCACTTTTACCTTTTACCTTTTACCGATTACCATACTAAAACTTAAACACCCCACCCATGCAAACCTGTAAACAACCGAGTTAACCACCAACGGGTAACCAAATACCGGAAATACCCCTCGTGCCAACACGTAAGGGAAACACAGAGTTGTTAGTAGCTTCATCTTTTGTAGTGCACCTGTAAACAGCCGAGTTAGTGCACTTGTGTTCTTGGTGACCAAAAAATCGGTCAAGTTAGCAGCATAAGCCATGGTTGAATTCACAGAAAGCAGTAGCCACATGAATCTATGCTTTAGCAAATTAGTATTATTTTAAATTTTATTATAATATTATTGTTTTTGAAAAAACAAAAAACCATCTTTTCCTCCAGTCAAGGACATCAACAACAGAACCAACATTTTGGGTGTAACCCGCAATTATATTTCTCTTGGGCATTTTTGTTAAACACCATGTGTGCACAGCTTATCACCTCCCTTTTCTAGCCTATTTAGAGTGTCATAGCTTAAAAATAGATTTATAAACAGATTCAAATTCAAGACCATTTGAAACAAGACAATGGAATCAAATCAAGCTTCGATATCTCCAAAACCGATAGATTGAGAGCACTTGGATAAAGTCATAAAGTATATTTTATATTACCAATATTTTCTTTTGATTCTTCATGGGCTTAATCGTTTGATTGCCAAGATGGAATTTTACTGAAACATTAATCGATACACCCTTTGGTCTTTCACTCGTCTCCTAATTGGTGCTCAAAAGAAATATTCATCTTGATGCTTAACAAGAAATAAACCCAGATTACACCTCTAGAAGCAAAAATCGCAGCAGCTCCTAGAACACTTACATAGATATGAATTTCTGTGATAAGTTTATGGATAGGGAGTTCTTACCAATATTTAAGGCTGTTGGTTCAACGACTACATGTATATTCAAGGTGGAATGAACTGGAGATCGAGAATCAGAGCATGAGAACCTGGATCGCTTGTGCCCTGATCTTGGATTTCACAAGCTGTCGAGGGAGAGTATATACCTCCACCAAACTCCAATATTAAAGAAAAAATGTAACTCCTTAGTCCTGAATCAAAACACAAAAATATGAAAATAAATACAAGAACTCTAGAAATTTGGAAATCATAAGTCTAGAAAATGAGAAATTATAAGTTGGGCATAAAAATTATACCTGGAGTCTTATTATCAATCAATCAGAAATTCAGAAATTATAAGTTGGGCATAAAAATTCTACCTGGAGTCCTAGAAATCAGGAATCGGAGAATCCACAACTAATTCCATATCTAGAAATCGGGAAATAAAGAAATTAAAGAAAATAGAAATCAGATTATCAGGGGGTGAGTGATGAGTGAGGTCTGATGAGTTTAGATAGCAGAGACATTAGCAAAGTCATAAAAATAAGGATAGGGAGGTGTATTTAGAAATCGGGAGATGAGAGAGGAGAGTTTAGGAAAATTATTGTTCTTCTTATGTTCTTAACATAAACAGTACACATGGAGAGAGTATATAGTTATTACCTATCGACATAAGTGCCTCTTGACAAATCGATGATTGGAAAAAACCAATCGACTCATCGTCTTCTGCAACTTTACCTTTCGTCTTTCTAGCGACATGAAAGATGACAACCTGACTCCTAATCACAGTCTTGAATGGCAGAACTCTATGGTGAAACCGATAGTAACTTGGAACGAGATTCAAGTAAGCCAAATTCAAGATTCATGAAATTCTAGGGCACACGAGGCTACATGACGCCTGAATTTTAGTCTACCAGAGTTCCGACACATAAGTCCGACTTGTACGCTTTCGAAGTTGTACTTCTGGAGATATTGTAAGGCGAAGAAGGCAAGTGAGGAAGGAAGGAAGGAGCGTCGATAACTAGGGCAAGCCGACAGTCACTCTCTAGAGGGGGAAAGAAGGAGCATCGTAATTAGGGCAAGAGGGAAACTGAGAACAAAAGTGGAGGATAAAAAAGAAGCGGGTTCTCAAAAATTTTGGGATTTCATTTTCCCCAAATCTACTAAACGCGCATTTTCATTAAATTTATAAAGCGACACTTCTAGAGGACGCCCACTTAAGATACAGCGCCCTCCGTGTTTTTAATTTTTTTTCTTATGACGCTAATTTAAGGGCACGCAATAATGCGTGTCCCCTATCCTTAAATTTTTTGAAGAGATGACATTTTTTTAATGTCACTCTCTTTTGCGTAACATAAATCAACGAGTGTCGTGGTTTGCGCGTCGTAAAAGGGTCTTTTTCTTGTAGTGGATATCTGTTGATTCTCCTCTTTTGGGTTAGATCAGATAGGCTCAGGTTGAGGGAGTTCGGACGGAGAACTGGAAACAGGTAAGGATCATTGGTGAGACTGACCGGTTTTTCACGGATAGTCGAGGGTTGTTGACCTAGTGTGGTCAGGTTTAGAGTCCAGTTTCAGGTGGGATCATGTAGATTGTGTTGGATGAGGCTCATAAGTCTTAATTTTCTATTCACCCAAGGGCCACCAAGATGTATCAGGATTTGAGATTAAGTTATTGGTGGTTGTGTATGAAGAAGGAGATCGCCTGGTATGTCGAGAGATGCTTGACCTGCAGGTTAGTTAACGTCGAGCATCAGAGGTCGCATGGCAAGCTGTAGCCTCTAAAGTTCCCATGTGGAAATGGGAACAGATCACCAAGGATTTTATCACTATGTTGCCAACGATGGTATACAGTTTTGATGCTATATGGGTCATCGTGTATTGATTGATCAAGAGTGCCTAATGTTTGGCTATTCGGGAGAGCTCTTCGGCCGAAAAGTTGGTCGATGTTTATGTCCGAGAGATTGTCGCTCAACATGGGGTTCGGGTTTCCATTGTTTCTGACCGATATGTTCGGTTTACCTCCCATTTCTGGCAGAAGTTTCACATGGAACTGGGCATGAGGTTGCATTTAAGCACTACATATCATTCGTAGACCGATGGACAAAGCGAGCGGACGGTACAGACCCTTGAGGATATGTTGCAGGCCTATGTTATTGATTATTGATTTTTTTGGGATTGGGATTCCTACCTACCTCTTCTGGAGTTATCACTCCAGCATTGGAGCTTCGCCATTTAAGCTCTTGTATGGGCGGAGATGTCACACCCCAATTTGTTGGGGGGAGGTCAGTCACAAGGTTATGGGGAGGACCAAAGTAGTCCTTCAAACCATTTAGCTTATTCAACACATTAGGCAGAGACTACAAATAACTCAGAGTCGGCAGAAAGTCTATGCCAACCGAAGCCAATAAAAGTTGGAGTTTCAGGTCAGCGATATGGTGCTTTTGAAGGTCTCGCCCTGGAAGGGTGTGATACGCTTCAGGAAGAGGGGAAATTGGGTCCCCGGTATATTGGACCTTTTCGGTAGATTGTCAGGGTTAGTAAGATAGCTTATAGGTTGGATCTACGTGAGGAGCTCAGTCAGATTCACAACACTTTCCATATTTCACAATTTCAAAAGTGCATATTGAATGAGGATGCAGTGGTTCCCTTGGTTGATATCCAGTTCGATGAGCCCCTGAACTATGTTGAGAGGCCGGTAGCTATTATGGAGAGAAAGATGAAGATCTTGCGCAACAAGGAGGTACCTTGGTAAACGTACATTGGCAACATCAGAGAGGCTCTGAGTGGACATGGGAGTTAGAGGCTGAGATACGGAAACATTATCATGAGTTATTCATCGCAACAGACTTCCAGGACGAAGTCTAATCCAAGTGAGGGAGAACGATAATATACCGATGATAAGGTACTTCTAATTTCAACCCTATAATTTGATTATGTTGCATTTTGGTCCCTAAGTTTAAGGAAGTGTTAAAAAGGAGCCCTAGTGGCATTTTGTAATTTTAGGCCTTCGGAGTACACCATGCATACGCTGACCGTACTAGAGCACACCCTAGTACGTTGTACGTACATTAGTATACGTTGGGTGCACTTACTAGATAAGGAAACCCTAATTTTTAGGGTATGACTCATATTTAAGCACTCATATAGCCTCATTTCATCCACCTTAACTACATCCATCCCTCTCATACACTGTGCAGCCCTAGTTTCATCTTGAGGAGCCTTTTCAAGCTTACAAGTCTATTCTTCGTGCCTTAGAAGAAAAAGGAAGGAAGTCAAGCTCATCCTTAAGGAGTGCAACACTTGGATCTGGGATTTCTACATCTTTTGCAACCCTTCTAAGGTATAAAGCTTGCAACTATATGCCTCTAGCAACTATCGGATCCTAAACTCCATCAAAAGTAGGGGCTTTGTGTTGTCAAAATCCCGATACTGAAAGCCCCGACTAGTTCCTCCCCCTGCCGCTGCCACAGCCGCTGCGGCTGCTGCGGCCGCTGTCTCTGCTAGAGCCGCATAACGCTCATCAAAATACTCGACCATGGCAGTCTTGATCGACCCAAACAGTTGTGACAACTCGGCCCGGAACATAGCAGCAACCTCATCATCCAGGATCTCGCAAATCCTAGCATCCAACTCATCCGTACTCATCTGACCGATGACCTTGGGTGGCATCAACCCACCCTGATCGCCCTCTCCTGCTCCCGATCCTGACCCGGATCCACTTCCGGCATGCCTCGTAACCGCCATACTGAAAATACCGCAAAACATCAGATATTTCCCACTAACCCGGGAACCAACCCCTAACCCAACCCTAGGGTTGTGACTTCCTTGATATGCATATGGGTCCTGTGCTTTCAGTAGTATGGGCCCATACTACCTTCCACGCCTACCCATAGTTATATCAAGTATCACCACAACACCCGAATGTTGAACATACATAACAACCAATCAACCCTCACCCCTAGAGGAACACTGAAAATCTCATACAGGAGGAATCCTAGGCTAGCAGGCATCATAAATTAGGCAACTCTATCATGCAATTCTTGAAGATCCCTAGCCTAGTACTAGCATGCTGTTCTATCGTATCTCATAAACAATTAACTTGTATGGTATTCTGGGGCTACTTACTGGCTCCGGCTGATCGTACCTCCGCGTCCTCCTTTATTCATTTTTGAAAACCATTTTAAATTCTTTTTTGAAAACTCTCCTTGATTTGAGACTGGATTCACACAAACATTCCTCCAATTCACTCAAATCAAGGCTCTGATACCAACTTGTAACACCCTAAAATTTCAAACCAAATTAAACTTTTCAAAAACAACCCATTTTCATTAAGTCATTACAAAAAGGTTTTCAATTCGTTCATTATCATAGTATTTCCCAGAATCACATCATAAGTAAATAAAAGATGAGGAGCAGTACAATCACGCCTTTGCCTTGCCACGGTCTCCTGAAGTACCTGAAAGAATACACTGAAAACTGTAAGCCCGAAAGCTTAGTGAGTTACCCCCAAAATACCAACCACAATACCATACACATATCATATCATAAACACAGAATAGAACAGCCATGCACTTCGGGTCTACAGTATGACTGGTCCACCGCACCAGGCCTACAGTCCACATGGTCCACCCTACGGGTCTAGCCATATACATCGAGTCTACAGTGTGATTGGTCCGCCCGCACTGGGCCTTCAATCCACCTAGTCCACTCTCTGAGTCTACAGTATAACTGGTCCGCCCGCACCGGGCCTTCAGTCGGCCTGGTCCGCTCGCCGAGCCTCGGTACGTCTGGTCCGCCCTCTTTGGGCCTACAACCTATCCGGGCCGCTCGCTGGGCCTTCGGGATAACCGGTCCGCCCTGGGTATGTTGGCCTACAGCACAAAGCAGGATCTGCCTCAACCCAACCACAGTCCAACAACCATGTGCACATAAACATATAATCATATAGCAATTAACAATTAATCAATCAATCTAGCAGATCACATGCATAGCAGGATACCGACCTAACCGGTCACTAGCATAGCATCATCCTATAACCCAAGATACCGACCCTAACCAGGTCTCTAACATATACCATCCTAACTACCAGGATGAAAACATAGCAAAGAAATAACATAACCAATAACTACTCGGATTTCCATCCGATAAAGGGCCGGCCTTGGTGCCGTAGACCCTGTCGATATAGTGAGGATAACTCACCTCGCAACTGCTGACTGAAGAGATAAGATCACGCTACTCCAACCTACGACACAAACTCCAACACTGGATAACACCGAATTACTGAACTCAGTAAATATCAACAATTACCAAAATACCCCTCGAAGACAACTGGTCAACTCTTGGTCAAAGTCAAAGTCCTCAATCAAAGTCAAACTTCCTGACTGACTCTACTCGCCGAGTCAACCCGCTGACTCGTCAAGTCCTCATGCTCTGTAACTCCTATATCACAACTCAACTCGCCGAGTCGCCCCAAGACTCGCCGAGTCCAACAAACTCTGAGTCCCTTCCTGCTCAAATCACTGAGTCATCCCTCGACTCACCGATTCACGACTTAACCAGAAAAGGTAAAGGTTCCATGACCATACTCGCCGAGTCCAAGAACAGCCTCGCCGGGTCCTAGGCAATCTTCACCAGACTCACCGAGTTGTTCTTCCAACTCTTCGAGTTTCTGCCTGTCTTCATGCAACTCGTCGAGTACATCCATGTGACTAGCCGAGTCACTACGCGACTCATGTCTAATCTCTAGTCCGACTCGCCGAGTCCAACGTGAAGTTCCATAATCTCGAGTCACAGAGCCACTCCCTTCCTCCAAACACTAGATCAAGGTTCCTATGGTTCATTAGCAACATAAAGTTTCTACCTTTACGTGCTTCCATGACTCATTCATCAAAAACTAAGTTACAATGGAACTTAACTCATTAGGGCTGGCTTTTGCATGGCTAATCAAAGGGCTTTCTTCACATAGCATCCATATGGGACTCAGATCTGGAGTTTCAACTCCAGATCTAACTCATGCATCAAGATCTCAACATAATTTCTTCCAAACAAACCCTAAAGCTCCAAAAAGGTGGATCTAGAAGGAGTAAAGCGAAGATGACGAATCCTTACATCAAAACAACCTCCAACTAAAGAGTAAACCAAATCTCCTCAAGCCTCCTTGATCCAAGCTCCTTAGCCTTCAAGATTTCCTTCTTAAATCACTTATCCAAGCTCCAAAATGCTCCCAAGGCTCTTCTCTTATAATTTTAGGACTTCTAATCCTCAGAGTGGTAATAAGGGGCCAAAATGGGGGCTTAAGGCTCCTTAAATAGGATGCAAACCCCAGGAATTAGGGTTTCTCATTCCAACACGGACTCGTCGAGTCCAGCCTCCGACACGGCGAGTCCGATCACTTAACATGTGCCCGACACACGCTTAGACTCGACAAGTTGCAGCTCCTACTCGCCGAGTTTCTGTCTTCCAAACTTACACTTTTACCCCCTGAACTCTTGATTCTGACTTTGGGGTGTTACAATTCTCCCCCACTTAAATTAGGCTTCGTCCTCGAAGCATGCAGTAACACATTTCTAGATAATACTCTCACAATGCACTTCCTGGAATCAAACGACCCAGGTTCCTCCAATATCAAACCTCTATAAAGTCTAACTCTTCCCTCACAGCATTACGATAACTGATTCAAGCCGGCCACCGGCTTCTTTCTCTGATAACAACCCCTATTAACCAATGATCACCCGATGATACTTTCCTCACTCCAAATCACAAGAATCACTTGACTCTTGCAAAGCTAGATATCACCTTGAACCACCGGGTCCTGACCCGGTACCAACTGCTATCCCTTACCTCTCTTGGCATAACTTTTATTGAATTTCCCTACTAGGACTCATTCCGCTTCCATTCCGAATCAAAATCTTTCCTTT
Organism: Lactuca sativa; assembly: GCF_002870075.4. Classification (NCBI taxonomy): domain Eukaryota; kingdom Viridiplantae; phylum Streptophyta; class Magnoliopsida; order Asterales; family Asteraceae; genus Lactuca; species Lactuca sativa. The sequence goes on from NC_056623.2 coordinate 232,339,941, forward strand.
CCATGCTGACAGGATGACACATCCTTCAGCTCCTGAGCAACTCACATGAGCTCTCCTCAGAAATCACATACACATGCTGAACCTGTGCCAAGATCCTCGGGGTGGAAAACCCGACACACTAACAATACCTCCAGACATCCCTAGGATGAATTACGACTACATACATCAACTCTTGATCACTACCATACAGAAAAATCCAAGGCTCCCTCCTTGCATCCCTTCAGAACTCCTCTAGTTCTACACTACCGGAAATCCTTCTGCAACCTCAACAGACACCCAACCCGGATGTATTTCCATACCACTGGTACGATCCCAGTACTTACTACCAATAGCTGAAGCACTGTCAAATATCCACTTATTTCACTTCCTCCTCTCTTGAAGTACCCACACTCCTTCCGGAAATACATGCCTTTCCTTTCCAGGAAATCCACTCAACAACCTTTACCGCATCGGCACGTGCCACTAAGCTACACTTCACTCTACATTATCCATGTAGAGCAACTACTATTCTCGAACTTCCATATACTCTGAATCTGCTTGCATGGACTTTCGGGTCCATGCACTGCTTTCCACTAACATGATCAATACTTGGGGCCAGACCATATCAATTATCACCTCCTGGTGACGCTTTTCCTCATTTTCCTTGTACCGATCCACTAACACATATAGAGTCTTCAGCATGACTGGACCGCCTTACCAGGCCTTCAGTCTATATGGACCACTCTTGGAACCTTCAGCATATCTGGACCGCCCTCTTGGGCCTTCAGCCTGTCTGGACCGTACCCTGAGCCTTCGGTCTAACTGGTACGCCCACGGGCCTTCAGTCTCACCGGACCGCTCAGACTATCATACATCATCCTGAACTATCCTCCCTGGGAATCCTTCCCGTACCTATTGTTCTAGCCCTCTTGGGGCTCCGAACTCTATCTCCATCCCACCTACTCAGATCCCGGCCTAACCCTAGGCCCAACCTTGGTCTGTATCCCGCCCCACTCGTCCGCCACTTACTCGTACCAGCCCATGCTCTTAGCTGACTGAAACACTGCTGAAACCGAAACAGCTAATTGATTTCTCATGCTGCCGATCCTCCTGAGAATTTTCCAATTCTCCCCACTTAGATCACTGACTAACAACCACCGGTGACCCAACCGACATCATTTTAAACAATCCTACTCAAAAAATTCTCTTATACTTGAACTGGTTCTAAAACGAGCAACCTCCATAAAATTACGTTCCCACATCGCACATCACGAACTCTAAGGGAGTTCGACTCCCCGCTGAACACTACTCAAAACACAATCGCTATACCCGACAACAAGACCATACAACCAAATTCTAACCAACAATCCCTTGGCTACTAACTGACTACAACTCCTAGTTACTAACATTCCCAATACCAAAACCCTCGATCATATGATAACCGACAAAAGGACGAAATAACAAAATACCATGAATCATCCAACGAGACTAGCGGATATACCATAATCTATAATCACCACAAGATAAGAAGATGTTAAGAAGGAAACATACCCACGGTTGCATCCAGCTCTGCCTTGACCTCCTCTCCTATAAGTTGAAAAGCACGTCCCTGAGCCCTCGGGGGCTCCACTCCACCCTGACCTCCACCCGTAATCCTCAGAGTGGCCGGCGCTGGAGCCTGCACCGATCCTGCAGTAAGCTGTGGACAGTTGGCCCTCATGTGCCCAACCTGATGGCACTGATAACAAATCCTCATATCCTGAACCGGGGCTGACTATCGACAATCCCGCGCATAATGCCCCTCTTTCCCGCACTTGCAGCACGCACTACCGGACCTACAAACTCTGGTGTGACCCTTCCCGCACTTCCTAAAAGTGTGGCTGCCCTGTTCTCCCAACCTATAATCAACGGTCTTGGACCGTTTCGGCGCAAGCTGCGACTGCACCGGGGCCAGCCTCTGCTCCTGCAACTGCAACTCATTCTCCAACTCACGCCGCTTGGCGGCCTCCTGCAACTCTAACAAGGTACCACACCTCTGTGTAAACACAAACTATCTAATATCCCTCTTGAGCATACTCAGATACCAGGTCATCTGAGCCTGCTCTGAAGCAAATCCAGGGCAAAACATCGCCCTCTCCGAGAACATCTTGGTGATTTCCGTCACCGATTCAGAACCCTGCTTCAGCTCCAAAAACGCCTGAGCCAATCTCTCCCGCTCCACCCGCGGAACATAACGAGTACTGAACATGTCTCGGAACTGATCCCAAGTAACCGCAGCCCGCTGCCCATCAGAATAAGATCACGTAGTCAATATCCACCAATCCTTTGCCTCGAGCCTCAACAGGTTCAGAGAACACCTCACCCTCTGATCAGCAGGGCATGAACATGTGAAAAAACATCAATCCACGTCTGAAAACCATCTCATAGCAACTATTGGATCCTAAACTCCATCAAAAGTAGGGGCTTTGTGTTGTCAAAATCCCGATACTGAAAGCCCCGACTAGTTCCTCCCCCTGCCGCTGCCACAGCCGCTGTGGCTGCCGCGGCCGCTGTCTCTGCTAGAGCCGCATAACGCTCATCAAAATACTCGACCATGGCAGTCTTGATCGACCCAAACAGTTGTGACAACTCGGCCCGGAACATAGCAGCAACCTCATCATGCAGGATCTCGCAAATCCTAGCATCCAACTCATCCGTACTCATCTGACCGATGACCTTGGGTGGCATCGACCCACCCTGACCGCCCTCTCCTGCTCCCGATCCTGACCCGGATCCACTTCCGGCATGCCTCGTAACCTCCATACTGAAAATACCGCAAAACATCAGATATTTCCCACTAACCCGGGAACCAACCCCTAACCCAACCCTAGGGTTGTGACTTCCTTGATACGCGTATGGGTCCTGTGCTTTCAGTAGTACGGGCCCATACTACCTTCCACGCCTACCCATAGTTATATCAAGTATCACCACAACACCCTAATGTTGAACATACATAACAAGCAATCAACCCTCACCCCTAGAGGAACACTGAAAATCTCATACAGAAGGAATCCTAGGCTAGCAGGCATCATAAATTAGGCAACTCTATCATGCAATTCCTGAAGATCCCTAGCCTAGTACTAGCATGCTGCTCTATCGTATCTCATAAACAATTAACTTGTATGGTATTCTGGGGCTACTTACTGGCTCCGGCTGATCGTACCTCCGCGTCCTCTTTTATTCATTTTTGAAAACTCTCCTTGATTTGAGACTGGATTCACACAAACATTCCTCCAATTCACTCAAATCAAGGCTCTGATACCAACTTGTAACACCCTAAAAATTCAAACCAAATTAAACTTTTCAAAAACAACCCATTTTCATTAATTCATTACAAAAAGGTTTTCAATTCGTTCATTATCAGAGTATTTCCCAGAATCACATCATAAGTAAATAAAAGATGAGGAGCGGTACAATCACGCCTTTGCCTTGCCACGGTCTCCTAAAGTACCTGAAAGAATACACTGAAAACTGTAAGCCCGAAAGCTTAGTGAGTTACCCCCAAAATACCAACCACAATACCATACACATATCATATCATAAACACAGAACATAACAGCCATGCACTTCGGGTCTATAGTATGACTGGTCCGCCGCACCAGGCCTACAGTCCACCTGGTCCACCCTACGGGTCTAGCCATATACATCGAGTCTACAGTGTGATTGGTCCGCCCGCACTGGGCCTTCAATCCACCTAGTCCACTCTCTGAGTCTACAGTATAACTGGTACGCCCGCACCGGGCCTTCAGTCGGCCTGGTCCGCTCTCCGAGCCTCAGTACGTCTGGTCCGCCCTCTTGGGGCCTACAACCTATCTGGGCCGCTCGCTGGGCCTTCGGGATAACCGGTCCACCCTGGGTATGTTGGCCTACAGCACAAAGCAGGACCTGCCTTAACCCAACCCCAGTCCAACAACCATGTGCACATAAACATATAATCATATAGCAATTAACAATTAATCAATCAATCTAGCAGATCACATGCATAGCAGGATACCGACCTAACCGGTCACTAGCATAGCATCATCCTATAACCCAGGATACCGACCCTAACCAGGTCTCTAACATATACCATCCTAACTACCAGGATGAAAACATAGCAAAGAAATAACATAACCAATAACTACCCGGATTTCCATCCGATAAAGGGCCGGCCTTGGTGCCGTAGACCCTGTCGATATAGTGAGGATAACTCACCTCGCAACTGCTGAGTGAAGAGATAAGATCACGCTACTCCAACCTCCGACACGAACTCCAACACTGGATAACACCGAATTACTGAACTCAGTAAATATCAACAATTACCAAAATACCCCTCGAAGACAACTGGTCAACTCTTGGTCAAAGTCAAAGTCCTCAATCAAAGTCAAACTTCCTGACTGACTCTACTCGCCGAGTCAACCCGCTGACTCGTCAAGTCCCCATGCTCTGTAACTCCTATATCACGACTCAACTCGCCGATTCGCCCCAAGACTCGCCGAGTCCAACAAACTCTGAGTCCCTTCATGCTCAAATCACCGAGTCATCCCTCGACTCACCGATTCACGACTTAACCAGAAAAGGTTAGGGTTCCATGACCATACTCGCCGAGTCCAAGAACAGACTCGTCGGGTCCTAGGCAATCTTCAACAGACTCGCCGAGTTGTTCTTCCAACTCTTCGAGTTTCTGCCTGTCTTCATGCAACTCGTCGAGTACATCCATGTGACTAGCCGAGTCGCTACGCGACTCATGTCTAATCTCTAGTCCGACTCGCCGAGTCCAACGTGAAGTTCCATAATCTCGAGTCACAGAGCCACTCCCTTACTCCAAACATTAGATCAAGGTTCCTATGGTTCATTAGCAACATAAAGTTTCTACCTTTACGTGCTTCCATGACTCATTCATTAAAAACTAAGTTACAATGGAACTTAACTCATTAGGGCTGGCTTTTGCATGGCTAATCAAAGGGCTTTCTTCACATAGCATCCATATGGGACTCAGATCTGGAGTTTCAACTCTAGATCTAACTCGTGCATCAAGATCTCAACATAATTTCTTCCAAACAAACCCTAAAGCTCCAAAAAGGTGGATCTAGAAGGAGTAAAGCGAAGATGACGAATCCTTACATCAAAACAACCTCCAACTGAAGAGTAAACCAAATCTCCTCAAGCCTCCTTGATCCAAGCTCCTTAGCCTTCAAGATTTCCTTCTTAAATCACTTATCCAAGCTCCAAAATGCTCCCAAGGCTCTTCTCTTATGATTTTAGGGCTTCTAATCCTCAGAGGGGTAATAAGGGGCCAAAATGGGGGCTTAAGGCTCCTTAAATAGGATGCAAACCCCAGGAATTAGGGTTTCTCATTCCAACACGGACTCATCGAGTCCAGCCTCCGACACGGCGAGTCCGATCACTTAACATGTGCTCGACACACGCTTAGACTCGACAAGTTGCAGCTCCTACTCGCCGAGTTTCTGTCTTCCAAACTTACACTTTTACCCCCTGAACTCTTGATTCTGACTTTGGGGTGTTACAATTCTCCCCCACTTAAATTAGGCTTCGTCCTCGAAGCATGCAGTAACACATTTCTAGATAATACTCTCACAATGCACTTCCTGGAATCAAACGACCCAGGTTCCTCCAAACACTGCTATCAAACCTCTATAAAGTCCAACTCTTCCCTCACAACATTACGATAACTGATTTAAGCCGGCCACCGGCTTCTTTCTCTGATAACAACCCCTATTAACCAATGATCACCCGATGATACTTTCCTCACTCCAAATCACATGAATCACTTGACTCTTGCAAAGCTAGATATCACCTTGAACCACCGGGTCCTGACCCGGTACCCACTGCTATCCCTTACCTCTCTTGGCATAACTTTTATCGAATTTCCCTACTAGGACTCATTCTGCTTCCATTCCGAATCAAAATCTTTCCTTTGCATGCTGACAGGATGACACATCCTTCAGCTCCTGAGCAACTCACATGAGCTCTCCTCAGAAATCACATACACATGCTGAACCTGTGCCAAGATCCTCGGGGTGGAAAACTCGATACACTAACAATACACATGCTGAACCTGGTATATAGGATGATCCTATGCTTAGTGATTTGTAGATCTGTCTGAATGTATGTAGACTATTATATGTGCACATGTTTGGTTGGTGTTTGAGGCATTACTGCTTTGTGCCTGAGCCAACAGACCGGGTGCATTCCACCCCGATGGTTGAGTGGGCCTGATGTTATTCTATCCCTAGGATGAGAGGACCCATTGTGTATTGGCATTCCAACCCGATGGTTGATAGGCCTGGGGTATTCCAACCCCATGGTTGATTAGACACATAATGTATTGGCATTCCAACCCGATGGTTGAGGGGTCTGGGGTATTCCAAACTGATGGTTGATTAGACCCGACTAGCTATTATAGTATATGTTATTTGTTTGTGTGTTGGTACTTTGGGGGATCTCACTAAGCGTTGGCTTACACTTTTGGGTTATATGTCAGGTACCTCAGATGACCGCGGGAAGGAGAAAGCATGACCGTTCATATCCTCATGTTTTAACTTATGATTTTCAGAAACTCTGATGTTGAAAATGTTTTGAAAACTATGTTTGTAAACGATTAGTGAATTCGGGTTGGTTTTAAAAAGTTTAAATTTCTTGTGATTTTTATGGGTGTTACATAATGCATAATTTGTGTATTGAATTTCTTATTTATTGTATTAAGCTGTAAATTTTGTGTATTAAGCTGTGATTTTTTTGGTTTTAAATTGTGAGTTGACTGTATTAAGCTGTGAATTTTCTGTTTAAACAGTGAATTGACTTTATTAAGTTGTGAATTTTATATATTTAATTTTGATTTTTGTGTTATAAATTGAGAATTGACTGCATTAAACCGTGAAATTTTTATTTGAACTGTGAATAAACTATGAATTTTGAATGATTTTTATGTTAAATTATGAATGATCTATATATGAACGTTTGTATTGATTTCTTGTGAATATATTTATTTTTTGTTGTATAAATATGTAAATATATATTTTGTTTTTATTATTATTTTGCTTTAACCTTTGAATATGTGAATTAATTGGTTTATTAAATTGTGAATATAGTATTTAAGCTATCAATCAATGATCTTCTATACATATTTAATTTGGAAGGAATGATGATTGCGACAGTGGCACGACTGGTTGGTAGTGACGTGTGGTAGTTGGTCGTGGTGGCGGACGAGTTTGACTTTGACTTTGACTTCTTAAATATGTGTATTAGTGTACAATGGATTGTATTATGTCATGTTGTGAATTTTATGTATTAAACTTAAAATGGATTGTATTAAGTTGTATATTTGATATAAACCTTGTGTTAAAATATGTATGAAGGTATGCATTAAAATATTAAACCGTTTATTAGTGAATTATTATGTTTATTAAACTGTGAATATTGTAGTTTAAACTATGAATATTTCTTATACATGATATATTTTTTAAATAAATCTATAATTTAGAAAAAAAAATTGTTTTTTTCAAGACATAATTCTATTTTTTTACTAAAATTTTATACATTTTGGCTGAAAAAATAAAAAGTATTACCAAAGAAATGAGAACTACAATGCTTATTCGATTAAGCTGTGAGTGCGGCTACAAAATTGCTACTAAATTTAATATTAGTATCGCGGCGGTCCGGCGACGGTCCGACTGTGGTCCTAAGACAGTCCGACGGTGGTCCGTCGACAAGTGACAGGTAGTTTGTAAACTTGGAATGGAAAATTTTGTTTAATACAATATAAATATTTGATTTGTCAAAAATGTACTTAATGAAAATATATAAAAAATGGTTCTTATGGTTCTTAACCTTCTTGAGTTCTCATTTTAACCATTCCACACACACACACACACACACACATATATATATATATATATATATATATATATATATATATATATATATATATATATATATATATATATATATATATATATATATATATATATATATATATATATATATATATATATATATATATATATATATATATAGCCGTCTCCAGTGCTATGCAACGGGTGTCGAATACTTTGTTTTACATATAAACTCATAAGGGTGCCACATTTTCTTGGTTACTTTACATATCCTAACATTATTTTCTATCGAGGTTAAAGAAAGAAACTACATTGCTGTTTAATGCATTTTAACCCTTATAAAATACATCTTCAATTCATTACAAATCTTACCAAATAAACACACATGATGGATTTCAAATCATTCAAACTCTAAATCCTACGGTTTCCAAAACCTTTTTTATAGAATCCAAAGCCAACAATGCAAACACACCTACCAGAGACTAATTGCCTCTTGGTTCACCAATTTAACCGTGCTCGAATAGGAGCTTTACTGTTAGCTTATATTTACAACATGAGCTACCAATCAGGAGATGCAATCAAGCCACCAGATAGCTCTAACTTATCCATAAAAAATAATTGTTTGATGAACTCTTTTAAATAGTCCTGTACGGTGCAACCATGAGTGAAAAAATGTGAACAATCGTCACTATGGAACTTGCAGTCCCTATTTCTTTCCACGATGTTATCCTTCAAGTTTTGTCCCATCTTTTACTAGATTCACATCAGTAAGAGCATAAGCTAGCATTTTCTTTAAAAGAATATCAAATTCCCTGCCAACAAAAGGATTTAATGCGAAAATGACCATGAAGATAAAAGGATTTGAGCAAGAAATGGAAGCGTGTAAAATTACCAAGTTGAAAGGGTGTTTGATGAATGTGAAAACAATAAAAAAGATTGGTTAATCGACAAAACGGATGTATATTGTAATTAAAAAAATTGAAACTAACACTTAGAAAAAGCGTAGACCCTATTAAGATCCTAATCACATAGTCTCATAAGTCGTTTATTTTTGAAGTATGATGTCATAAATATCGATAAAAGTAACCCGTAATTCCTTGCATTTTACCCCAAAAAAAATGCACCGAATAGATACCGTCTTTTATTTATTGATGTATTATAACATATTACTAAAAATTTGTAGTAAAAAACTTCCAGTCTTTTTTGTGTAAGTGAGATCGTTAACCAAGTTAAAAATGAAAAATAAATCATTTTTATACATTTAAGGTGTATATTTGACTAAATCATATGATATCCAGTCATGATTGATGTTTTTGGCAAAACTTTTGAAGTATGATGTTTATTATTTATAAAAATGTTACAATTTTATGCAACATGTCGTTGTTTTTTGTACACCAGAACCATCTGCATCATCTTCATATATTACAACCAAGGTCTATACTCATACTTTCAACATTTTTCTCATCCTAATCTTCAACTTGTGATGTACACATGCATAGAAAATCCATAATAATTCCAAGCCAGCTGCTAACTTGCTTGTGTCTCTCATCTGCTTAGCTCTGCCTCAAACTTAGTTTTGAGATCATTTGATTAATGGTGTTCTAAAAAAGCTCTAAATTACCATTTACCCAGGCATGGTTATGCCCCTGTTAGAAAACAATTTAGAAAACAATTGGTCAAAAAAATCAACAAACAAAATTATAATGTTTAACTTTGGAAATAATAATAGAATATAGAAGATAGGGTCAAGATGCGGTTAACCTGTGAATTGTCGAAAAGGACAAAAATCAATGCCATTTATGAGTAATCAAACATCCCTATAGTGGAAACAGATATGAGTGTTTTAATGATTATAATCCTATTTAATGTAGTTATTAACCAAAAAAGGGAAAATTAAATATGCAATAAATTGAACTTATTTTGTTTTTCCTGTTATTTTGAAATAAGATGATTGTCGTTTTAAAAAATCTAGAATTTAGGATTTTCTTAAAATCAAATGCTTTTGGCCATTTATACTTTCGAATGTATCATTAATAAATAGCATCTACATCCTACATTTCGATAACATCCTAATTTCATTATGTTATTAAAAAAAAAAAAAAAGCTAGGTTATTATTGTTGTCCGCAATAAAGGTAGTGATTATTTTGTTAAATAAATGAACTTATGACCAAAATAAGTAAAACGAAAACCATATATGAAAGCATCCAAATTGAGGCAAGTAAGAAACCATTGAAGGCCTTCAAGAAAAACTTACATAACATCTCGATACCTGGTTCCGATTAGAAGATGGACTCATGAGAGAATGATAAGGTAAATTTGGAGTTAAGTAGATGGAGGTCCTGCCCACTCACACCTATAGCAGTTTACCAAGATGTAGATACATGAGAGGAAGACCAAGGAAGCGATTATGCTAGAAATTTATCTAGGCAAAGAGAGACAATTTGGGTGCAGAATAGATTTCTCCAAAATTGATTAATTCATAATTAGAAACATTTAAAGAGTCAAAACTTACTTTTCCTAATGAATGAGAGAAAAACTCTTGATGCCCAAAAAGAGGCAGAGAGGCAACTTTAAATACAAGAAATATTTACAAATACAACCCACAAGTAATTAAGAAACATAGGGGTAAAAATCGAAACTATAGATCTTTCGTATGACTAACACCTAATTTTAGGGGGTGTTTGGCTTAACTTTTTGAAAGGCAAAAGTTCTTTTTGGAAAAGTTACAAAAAGTCATCTTTTCCCATCTTTTTCAAAAAGTCAGTTTTTCTTATATCAAAAATCCAAAAGTATCTTTTAACATCCTTTCACCAAACATCTTTTACATTTTATCTTTTCCAAAAAAATGACTTTTGCCTCTCAAAAAGATAAGCCAAACACCCCTTAAACTTCTTTTGAAACAAAGTGATCATAAAGATTCATGTATAAATCCCATAGAAATTGTTTCAATAAAATCATAGTTGTTACCTTGATTGATTAAGAGGAAGAGCTAAATAGCATGCCAAATAAAAACCTAAAATAAACATCCAACATAGAATGCGGAGATAGGAAACCCACCACCGTAGGACTATCATTGCGATCCATAATTGAACACATTCACTCGAGCCACTACATAGCCACCTATCATAGAAGGGAGAATCGGTGGTGGTGGTGGTGGTATCGGGGGTTGGCGTCTGTAAAGGTTTTCATTCTTTCGGTCGAATTTTAGGGTGGATCTCCAAGGTGGGTGGCTGATGGAGGAGATGATGAAAAATGTTCTTAGAGAGAAGATGGGTCGAGGGGAAGGAAGCATGGCTTGATGCGATGTTTCAAAAAAGCAAGAAGCAAGAACTTAACATCAACATGTTCTATTTTTTAGAGACTGTGTGTGATGTTTTTTGGGGATGGCGTATGGGGAAAAAGAATAGGTGGTACATATCAAGTGAGAATCGATGGATATCAGGCAAGATATCAAGATTCAACATTGACTCTGGGGATTAAAATGGCTAAGTCAAAAGAGATAAGAGCTAGAGACCTATTCAACACATTCCTAATATGGTGATAAGAGCTATCTCAAGATTAAACTTGTTGATTCGGATAATCCATTGTTTATTGTACATTCAGCTTAAAGCATTGGACGACTTAAATCTATTTATGGAAATAGTAAGGTTTGTATAATAATAGAGTAAGATATATACATATATATATATATATATATATATATATATATATATATATATGCATATATATACATACATACATACATATATATATATATATATATATATATATATAGTGACAACCCGAAATTTCTATCTTGTACAAACCATTCACTTCAATCAAAGTCAGACTTGTTTCTGCAAACTTTTTAGCACTGTTTATAGTCTGTTTGAGCATTCTGAGATTAGTACACCAAAGAAATGAGTAAAAGGAAGTGCCAATTAAAGTTGTAACCTATCAAACAAGCCATAAACCCTCAAATGAGGAGTTTACGGCCAGGGACCATGAGTTTACGGCTGTAAACTCATGGTGGCCGTAAACTTCATGCTATATATATGGCACTTAGTCATTTCCAATAACTTTTCACCATTTCTAGCCTAGAAATCGGATTCTCTCCCAAGGATCATACGACTTTTTCTTCCAATCTTCAAAAATGTAAGTAATATTTCCATTTTCAATTTGATATCCTTCCATATATAGTGAATATACATGATTTCATCCATGAAATCTCTTCTTTTGGTTAGATCTTCAAAGTGTTCTTCATTTTGTCAAGAACATGAAGAACACTTAAGTGTTTTTGGACCTTAATCACCCTTACAAGCTTCTAATACATAAATACACTACCCTTAGCTTGTTATATACTAGAATCACTTGATAATCACCTTGAAAACATCAAGAAATCAAGAACAAAAGGGTGTTTACGGCCATGGCAATCTCCCATGGCCATAAACCCTAATTAGTGGTGCAATGTTGCCACAACTTCTTCCTAAGCCTTGGAACTGAGTCTAGAACACTTCAAGGAAGACCATAGGAACTTAACACACAAAATGGCACAAGATACCATGAGTTTACGGCCATAAAATCATTGGGCCATAAACCCATTGGCCGTAAACTCATGGGGGTCTTACCATTTGGCCCGTAAACTCCTATGTGAGGCCCTACACCCCTTATATGCAACCCTATATGGTGTAACACTTCATTACAAGTGTTTCCTAGTCCCTAGGGTTGCTCCATTTCATGATTAGGTTTTGTAAACACTAATTAGATAGATATATGCGTCATTGTATGCTATTTAGGATCCATTATGCTCAAGTCTTCACTTGGCACTTAGCATCCTACAAACCGACCTTTTATTCGTGCCACTCACCACATGTGAGTTCATATCCCTTAATCTACCTTTTAAATGATTTTAAATGCTTTTATGGGTGGGAATACAAGTTGAAACATTATAGTTATTATGTCAATCACATGTGACTAATAACTATCAAACAAATGGATTTAGTATACTTTTAACTGTTTTATCAAACAAACTACTTCAACACATTTATCAAACTCTTTTACATACTAAAATCTTTATCAAACTTGTTCTTATATGCCAAACCTTTTCTTTTAACTCTTTCAAACTTATATATTGTCAAAACCATGTCTAATGCAGATATAGTTATGTAAGTAAGGTTTGAAGGATTTAGAACAAATAACTCACTTTATTTCCTGTTCCTTGTTTGGTTGTGGACTTAGAGTACCCTGTTGTTTGTCCAAGTGTCATTTGATCATTAGTTATATATTATGTATATATGTATAGACATAAAAGCTTTTATCTCAGTTCAATCCCTTTGGGTAGCAAAGGTGTACAAACATGTTCATTTATACAAACAACTCTACTAGTAAACTATAATAGGTATAGTTTAGGAAGTCACTACTCACTATTCCTAGTACAATGAAACATACAAAGAGTCAGTTCATACATGAGTCAATACATACTATGATGAGAAACTAAGAGAATATGCTATTATGAGAAACATAATGAATATACTTACTATAAAGAGAAACGGATAGAGAATACTATAATGAAAAACAATACTTACTATAAAAAGAAACAGATAGAGAATACTATAACATAAATGTTAGTCGCTACTTCGGGGCTTGGCATCACTGCTATGGCTCGTTTTGTAACAAGAGTCTCCAAGAGGGAGAGCGTGAATTTGTGTATAGATCTATACAGTACTGACCATCCTACACCTTGTTGCTAGCTACAGTGGGGCCTGTAGGTCTACGGGTGACGAATGTCATACCATTTCGACGTCTTCGAGCGTTGTGTTTTACTAATTCGATCAAGTATAGTTACAAATATATCACATTATACCTTAATTAACAATTGGCTTAAGGTAGTTAGTAAAACAGTAGTTACTATAATACAACACTATAGTTCTTTATTATTTTCCCCATTGTGAAAAATACACTTTTAAAAGAAACAAACATCCATAACATTTGATGCCTTGGTAGAAGGCTACTTTTAGTACAAAATATAGGATTTTCTAGGAGATACAAACATTTACTACAAACTTTTACAAACTTATACTTCAAACACTTACAAACATTTTCATACAAACAGTGACACTAAAATGCTTATGAACTCACCATCTTTAAAGCTGGTAAACTCTTTCAAAATAACTTGTATTCTATGGTCATCAGTAGACAGGTACCGATGCCAGGTTTTGAGAAGACGGAGCACGCTCAAGACTCATCTCTTATTTTGATTATATTTTTGGTGTCTTATAATAATACAAAACACACTTGTATTAAATTATATAATTAAGGCAATAGATGATGTTGTTGCTTGTTTACTATTATGCTTTGTTGTGATACTGTACATGACGTCCTCCGCCCCGGAACGTTTCCGACGTTCAGGTTTTGGGGTGTGACAGATTGGTATGAGAGCATTGTTTATAGTGAATCGAGTATATCAACCCATAAAAGATATACAAACTATAAACACAACGGGATTAAAATACAATGACCAAGAATTTATACATTTAAATAATAAAATATTTAACTAAGCATACATACCTGCATTCATACTAAAATCAGTGTCGCTAGGACAGAACAAAAGTATGACGATTTTTGAACATCACAATTAGACTTGGGGATGTATGGTAAGTTCTGGGAATGACATAGCCTTATCAACTTTGTTGGTCCGAGAAGTGATTAGACCCAAGGATGTTTGTGAGGTTGCAACAAGTCTAAAAACTTACCAACACTACTACAATGAGAACATTAGAACAGAACATAAACCTAAAATACTATAGGAGTATTTTGTGTTACTATAATTACTTATTTGAGAACTAAAAAGGTCTTTACTAGTAGTTCAATAGTTGCTAAGTGAGTACGCTAAGGTTATATGTGATTAAGGTGTCATAGACATAGAATCTGTGATCTTTGCTTTACTTCCTGTTCCTTGTTTGGTTGTGGATTTAGAGTTAGGGTTACTTATTCGAAGGTCTATCCTGTTTTGATTTCATATAACTAGTATGCACTATGCAAGTATTAACGTAACTGGTAAAGATCATCTTATAATTGTCTTAAGTAGTACGTCTATTTATATTAGATTCATATACCCCGTTTTCTCGCGTAGATATCATGGTTGGATTCCATCCTCCCGGCGACTTGTACTTCCCAAACGAAGGAAATGTTGGATGGCTTGAATCAGAGCTAGAAGAGGATCATCCAATCCCTTTGGATGATCACCTCACATAAGGCTTTTCTAATGGTTCTGACTCTGAACCAGAATTCAACAACCAACCTCAAGAGGTTCAAGTCCCAAACCTCAACCCCCGACAAGCATTTCAAGGTCCCACACCCTTGTGGGCGACAAACTTGAACCAGTGGATCCATGAACAGGATCAACCTTTACCCTTCAACGGAGATCGAAGCTTCTACAATGTTAGCGAGGGAGGCTCAGTTGACCGATTCCTGCCCATCATGGTTTGCAGGATCTCTCAGAATGTTGAACAAGGCCGGGCAGCTATCAACCGAGTCATGGAAATTGATGCCAATTCGGGCGTTAACACGGTCCATATTACCCATCTCGAAGAAGTTATGGAAATGACTAGGAGAGTATATGAGACTCTACAGCAGGAACTAGCTGCATCCCGAGCTGCAGTTTTAGAATTTCATGTGCATCAGAGAGCTCATGAGCGACATCTTCAGGACATAGTTCGTCAACTGGCAGATCTGAGGGTTTGCCTGAGGAGTAACCGTCGCCGGTAGAAGATCTCTAGCTCATCTTTTCTTTTGGTTTAAGGAATAGCCTTTCTTATCTATGCTCTAAGTAGCACTGTTCTGTAAAATATTCCTATATTTCAAGTACTTTAACTAGACTTCTAAACTGTTAACATTTTCCCGATATGGTCTGAGGTAAAACCTACTGTTAGGTCATTTTTCCCGAACTTGTTACATCAATAATACCAGTAATATTGGCAGTTATCTAATCTATTGGAAAATCTTTACTCTTGTGTTTCTCTACTCCTTTATTGTGTTTCTATTTCAAAATGTACACTCATTCAACTGTTGGACTATGGCAATTTAGCCCACGGATCACCCTCACTATACTTTCAATTGATTCTTACTATCATGTTCAGCTCTGTCAACTTTTAGTTAAAAGATACCTCCGCGCCGATCAACGAGACGCGATCCTCAAGTAACTTCAACACCACCACCACCACCTCCTCTGCAATATAACCCAGCAGCTATTCAAGCTGCTGTGAATGCGGCTGTTACGACAACTCTAGCACAATTCACCTCAACCGGTACTAGTGGGAGTGAAACTTATGTGCCTCCCACTGTTTTCGAAGCTCCGATGCGCTCTAGAGAGCGCTCGTACAAGGAATTCACCAGTTGCAAGCCCGGGTCCTTCAATGGGACTGGCGGAATCATTGCCCTCTCACAATGTTTTGAGAAGACGGAATCGATCTTTGAGATATGTTCCTATCTGGAAGGGAGCAAAGTAAAATTTGTCGCCTGCACCCTTGCGGGCCGAGCTCTAACATGGTGGAGTAGCCATGTCAAGTCACTATCTCTTATAGTGGCAAATGCTATGGGTTGGGAAGCTCTTAAAGAGCTCATGATCGAAGAATACTGCCCGAGGGGTGAAGTTCAAAAGCTGGAGCAGGAGCTCTGAAGCCTAACCATGAAAGGCTCCGACATAGTCTCCTACACTGCCAGATTTAGCGATCTGGTAGCGTTATGTCTGGGAATGGTCCCTTCTAAAGCAAAGAAGGTGGAGAGGTATATCTGGGGGCTGGTGCCTCTGTTTCAGGGGAATCTACTAGCTTCAAACCCTGCTACCTTCGATAGTGCCAAGTGATTGGGACAATGACTCAGTGACCATGGGGTCCATACCCCGTCAACAACAAAAACCCTAGCCATCTCAGAACCCTCCAAAGTCGCTGATAAAAAGCGGAAGTTCTGGGATGACAAGTAGAAGTAGAAAGCTGCCAAAAAGCAGCAGGTCGTTGTTGTTCATGATGCGATAGCACCTGCCGCTGCAGATCCGGTAAAGCAGTAGGCTAGAAACATGTCGAAGTGCAACAAATGCAACTTCCACCACAATTGTCGGGAAATGCAGTGTTCTAACTACAACAGAAAGGGGCACACTGCCCATTTCTACAAAGCTCCGACAAGGCCAATCAACCAAGTCCCCAGTGCTAGTGTGGGCCAGTCTTGCTATGGTTGTGGCGAGGTGGGCCACTACAAAAGGAACTGTCCTAAGGCAGGGAATGTCGGTGGAGTGGGAAGAGTTTTGGCCATAGGCCACAAGGAATCGGTTGCCGACCCTACAGTGGTCACTGGTATGTTTCTCCTTGAAAACTCTTATGCATGCATACTCTTTGATAGTGGAGCGGAGAGGAGTTTCATGAATTAAGAATGTGCTCACTTAGTTATGCAAAAACGACGAGCACTTAAAGAACCGTTCACTGTAGAAATGGCTAATGGAAAGACTGAGAGCACTATTAGTATATACATAGGATGTACTCTAACTCTAGATGGCCATTCATTTCCAATCGACCTCATGCCGGTATCAATTAAAAGTTCCGACGCCATTATCGGCATGGATTGATTGATTCTTCATAGTGCCAACATCATGTGTTACGAGAAATTTGTTTGTCTTAATCTTTCATGAAGCAAAACCCTTATTATCTATGGAGAAAAACATACATGAACTTTCGTATCATCTCAAGTATTCAAGCTCAGAAGTACTTGCGTAAGGAATATCGTGCATTCCTTGCCCACATTGTCGATACGAGCCAAGAAACGGAAGACCTAAAGAACATCCTAGTAGTACGCGACTTTCCTGACATCTTTCCAGAAGAACTACTAGGATTACCTCCGCAACGATAAGTCGAGTTCAGAATCGACTTAGTACTAGGAGCTACCCCCGTAGCCAAATCGCCCTATCGTCTAGCACCTGCTGAGATACAAGAACTATCTAGTCAACATAACAAACTACCAAGCAAGGGCTTTATTAGACCAAGCTTCTCACCATGGGGAGCACCAATCTTATTCATAAAGAAGAAAGACGAATTGTTTTGTATGTGGATCGACTACAGAGAACTCAATAAGCTTACAGTCAAGAATCGTTATCCTCTACCTCACATAGACGATTTATTCGACTAACTACAATGCACGAATTACTTTTCAAAGATAGATCTGAGATCCGGGTATCACCAGTTACGAGTGCTTGAGGAGGATGTCCCGAAGACAGCCTTCCGAACTCGTTACAGACACTACGAGTTCATAGTGATGACATTCGGATTGACTAATGCGCCCGTAGTATTCATGGACTTAATGAATAGGGTATGTCGTCCTTACTTGGATCAGTTCTCCGTCGTCTTCATTGATGACATACTTATCTACTCTCGAAGTAAGGAGGAGCATAGTAATCATCTGCGATCGATCCTACGAACCCTACGAACAGAGAAGCTCTACGCGAAGTTCTCTAAATGTGAATTTTGGATACGAAGAGCCAAATTCTTTGGACACGTGCTTAGCGAAGAAGGAATCCACGTGGACCCGTCCAAAATTAAGGCCATTGAGAACTGGTAAGCACCAAAGACGCCTACAGAAATTCGTCAATTTCTAGGCCTCGCTAGCTACTACCGCATATTCATACAGAACTTCTCGCGAATTGTGAAACCTCTTACAACATTGACCCAGAAGGGCGTGGCCTTTGACTGGGAAGAGAAACAATAGAAGGAGTTTCAAACACTGAAGCGGGCCTTATGCACCGCACCGATACTATCCCTCCCTAAAGGGATAGAAGACTTCATAGTATATTGTGATGCATCCAATCAGGGGCTCGGCTGTGTTCTGATGCAACGAGGTAAGGTCATCGCCTATGCCTCAAGACAGCTAAAGATGCACGAAGTAACCTACACTACACACGATCTTGAGGTAGGAGCACTTGTCTTTGCTTTGAAGATCTGGAGACATTATCTGTATGGTTCGAAAAGCACTATCTTTACAGACCACAAAAGCTTACAACACATATTCGACCAGAAAGAGCTCAACATGAGAAAATGAAGGTGGGTCGAGCTACTCAATGACTACGAATGCGAAATTTGTTATCATCCGGGTAAATCCAACATAGTAGTTGGCGCCCTAAGTCGAAAAAAATATTTTGGTCGAAGAGTCAAATCATTAAACATGACTATCCATTCGCATCTGTCCACGCAAATCAAAGAGGCTCAACTCGAAGCCTTCAAACCCGAAAACGTGGCGGGTGAATCCCTGAGAGGGATGTATAAGAACTTGGAAGTTAAGGGTGGCGGAGCCTTATATCTCATGGACCGGATCTGGACACTGAAACATGGTGGCTTCAAAGACTTGGTCATGACCGAACCACACAACACTAGATATTTTGTCCACCCATGTACAGATAAGATGTATCTGGATCTTAAAAGGCTATACTGGTGGCCTAACATGAAAGCAGAGATTGCTACCTTCATGAGTAAATGCCTTACTTGCGCCAAGGTCAAGGTCGAATACCAAAAACCCTCAGGTTTACTACAGAAACCAGAGATACCAGAATGGAAGTGGGAGCGGATCACTATGGACTTCATAACCAAGTTGCCTAAGACAACGGGTGGTCTCGACACCATATGGGTGATCGTTGATAGGTTGACCAAGTCCGCACACTTCCTGCCTATCACAGAGACAGACAAGATGGAGAAACTAACAAGAACATACATACGGGAGATCGTACGACTTCATGGTATTCCTATATCTATTATCTCCGATAGAGATAGTAGATTCACTTCGAGGTTCTGGCTATCACTACAAAGTTCCCAGGGAACGAGGCTGGACATGAGTACAGCCTACCATCCACAGACCGACGGACAAAGTGAGAGAACTATACAAACCTTGGAAAATATGTTGCGAGCCTGTGTGATCGACTTTAGGAAGTCATGGGATACTCATTTACCCCTTGTCAAGTTTTCCTACAACAATAGTTATCACACGAGCACAAAGGCTACTCCATTCGAAGCCCTCTATGGCCGGAAGTGCAAATCCCTTCTATGTTGGGATGAGGTGGATGACACATTGTTAGCTAGAGGAAGAGTTCCTAACAGCACTCTCACAGGTCCGGAGATCATTTGGGAAACGACAAGGAAGATCGTTCAGATTCGTGAACGATTGAAAGCCTCTAGAGACCGACAGAAAAGCTACACAGACAAACGAAGAAAACCTTTGGAATTCCAGGTAGGAGACCGCGTTCTTTTGAAAGTGCCACCCTTGGAAGGGATTGATACGCTTCAGAAAGCATGGGAAGCTCAATCCAAGATATATAGGGCCTTTTGAGATTCTTGCTAGAATCGGCCCTGTGGCTTACAAACTCAACCTACCCCGCAAACTTAGTAACGTACATTCTACTTTCCACGTATCGAACTTGAAAAACTGTCTATCCGACGAGACTCTTGTAATTCCACTCAACGAGATCGAGATCAACGAGAGCCTCAACTTCGGTGAAGAACATGTAGAGATCATGGACCTAGAGCTCAAGAAAATGAAGCAAAGTCGTATCCCGATAGTGAAGGTTCGCTGAAACGCCAAGCGAGGACCTGAATTCACTTGGGAGCGCGCAGATCAAATGAAATTGAAATATCCTCATCTTTTCGCTTAGTTATTTGTAACTTAATGACTTAAACTCGAATTTCGGGAAAAAATTCTCTCTAACGGGGTGATGTTGTGACAATCTGAAATGTCTATCTTGTACAAACCATTCACTTCAATCAAAGTCAAACTTCTTTCTGCTAACTTTTTATCACAGTTTAGAGCCTATTTGAGCATTCTGAGCTTAGTACACCAAAGGAATGAGTGAAATGAAGTGCCAATTGAAGTTGTAACCTATCAAACAAGCCATAAACCCTCAAATGAGGAGTTTACGGCCAGGGACCATGAGTTTACAGTCGTAAACTCATGGTGGCCATAAACTCCATGCTATATATATGACCCTTAGTCATTTTCAATCACTTTTCACCGTTTCAAGCCTATTAATCGGATTTTCTCCCAAGGATCATAAGACTTTTGCTTCCAATCTTCAAAAATGTAAGTAATATTTCCATTTTCAACTTGATATCCTTCTATATCTAGTGAATATACATGATTTCATCCATGAAATATCTTCTTTTTGTTAGATCTTCAAAGTGTTCTTCATTTTGTCAAGAACATCAAGAACTCTTAAGTGTTTTTGGACCTTAACCACCCTTACAAGCTTCTAATACGTAAGTAAACTACCCTTAGCTTGTTATATACTAGAATCACTTGATAATCACCTTGAAAACATCAAGAAATCAATAACAAAAGGGTGTTTACGGCCAAGGCAATATCCCTTGGCGGTAAACCCTAATTAGTGGTGCAATGTTGCCACAACTCCTTCCTAAGCCTTGGAATTCAGCCTAGAACACTTCAAGGAAGACCATAGGACCTTAACACACCGTAAACTCGTTGGGCCGTAAACCCATGAGCCGTAAACTCATGGGGGTCTTACCATTTGGGCCGTAAACTCCTATGTGAGGCCCTACACCCTTTATATGCAACCCTATGTGGTGTAACAGTTCATTACATGTGTTTCCTAGTCCCTAAGGTTGTTCCATTTCATGATTAGTTTTTTTAAACACTAATTAGATACATATACGAGTCATTATATGCTATTTAGGATCCATGTGCTCAAGTCTTCACTTGGTACTTAGCATCTTACAAACCGATCTTCCATTCGTGCCACTCACTACAGATGAGTTCATACCCCTTAATCTACCTTTTAAATGATTTTAAATGATTTTAAATGCTTTTATTGGGGGGAATACAAGTTGAAACATTATAGTTATTATATCAATCACATGTGATTAATAACTATCAAACAAATGGATTTACTATACTTTTAACTGTTTTATCAAACAAACTACTTCAACATGTTTATCAAACTCTTTTACATACTAAAATCTTTATCAAACTTGTTCTTATATGCCAAACATTTTCTTTTAACTCTTTCAAACTTATATATTGTCAAAACCATGTCTAATGCACATATAGTTATATAAGTAAGGTTTCAAGGACTTAGGACTAATAACTCACTTTATTTCCTGTTCCTTGTTTGGTTGTGGACTTAGTATACCTATCGTTTGATCCTTAGTTATATATTATGTATATATGTATACACATAAAAGCTTTTATCTCAGTTCAATCCATTTGGGTAGCAAAGGTGTACAAACATGTTCATTTATACAAACAACGCTACTAGTAAACTATAATAGGTATAATTTAGGAAGTCACTACTCACTACTCTTAGTACAATGAAACATATAAAGAGTCAGCTCATACATGAGTCAATACATAATACGATGAGAAACTAAGAGAAAATACTATTATTAGAAACATAATGAATATACTTACTATAAAGAGAAACAGATAGAGAATACTATAATGAGAAACAATACTTACTATAAAAAGAAACAGATAGAGAATACTACAATGAGAAACAATACATACACTACACTATACAAGAGAACATACTACATACTAGACAGAAAGAACATACACTACATTAGTACATACAATACATATACAAGAATACTAAAACATAAATGTGAGTCACTGCTTCGGGGCATGGCATCACTGCTATGGCTCGTTTTGTAACTAGAGTCTCCTGGAGGGAGCGTGTGAATTTGTGAATAGATCTACATAGGACTGACCGTCCTACACCTTGTTGCTAGCTACAGTGGGACCTGCAGGTCTACGGGAGACGAAGGTCATACCATTTCGACGTCTTCGAGCATCGTGTGTTACTAAGTCGATCAAGTATGGTTACAATTATATCACATTATACCTTTATTAACAATTGGCTTAAGGTAGTTAGTACAACAGTAGTTACTATAATACAACACTACAATACTTTATTATTTTCCCCATTGCATTCAAATTGTGATCTTCTTATATAAACGGTAATGTAAAAACTATATTTTGTTACATGATAGTCACACTTGGGAAAAATACACTTTTACAAGAAACAAACATACAAGACATTTGATGCCTTGGTAGAAGGCTACTTTTAGTAGAAAATATAGGATTTTCTAGGAGATACAAACATTTACTACAAACTTTTACCAACTTATACTTCAAATACTTTCAAACAATTTCATATAAACAATGACACTAAAATGCTTATGAACTCACTAGCTTTAAAGCTGATAAACTCTTTCAAAATAACTTGTATTCTATGGTCATCAGTAGACAGGTACCGATGCCAGGTTTTGAGAAGATGGAGCACATTCAAGACTCATCTCTTATTTTGATTATATTTTTGGTGTCTTATAACTATACAGAACACACTTGTATTAAATTATATTAATAATACAATGGATGATGATGTTGCTTGTTTACTATTATGCTTTGTTGTGATACTATACATGACGTCCTCCGCCCCGAAATGTTTCCGCCGTTCAGGTTTCGGGGTGTGACAGATTCGTATCAGAGCATTGTTTATAGTGAATCGAGTATATCAACCCATAAAAGATATACAAACTATAAACACAACGGGATTAAAATACTCTGACCAAGAATTTATGAACTCTAGAGAGCAGAGAGATCGTTTGTGGTGTAAGAGTCCACTTATGACTCACATGCAATGCACACAAGGGTTTTTTGGTGAAATAACCACTAAAATGGCTACCTAGGTTCACAACTCAAAAGGGATGGCATAAAGCATAGCTATAGGGACTCTCTGGACCTCTTGAGGTCCAGATATAAGAATCATTTCACCTTCGGACCTCATCTACTCCAGATTCAAGCCAAAATAATACATATAGAAACCCTAGATTCAACTAAACATCATAATCATGAGAGTAAGCACAGATTGATAGCTCCAACAGCTTCCTCTGATCAAATGGAAGTAGATCCAAGCTCCCTAACTCGCCTAGCTTGTCCTTTCTCCTTTCTTCTTGCTAAAGCACACAGGAAATGGTGGATTAACTTTCCTATTGCACCACAAATGATCTCTCTGCTCTCTAGGGTTTCTCAGGGGTGTAGTGGCCACAAATGAAGGACGTCATGTATAGTATCACAACAAAGAGGACATGCATGGACTCGCTGTGTGTAGGGTTGACTCAGCGATTCGCGAACTGTGATAACCCGTTGAGTGTAGGGTTGACTCAGCAAGTCGAGTGAGGACCAGGGGCGAAGAGGACATGCATGGACTCGCCGAGTCACACGAGTGCACTCGGCGAGTCTGGTCAAAGTTGATCATTGACTTTTGTTGACTTTTAGGGTTTGGTCAACAATTGGACTTATGGACCATTTGAAGGGTAGCCTTCTTAGAGGACATGAAAGAGTCTAGTCTAGCCTTAAGAGTCGTTATTGATTTGAGATAAATGTTTATGTGTTTAGGCGGAATCTAGATCAGTGTATACGTGTGCGAGATTATCCGAGATATCCGAGGTGAGTCTTCTCATTATACTGTACCTAGAAGGCTACTTATGTGCGACCGGAAGGTCTTATATGCTATGAGATGTATGTGATATATGCTGTTATGTGATATGTATGTTTTATGTATGTTATGTATGATAAGGACCGAAAGGTCAAGATGACATGGACCGGAAGGTCAGGAGGTTACGGACCGGAAGGTCGATACGGGTAGGACCAGAAGGTCTACCGGGATTTGGGACGGAAGTCACCTTAGACACCTGGATCGGAAGATCTCACAAAGTTATGGCCTAGAAAGGCGTATATGTTGTATCTGGTAATTTGGGGAACTCATTAAGCATTTATGCTTATAGTTGTTGTGTTATGTGTTTCAGGTCCTAGTGATGATCGCAGGAAGGCGCCAGCATGATCCGTACACACTCATGGAGTTTATGTTTTGAGATTCTGGGATATGTTTGTGATGATAACATTTGATACATTATGTTTTGACATTATTTAATGAGTAAATGTATGTTTTAAAAATGAAAATTTGTTTTGGAAATTAACATTGTTACAAGTTGGTATCAGAGCCTTGGTTTGAGGGATTCGGGTGCATCTTCGGGTGTATCTGAACTCAGACTGAGGATTTGAGAAATTTTTCATAAATCAAACAATTTTTCTAAAAGAATAAAAATGTTTTGAAACGAGCAGAGCAGAGCAGTGTGTACGATCAGCCTGCTCCCGAACAATGATTTCCCAAAATACCCTTACATTATGTGTTAAGAGTAATGTTATGATATGTTATGCATGCTAAGTAGGCCAGGTATTCATATTAGTACTAGAGTGGCCTGATTTGTGATGCTTTAGCCTAGGAGGATTTCTACTACTGTGAGATGCTTGCAAGTGAATAGGTAGTAATGAGGGGCTACGAAAGGTTTACCGAAGGGTAGTCTATGCTAGTGAGAAGTAGAGTACTTATGATCTGGGATCCAAGGAGGAGGACTTGGGGTGAATACTAATGCGGTGTGGACGGTAGTATAGGGCCTGTACTACTGAAGACACTAGATCAGTGCGCAGCCTAAGTAAGAATCCTTTGGGTACTAGGGAACAAGTAGGGTTGAGTTATCGAGTGCTAATATGATCAAGCGGGTCTATGATATTTTTATGTTGTATTTTAGAGACATCATGGTTAGGACACGCCATAGACCTGAGACGAGCGACGGGAGTGACGAGGAGCTTCGTCAGATGATCCACGACGAGGTGGCAACGGCGATTCGAGCCGAGATTCTGGAGATGTTTGGGTCTATCAAGACCACATTGATTGAGACTTTCGATGAGCGGTACGCAGCAGTGACTGAGGTTGCGGCTGCTGCCATTACTGCAGTTGTGGCTGCTACTAGGCCTCGGGGTGGTGATTCATTGTTGTTTCTGGAGTTCAGCAACACGAAGCCACCAGAGTTTGACGGGACGTAGGATCCGATCGCTGAGATGAGATGGATTTATGATATCGAGGGATGCTTCTACACATGTTCATGTCCGAAGCATCTGAGGGTACGGTTCGTGCTGAACCAGCTTCGCCTAGGAGCGAAGGATTGGTGGAAGTTCATGATGGCAAACTTCACTCTTGCAGAGCTTTCAGAGGTGACCTGGGAGAGGTTCACCACCATGTTCAGAGACGAGTATGTTCCCCCGGTAGAGAGGGAAAGATTGGCCCAGGAGTCTTTGACCCTCAAGCAGGGTACTGATTCGATTACTGTGGTTACCAGAAAGTTTCATGAGAGGGCAATGTTCTTCCCTGAGCAAGTGTCTACTGAGCAAGCACGCATGAGCCGGTATTTGGGCGTTTTGAGGAGTGACATTCGGGAGTTCGTGTTGAAATCGGCTTATTGGACATTTATCGAGCTCCAGGAAAATGATCAGAAGAGGGAGATTGAGTTGGAGACTCAGGCCAGGGAGGAGGCCAAGTCTTAGGGGAAGGATCGACGGCCGGCACAGTCTCAGCCTGCAGCCAAGCGGGCAAAGCCCGCCGATTCGACATTTAGAGGCCAGAAGGGCTGCACTTGCAGAAAGTGTGGCAAGGGATATGATGGGGTTTGTCGATCAGGTGCTTGCTACAAATGTAGCAAGGAGGGGCATATCACCAAGGATTTCCCCAAGGGATTTATGGTTTGCTTTCATTGCAACCAGACAGGCCATCGGAAGTTCGAGTGTCCACAGCTGTTACAGGGGTCAGTGCAGGGGTCTGCACGAGTTACAGAGGGACGGCCAGTGAAGGCCGAGGCACCGAAAGCTCGCGGGAGAGCTTTCCAGATTACAACGGAGGAGGTCCGTTCAGCGCCCGATGTCGCGGCTGGAACATATTCTTTCATTTATTTATGCTGAAATGTGACGCGATGCTTATTTTATGATATGCGTAGGTACTTTTCCTGTGAATTATGTACCTGCTTTAGTGTTATTTGACTCGGGTGCGAGTCGATCCTTTGTGTCGTTAGCTTTTAGTCATCACATCAGTATTTGTCGAGAGACGTTGAGTCGACCTCTTAGGGTTTCCATAGCTGATGAGCGAGTGGTTTATGCTACTAAGGTGATTCGGGGTTGTGTACTCGAGATCTTCGGTGTTGAGTTTCCGATTGATCTAGTCCCGATTGCGATGGGGGACGTTTGTGTTATAGTGGGCATGGATTAGTTGACCCGTTTTGGGACTGTTATAGACTGTGAGCGTCAGTTGGTGACGATACAAGACCCTAGTGGGGGAGTACTTATGGTGTACGGTGAGGGTACCCGTCCTGAGTCAGCATTCTATATGGCTGCTAGGGCGAGGCAGAGTTTACAGCAGGGTTGTAGCGGGTTTGTAGCCTATGTGATGGATACACGAGTGGCCGATGGGAGGCCAAGTTCGATTGATGATGTTCCGGTAGTGCGCCAATTCCCGTATGTTTTTCCCGAGGATTTTTCGGGTGTGCCTCCCGAGAAGCGGGTAAAGTTCCGCATCGATTTGGTTCCGGGGGAAGCGCCTTATCGCCTTGCGTCGTCAGAGATGCAGGAGTTATCCTCACAGCTTCAGGAGCTGTTGGGGAAGGGGTTTATTAGACCTAGTAGTTCCCCTTGGGGAGTGCCGATCCTTTTTTTCAAGAAAAATGATGGTTCACACCGGATGTGCATTGATTACCGGGAGTTGAACAAGTTGACGGTCAAGAACCGTTACCCATTACCTAGGATCGACGACTTGTTCGATTAGTTGCAGGGGGCGTCTTGGTTCTCCAAGATTGACTTGAGGTCTGGCTATCATCAGATGAGAGTGCGGGATGAAGATATCCAGAAGACGGCGTTCAGAACTCGTTATGGGCATTATGAGTTCGTGGTGATTCCTTTCGGGCTCACCAATGCACCGGCGACGTTCATGGATCTCATGAACAAGGTGTGCAGGCCGATGTTGGATCGCTCGGTGATCGTGTTCATTGATGATATTTTGGTGTATTCAAGATCTAGAGAGCAGCATGAGGAGCATCTGAGAGAGATTCTCGGGGTATTGAGTTCGGAGAGGCTTTATGCCAAATTCTCCGAGTGCGATTTCTGGTTACGGGAGGTCCAGTTCTTGGGGCATCTCGTCAACCAGAATGGGATTTCAGTCGATCCGGCCAAGATTGAGGCAGTTATGAGGTGGGTGGTGCCGAGATCACCCACCGAGATTAGGAGTTTTCTAGGATTGGCAGGCTACTATCGGGGATTTATCAAAGATTTCTCCAAGATCGCTGTGTATCTCACCAGGTTGAACCTGAAGGGTGTTGCTTTTTCGTGGGGTCCGGAGCAGTAGACCTCGTTTGAGACACTTCGCCAGAAACTATGTGAGGCTCCGGTGTTAGCCCTCCCAAAAGGGATGGAGGATTTTGTGGTGTATTGTAACGCATCGATATCAGGATTGGGTGCAGTCCTTATGCGGAGGGGGCATGTGATAGCATATGCATCGAGGCAACTGAAGATATGGCGTCACTATCTGTATGGGGTTCGGTGTACCATATACACGGACCACAAGAGCTTGAACTATTTGATGGATCAGCCCAACCTGAATATGTGCAAGAGGAGATGCTTGGACGTGGTAAAGGATTACGATTGTGAGACCCTGTACCACCCGGGCAAGGCTAATGTTGTAGTTGATGCCCTGAGCTGTAGAGTGGAGAGTGCCCCGATTCGAGACATTTGTATGCGGTTGACAATAATGAATCCGGTGTTGGACACCATCCGGGAGGCCCAGGCAAAGGCTGTGAGACCGTAGAACTGCAAGAGAGAGCGGGTGATTGTTCAGGTGCCTGAGTTCGTTACCAATAGTTGCAGGCTTATGACGTTTAAGGGTCGGATTTGGGTGTTGTATGCAGGAGGAGCGTGCACCACTTTGATGGAGGAGGCGTACCGATCGAGGTTCTCGATCCATCACGGGGCCACTAAGATCTATTTGGACCTGAAGAGAGAGTATTGGTGGCCCTGTATGAAGAGGGATCTGGCATGGTTCGTTGAGAGGTGCTTGACCAGTCGTAGGGTTAAGGTCGAGCACCAGCGTCCGCACGGCAAGTTGCAGCCACTTGAGGTTCCCCAGTGGAAGTGGGAACAAATCTCTATGGATTTTATCACCTAATTGCCAAGGACCGCGAGAGGTGTTGACGCAATTCGGGTGATCGTTGACCGGATGATGAAGAGCACTCACTTCCTTGCTATCAGTGAGAGCTCTTCTGCAGAAAGTCTGGCAGAGGTGTATGTGAGGGAGGTGGTATCGCGGCATGGTGTACCGATCTCGATTGTGTCAGATCGAGATGTATGTTTCACTTCCAGGTTGTGGAAGACGTTTCATGAGGAGTTGGGTACTAGACTGCATTTCAGTACCGCCTACCACCCATAGACTGACGGGCAAAGTGAGCGGATGATTCAAACGCTCGAGGACATGCTTCGAGCATGTGTATTGGACTTCGGGGGAAGTTGGGACACATACTTGCCATTGGCTGTGTTTTCCTATAACAACAGCCATCATTCGAGTATTGGTATGCCTCCCTTCGAGTTGTTATATGGGAGGAGGTGTCGGACTCCCATCTGCTGGAGAGAAGTGGGGTAGCGAGTGATGAGCAGCACTGAGATAGTGCTTCGGACATCAGAGCAGATACAGCAGGTCATGTAGAGGTTGTTGACAGCGCAAAGTCGTCAGAAAAGTTATGCGGATAGTTTGCGATCTGAGCTGGAGTTTTAGGTGGGGGACTTCGTACTCCTGAAGGTATCTCCTTGGAAAGGAGTGTTCCGATTCAGGAAGTGGGGCAAGCTGGGGCCCAATATATTGGTCCGTTCAGGGTGACCGCTAAAGTGGGCAGGGTAGCGTATCGCTTAGAGCTACCTGCAGAGTTGAGCCAGATTCATAATACCTCCACTTGTCCCAGTTGAGGAAGTGTATAGCCGACGAGTCGGCAATAGTACCATTTGAGGATATTCAGGTGGATGTGAGCCTGAATTATGCTGAGAGGCTAGTCGCGGTGGTGGATCGAAAGATCAAGGTTTTGAGAAACAAGGAAGTTCCACTGGTTCAAGTTTAGTGGCAGCATCGAAAAGGGTCCGAGCTGACTTGGGAGCCGGAAGCAGAGATGCGGAAGCTACATCTAGAGTTGTTTGTAGAATGAGACTTTGAGGGCGAAGACTAATTCTAGTGGGGGAGAATTGTCACATCTGGATTCTCAGGTATCTTATTTGAATTATTTATTTTGATTTTAATGGAGGGACTCGGCGAGTAGACGCTCAGATTCGCCGAGTAGGATCACGAATTCTTGTCTGGATTAATGATCGGACTAGACGAGTCGATGCGTGGACTCGGCGAGTTCGCACTGTAAAGTGAAACCCTAAATCTCAGGGCTTGAGCCCTATTTAAAGGCCTTTATGGCCTTCATTTGCGGCCACTACACCCCTGAGAAAACCTAGAGAGCAGAGAGATGGGGAGCTTTAGCAAGAAGAAAGGAGAAAGGACAAACTAGGCAAGTTGGGGAGCTTGGATCTACTTCCATTTGATCAGAGGAAGCTATTGGAGCTATCAATCTGTGCTTACTCTCATGATTATGATGTTTAGTTGAATCTAGGGTTTCTATATGCATTATTTTGGCTTGAATATGGAGTAGATGAGGTCCGAAGGTGAAATGATTCTTATATCTGGACCTCAAGAGGTCCAGAGAGTCCCTATAGCTATGCTTTATGCCATCCCTTTTGAGTTGTGAACCTAGGTAGCCATTTTAGTGGTTATTTCACCAAAAAAAAAAGCCTTGGGTGCATTGCATGTGAGTCAAGTTTCGACCTTTATGTGGTTATTGGTCGTGGGGAAGTCAGATCTATAGATTAGAGAAGCGGATCTGAACTCAGAAGGTCATTTGAGCATGATTATGGAAGCAACTCGCCGAGTTCATAAGTGGACTCGACGCGTCGAGTCGGGTTGCCCCGCGATTCGCGACCTGTGATAACCCGTTGAGTGTAGGGTTGACTCAGCGAGTCGAGTGAGGATCAGGGGCGAAGAGGACATGTATAGACTCGCCGAGTCACACGAGTGCACTCGGCGAGTCTGGTCAAAGTTGATCGTTGACTTTTGTTGACTTTTAGGGTTTGGTCAACAATTGGACTTGTGGACCATTTGAAGGGTAGCCTTCTTAGAGGACATGAAAAAGTCTAGTCTAGCCTTAAGAGCCGTTATTGATTTGAGATAAATGCTTAGGTGTTTAGGCGGAATCTAGATCAGTGTATACGTGTGCGAGATTATCCAAGATATCCGAGGTGAGTCTTCTCACTATATTGTACCTAGAAGGCTACTTATGTGCGACCGGAAGGTCTTATATGCTATGAGATGTATGTTCTATATGTTGTTATGTGATATGTATGTGTTATGTATGTTATGTATGATAAGGACCGGAAGGTCAAGATGACATGTACCGGAAGGTCAGGAGGTTACGGACCGGAAGATCGATACGGGTAGGACCGGAAGGTCTACCGGGATTCGGGACGGAAGTCCCCTGAGACACTTGGATCGGAAGATCTCACAGAGTTATGGCCTGGAAAGGCGTATGTGTTGTATGTGGTAATTTGGGGAACTCACTAAGCATTTATGCTTACAGTTGTTGTGTTATGTGTTTCAGGTCCTAGTGATGATCGCAGGAAGGCACCGGCATGATCCGTACACACTCGTGGAGTTTATGTTTTGAGATTCTGGGATATGTTTGTGATGATAACATTTGATACATTATGTTTTGACATTATTTAATGAGTAAATGTATCTTTTAAAAATGAAATTTTGTTTTGGAAATTTACGTTGTTACATGTACATCCAGTGTACAAGTGTACATCCATTTCTTAGCTGTTGAACATTATCATTTCCGATGCTCACGATGGGTTCTTTGGTTCCTTGTTAATTATGGTTCTCTATTGAACTTCATTATATATATATATATATATATATATATATATATATATATATATATATATATATATATATATATATATATATATATACATATATATACATATATATACACACACACACACATATATATATATATATATATATATATATATATATATTTAATAAGTATTATATCAAAAACGGCTCCCAACATGTCGTAAATAATTTAAATGGTCAGAATATTTTTTTAAGGAAATTTAACTGAATCTATTAATATTGCAAACATTATGATCGAAACATCTTAATAAAAATGAAAATTGGCTTATTAAGGTACTTACCTTTTCGTTTTAATCATATTTGTGTAACTTCTTTTTTTGTACACATCTAGGTAACGAACTTGTTGAAAGTGTACACATATGACCATTATGACCGGACGTGTGACAACCTGATATTTCAAGTCAATGTAATTACATAAGTCAAGTATTGTAATCTATTTTGAATTAATAAATAGATTTAAATAGCATCGGAAACGATATGTTCAAAAGTCTCAATTGGGATACATAAAGTAATAGATATTGTAACTAGGTTTTCAGAAACATAAAAAACACAAAAAATCGAGTTTTAACGAATAAGTTATGACCAATCGAAAATCCGCAACAAAACCGTTGAAACACTATTAAGTGTAAAACGCTAAATTTCAATAAAATACATTTTAGCCTTAAGTATTTAAACGAATCTCGTAGATATCATTAAACCGTGAACATACATAAAAAGAACGTCCAAATCTGACTTCGTATGAGGAAGTTTGGATTTTTCTAAGTTTCGGAGTAGCGGTGGACAGCTAAAAACTCGAAATACAGATCGAGCGATATTTAGCTGACACAACCTAAACGAGAGTTAAATATCTCGACAATAGTAGTACAACGGTAAAAAGACAGACGAAAACAGACATCGGATGAAGAAGTTATGAATTTTTAACGGTATTTTCCTGTCTTGGCCTATTAAAAACATATAATTAAAAATAAAGTCAAAATTTGACAATAAACTCTAAATGAAAGTTGTAGCTTATATTCTCACCTACGAGTGGATATAAAGAACGTCAAAAACGGAGCTCTTATGCGAAAGTTACGCATTTCAGAAGATTGAGGCTCAAACCGAGGGGGGGTATGCCCGGCGTACGAAGGGACGCCAAGCGTACGCAATACGGGGCCTCGGATCGACCATGTCTCCCCTATGCCCTCTAACCCCGTCCCATCCGAAGTCTGGTAGATGAGGAAGCCATCATGCATGACGTACGCCTCGTGTACGAGGGTACGCCCAACCTACGAGCTGCAGACGCGTTACGCCCCGCGTAACTTCGGAGTACGCCCAGCGTACGAAGCTGCCTCCACCCCTATAAATAAGGATGCGAGGGTGCCGGATCAAAATGCTAATTCACACCACTTCTCTCCCACTTTTTCACTTCCGAGACCCTCGAGACTACCCCGACGCCCCGGTTACATATCCAAGTCCCGACGAAGGTCCGAAGCTCCGAAATACCCAAGAAACTCACTTCCTTCCGGTCGAAGTGCTGCCCGAGAAAAGTCTCGTTTTCTTCAAATCATCAATATTTCCAGGTGAGTTCATATCCCTATATTTTCACGTCTTTTCTACATTTTAAGGGGGGGAATACAAGGGAAACGCAAGAAAAAGTTATGTTAAAATACAAATTGTTACATATAAGTTCAAATGTTTTACCTACATCTTATGTATAAATGTTAAATACATAAAATAACGTTACTACTAACATTATAGACTACTTTACATGCAAAGTTGGTAATACATCAAGGTTTATCATTCAAATGAAACACACTTTTTGAAAAACTATAATAGTTATAGTTTACGAGGTATTCATGATAATTTTACATATTATAAACAAAAGAGGAAATACTTATATTCACAAGAAAAATGGACTTTTCATACGTCAACCTGTTGATACTAAATTTTGTGAGATATCTGATTTCATTGAACCTTTCAGTTCGCAGATTAAGTCTTGTTTTATAAGACACAATCTCTTGTAGGGAGAGCGTGATACTTGTGTATAGATTTATACGGGATTTTCAATTCCACACCTAAACTGTTAGCTACAGTTAGACCAGCGGGTCTGGGGTGACAAATGCCATATCATTCCAACACCTGAAGAACGTTGTAACAGGTAGTCTGGTCAATAGTACGGTTATAAAACTCACATGAAGTATTAAAACCTTTGATTTACGAGGCTATCAAACGCCTTAATGATTATATATACATCTATAAATCTACTTACACTATTTTAGGTATGGAAAATACTTATGCATTTCGTTTTCGAATCATATAAAACTATTATTCATTCATGGAAAATATTGGATTTTCTAGATACAAACACAGTTACTTTATACAAAAATGCATTCAATTCTTATAAAAAATGCTTATGAACTCACCAACTTCATTGTTGACACATTTTCAAAACTACTTGTATTTCTCAGGGATTCAATAACACAAGTAACAACTGCTTTTTGGAAGGGACGCTAAGGCGTCAATTTCAAACTTATTATATCATCATAATGTAATTTCTTTTGAAATATGTAATACAATCAACAATGTAACTTTTAATTTATATTTATGATAGTTGTGTTTGCTTTCTTTACTATTCATTCAACTGTTATGATACTACACGCAGTCATCCACCCTCGAACGATTCCGCTGTTCTGGTTTGGGGGTGTTACAGGATGTAACCTGCTACAACATGTCATAATGGTTATATATGAACACTTCCAACAACTCTGTTCCCTAGATGTGTACAAAAAAATTGTTACCTAGATACGAAAAAACCAAAAAGTTAATTACCTTAATAAGTTAATTTCCTTTTCTAGAATTTAATATGTTCTAAAAATATAATGTTTTAACAAAATATGGGATGTTAGTCTAATTTCCATGCTCTATTAAATAGTATGCCAATGTCATATAAATAAAACCAGATAGAATTTTGTATATGTTATTATAGGCCAATGTCGGATAAATAAAACTACTATTATACTCAGGTACATATTTCTAAAAAGTTATTAAATAATACTACCTACGTCCAATATTTATTGTCCATTTTTGACTTTTGAAGTTTTTAGTCTTTAACTTTTACCTTGAATATATATATATATATATATATATATATATATATATATATATATATATATATATATATATATATATATATATATATATATATATATATTTGATATATAATACTTGATGCAAAATATATGAATGGATTTTGTTTCAAATATGTTTTCATTATTATAAGTTTCATCAAGTAATTTATAATACAAATAAATATATTTAAGGTCAAATTTGAAAAATAAAAACTTCAAAACCCAAAAATAGACAATAAATATGGGACGAAGGGTATATATATATATATATATATATATATATATATATATATATATCTTACTATCTTATAAAAGAAATCTAACAATTTCTAAAAATAGATTTAATATAATAATATTATTTTTTTAAGACGTCCAAACCATTAAACTAATAGTACAACAAAACATTAATAAAATAATATTAAAATTTTAAATCACCTATCTTTAAGATCTTATCTTTTCTATGGTTTTGACTTTTGATCCTGTCAAAATAGAGTTACATTGACTCTTTGGTTGCTTTTGACCCAACCCGTCTCATAAACCTAATTTAAGTCTCCTGAGATCATGACAAATATCTCTCGATTCTGGTTGAGCCCTCTCCTATATACAACGTCGTCGTAGCAATTCAACAGTCACCACCATATCGTCGCCATTAAGCATCCATCATCATCTATCAAACGACATCACACCCTTGGCCCTAATATTACCAACGTCTTCCTTCCACCTACAACCATCCACAATCACCTACATCGTACCATCCCACCTTAAAGCTAGACCCAGTCTTGCTTGCTTCGTTCACCCCCTTATCTTTAAAAAAGTCGCTCTGCCTCCTTATGTCCACCATCGCTACTAATCGTCTCTGGTCCAACTGATATGACTTCGATCCTGCAAAAACATTTCCCATACATTATAGTGTTATAACAGGTAAATTGACAATAGTTTGTAGTTAGGGATCATGGTAAATATATTGTGCACTCTATCTATTCGATCAAGTGCTTCAAAGGGTGTTTAACATATATTTTTTTTAATCAGGTCTAGAACGAGTTTTGGATCCAAGAGAAGATAACGAGTCTACAGGGGGGAGGTGTGCGGAGGTCGCCACTAAAGAAAATCTACAAAAAAAAAAATTAAACACAGCGATGGAAAATCAGGGTTCTGTCAAAGCCAACCTTGGTTCCTGGTAGTTTTCTTATTTTCAATTATCAATACAACTTCTAATTTTGATTTTGTTTTCTATTCTACTTCTAATTTTTTAGCAAGTTTCGTCAACTTCCTATTAGATAAGCATCATAAGTTTCCAATTAGCTTATAAATGAATATGTTATTGATATCTTTTGGTATAATAATTTATGCATCAAAGAAACGCATATATGATTATTTTGTTGGAATGAGATATTATTAGCTGAAGAGTTAATTTGTGAGATTAATCTGAAATTAGTTATATGTACGTATTTGTTTTATCCATGTTTCCGGTAACTACCATTATCTGAAACACAAATGCCAATGTATCTATCTTTCAAAAACCCAACTCTCTAAGTGTTTGTTTAACTGTGAGCTCCAGTGGGACTTAGATCCATGTTTTGAGTTGAAGATCCATGCATCTCTTTCACTTTGAAATCCTAACTGTTGGATCTACTCTGCCTTTTCTTATCATCTTGTTTTTTAACAAGGAATAAATAGGAATGAAAATGAAGAGATTACGAGGAATTGTAACAATTTCATTATGGAGCCTGCCTCTTCGATCTCTCAAGTCTCAACAAAGAACATGCCAAAGATTTGCTATCAGGTGCATGTCGAGCAATAGAAATATTTATATATCTTGTGTTCCTTGAAATATAACTTATATTTATATGTCTTGTGTTCCTTCAAATATAACATGATTGCGAATGAAATATATTGTTAAAACATGTTTGCACCAAAAAGAACTAATTGCCGAAACAAATTATTCATCTCCCACCGCTTTGCGCGGGTAAACGACTAGTGTGTGTGTGTGTGTGTGTGTGTATATATATATATATATATATATGTATATATATATATATATATATATATATATATCGAACTTTTTATGGTTTAATTTTTTTCGTCCTTAGTGTATTGTACAAGTATTTAATGCGTTAAATCCGACCAAAATTAAATAGATTTATATTAGCGGCAGTTCAGAGAATTCGAGTATACAAACTATAAATGCAAAGGGACTAAAACTCTCCGACAAAACACTTTCACGCCTACCATATGTGACAACCCAAGATTGTTCCATTACATTTCCCTGTTACCGTTAACGGAATATTCCAGTTTATAAAAGTTTCGTTAATTAGAAGTCGTCAAGTAAATAAATGTGTTATTTATTTATTTCATATGCCGTTAAAGTCGTGATAAAAGAAATAAAGACACTTATTTTATATTCCATTTATTTGGAAAATGTTAGTTTTTATTATTACGACCACTAAATCGGGTGCAACCAAAAGCCCCGTATAACGGCAGTATCGGGTAGAATTCCACTGAGCTCCAACTCCCACCCATATATAAGGGGGAGTAAACTCCATTTGAGCCTTTTCCACCCTCTCTCTCTATACTCTCTCTCTAGACTCATTTTCGACCCGAATCCGCAACCAAACGCTTCCAAATCGTAAGTCCATTTATCCTAACTTGTTCTAAACATTATGATTCGTGTTTATAGCTTAAAATTCAACCATTTAAGCTGTTGAAAAGGAGTTCACGGCCTAAGATCCTCCTTAGGCCGTAAACACCTTAAATATGGCCAAAAAGACCCAAACTTATCCCTAAAAGCTTGGAAATAAATTGAGGATTAACCTAGGAGTGTTTGATCATTTAAAACCATCAAAATGAGGCATAAAAGAGAGTTTACGGCCCAAGCACCTGCTCAGGCCATAAACACCTCTAAACCTTGTCAAAATGCCCCAAACACACTCCCAAAACACCCTTAGGCCTAATACATAATTTAGGGACTTGATATTCCGGGTTTAGATCATTCAAACACAAGGATTTGAGGGACTAAAAGGAGTTTACAGCCCAGGCATGTACCAAGGCCGTAAACACCCCCAAACATGCCAAAATGATAGTATTAATCCCTTCAAATGGCCTCATAACTCATCATAAATTGCTAGAAGTGATATAGGGGCTTTAAACTTCAATAAACTCAAGGTGTAAAAGTTCACGAACGTGAACTCCCCTAGGGGTGGTTCATGGGCCGTAAACTCCCTAATGATGCCTTTAAAAGCCCTAAACTCATTCATGCCATTTAGATTTGGACCTAGAAAAATCCCGCGAACAAGATTGAGCCCTTAAAACACACTAGAACCCCTCACCATGAGTTTACGGCAGTAAACTCATGGGGAGTTGTCCCTGGGCCGTAAACTAAGTGTAGAGAGTTTACTCTCGGAGAGTAAACTCCATTCCTAAGCCATACACACCCTTAGATGTTACCCGGGACACCCCAAACGCTTAACCAAAGTGTTTTCCGCTCCTTAGGGTGCGTATACTTGTTTAATTAGTATTATATGTACTAATTGTATGTAAACATATGTTATCATCTGTTAAAAAGGTCACTAAGTGTGTCCAAGTCTTTACTTGACACCAAGCACCCAACCGGCACCTTCGTCAGATCTACTTACACCAGGTGAGTTCATACTCCTGAATGAACCTTTTAAATGTTTTTACATGTTTTAT
Source organism: Lactuca sativa (assembly GCF_002870075.4). Taxonomy (NCBI): domain Eukaryota; kingdom Viridiplantae; phylum Streptophyta; class Magnoliopsida; order Asterales; family Asteraceae; genus Lactuca; species Lactuca sativa. The sequence continues at coordinate 232,378,485 of NC_056623.2, forward strand.
AGGAGGGATACAAGTTAAACATGCCAGTTATCATATCAATCACATGTGATTGATAACCCGCACGCACAAGGTTTTACCACACTGTACACTGTTTTACCAAGTAGGATACTATAAAGGGGTTTTCAAAAAGGTTTTCACTTATTCAATACTCTTACTTATACTGTTTTATCTAAATACATTTTAAACTGGTTTATAAATGTTCCAAAGATTTTTAAAGGTTTTCAAACTTATCTTACCAAAGGATACCAAAATGTGATTTTCCCTGAGTATAAAGGTTTTTCCAAGGTTTTCATCAAAGTTCCCTTCACGTCTTACACTTTTATTTGTTAGTTACCACTGCTTCGCTTTCACTTATTTTAAACTCCTACTTGATAACGCTTTCACTTCTTGATACGCTTATACCTATTATCGCCTCTATTCCGCTTATACTTGTAGTCGCTTATACCTGTTGTCGTCTCTATTTCGCTTATACTTGTAGTCGCTTATACCTGTTGTTGTTTCTATTTCACTTATACTGATAGTCACTACCTGATAGACGCTTTCACTTCACCAGTTGTCGCTTCCACTTTGTGATACACTTATACTTGGTACACTTATACTTCACGATTCGGTTATTCCACACTGTACGATTACACACCACGATGATACGTTTCCACTTGTTACACACTCAGTCGTAGTAAGATGTATGTCTGTGCTTGTATGGATATATATAAATAATGATTGAAGGACTTAGGAAGGTTCGTCCGCCCTATTTCCTTTTCTTCGTTGAGATGTGGTCTACTGGGATCGGATGGCTGTCCGAAGGTCGTTTGGTTCATTAGTTATATATTATGTATATGAGTATAAATGTATAGGTATGCTCTAGTCAGTTCAGTTATGAGTCTCTACCTCTAGTTCAGCACTTACATTAGAAACCCACTACCCACTAGAAACCCACTACCCACTGTTTGGAAGTCATTACCCACTATTTGGGATGCATCTTCGGGACACGGCCTTCTCCGTCGTCTAGTTGGTAACCAGAGTCTCCTGTAGGGAGAGCGGACATTGTGTGTATAGATCTATACGGGATTGACACCCCCGCACCCTGACTGCTAGCTACAGTCCACGGCCCACCAAGCCAAGGGGTGACAAATGTCATATTTTATAGACGCTTGTAGGGCGTCTGGTACTCTAGTGTCGGTTAGTATGGTTACGAGTATCCTAGGTTACCTTATAATTCATGGCCTTAAGGTAACGGTATTTCACCAGCAATTTACACTGTATGCTGGTAACTCATTCTCAGAGTCACACTGTTTTTGACCTTGCAAGTTGTATCTTTCATTTGATACTGTCTGCGGTCTATATTCTCTGCTTTGACCTTGCAAGATGTATCTTTCATTTGATACTCTCTGTGGTCTGTATTCACTATTTTAGACCTCACTAGCTGTACCTATCATTTGGTACCTTATGGGGTCTGTGTCTCCTTTTGGTAGACTGAGCCAGGTGTGTCGTTCATTCGATACCCTCCTGGAGTCTAGGATTCCTTTGCCTTAGTCAGCAGTCCTCACTGCTGAGGCATATGTTATTTCCCTGATTCTTCTTGCTTTCTTTAATAATCAAATTCAGTATTTTGATAATGATAGCGATTTAGGGAAAACTACTTTTACCACACTAACTCCGTCCAGTCTTGGTAGAAGACTACTTTTATTAAAGAAAATATAGGATTTTCTGGAAAGAACTCTAATACACTGTAAATTCTTAAACTACTACATTATAATGTTATTCGAATAAAATGTCACTAAATACTTATGAACTCACCAGCATTTGTAAAAATGCTGATACTCGCTTTTCAAATAACTTGTATTCTTAGGTCAGCATTAGACACGTACATCCCCGGAGCTGTTGATGAAGATGGCTTAGTATCATGCTGTATTTATTATATTTGCTTGTATTACTTTGATACCCTGTAATGTAAACCATGTAAAATTATTACTATTAATGCAATGTTTTGTTGTACTTTGATTACTATAATACATGTGTTGTGATACTTGACATGACGTCATCCACCCCAGAACGTTTCCGCCGTTCCGGTTTTGGGGTGTGACACTATACTTCATTAAATTAACATGTTAGTTTTCATAAATGTACAAATACATGCATGCAACAGTTTTGTAACAGCCCAAAATCTCAAGTATTGTTAAGTTGCATTTTGGGGGTGTTTTAAAGGGGAGACTCGACGAGTTGGAGCCAGACTCGCCGAGTAGGGTCGCAGGTTTGGTCGCGGGTTCACGACTGGACTCGACGAGTCCAGATATGGACTCGGCGAGTCGACGCTGTTCAGCGGAAAACCCTAGCCGTTCAGTATTGGGTCGTATATAAGGGTTATTATGCCGTCATTTCACGACTTTGGATCGATTGGGAAGAACCCTAGGCGACTGGAGCGGCTAGAGCAAGCTTGAAGGCCATTGGTGACCTTGAAGGAATTGTTGTGCAAGGAGGAGAAGGGTTTTAGCTAAAGGAACTGCAGGGAGTTCGAGTTCTGAAGTTTGGGGAACATGGAAGGTACACCATTCAGGTAATAACTCGGATTACATTCTCCTGTGATTGATGTGTATATAGATTTAGGGTTTATGGAACCCATTTGGAGTCTAGATGGTTTGTTGTGTTGTTATTCAACGTTTATAACCTTGCATTGGGACCCTTAGAGGTCCAGAAGGATCCATGTTTGTATATTCGGGAAAATATGTACCTCAGGAAGCAGTTCGATCGACTGCATGGCGTGGACTCGCCGAGTCGGATGATCAGACTCGGCGAGTAGCTTGAAGATTCACTGGGACTCGCCGAGTTTGTTCTTCAGACTCGGCGAGTGGAGTCGGGGTGGCCCCGCGATTCTTCCAGGAGTGACTCGTCGAGTCAAAGAGGATACTCGACGAGTAGAAGGGGAATCTTAGAGGATTGAAGGACGACCAGACTCGCCGAGTCGCCAGGGAACTCGCCGAGTCCAGTCGAGCTGACAATGGACTGTTGACCAGAGTTGACTGGTGTGATTTCTTAGGGTCAGTTAACGTGGAAGATAGAAGTATTAATAAGGGATATATGACGTTACAGGGAGCTTGTAGCTCGGAGGATCAAGTGCAAGGGACTTCAGGAGTTGCTATCTCCCAGCGTCCGCGAGGTGAGTCTTCTCACTATACTTCACCCGGAAGGGTTTGATTGTGTGACCGGAAGGTCAAGTATGTTATGTGTTATGTTTATATGCTATAAATGGAAAGTTAGCTGCTACGCGTGATATACATGTTTATATATGGGCCGGAAGGCAAAGTATTATGTGACAGGAAGGTCAGGTATGATATATGATATATGTGCTTTATGTGTTAGAGTATGTTACGGGCCGGAAGGCAGGTTGATATATGATATATGTGCTTTATGTGTTAGAGTATTTGTATTATGTGTTATATATGTGTATGGGCCGGAAGGCAATTATTTTATGGGCCGGAAGGCAATTATCTTATGGGCCGGAAGGCAAATATCTTATGGGCCGGAAGGCGATTATCTCATGGGCCGGAAGGCATTGTGCAGTGGACCGGAAGGTCAGGGCCTGGAAAGGCGTACGTGCGTAAGGTGTATATTGGGGAACTCACTAAGCTTCGTGCTTACGTTGTTTATGTTATGTTGTTTCAGGTTCTTACAGTAACGCGGGATGGCAACGGTTCGATTGTACACACCGAAGAAAGAGTTGTGTTTTGGAGGATCCTGGTTTTCTATTTAACTGAAAATGAAACTACGTTTTGTAAATCTATTATGAATGAGGTTTTAAACAAGTGTATTAATATTAAATTGATTATTTAAATAAAAAGTCTTGCCTTGAAAATCACGGTGTTACAAGTTTAATGTCATAGTTAGAACCATACAAAAGTATTAAGACAAGTTGGACACTATGGCTAAGCCTCGGAATATGTAATCAGATCTAGGATGAATATAGCCTGATCAACTATATTTATTCGAGATATGACCAACGTATGTCAGTGAATAGTCATAGTGAGCAACAAGTCAAAAGCTTACCAAAGTAACACTAGAATTAAAATTTCAAACTTAAATGCTATAGGAGTATTTATGATACAATAAAAACTATAACCAGCAAGTAAACCCCGACGTTTGTTAGGACTAGGATTGTCAAATAAAATAAAAATTAAACTTATAAAAACTAAAAGCCTTCACTGACAATGCTATAATAGCAAAGTGCATACTTCAAGGTTACACATGAGTGAGGTTGCATGGCCTTAGGATTTATGTTTTTGCTTTAAGATCTTTTCCTTGTTTAGATGTGGGCTTGGAGTGAAACTACTTATCCAACGGTCCATTCAATCTCAATTGCATGCAATTCGTATACACTAGGTAATTATAGAGGATTCGGTGTAGGTCTTATCATAAAATTTTCTCCTTACACTCAAATTCTATCTAATTCTCGTATCTATCTTCTTGATCGGGCCAAAAATGGAAGGATTTCATATCCCTGGGGATCCCTACTACCCAAACCAAGGCAATGGGGGTTGGATTGAGGAGGATCCAGAAGAGGATCCCGAAGAGATTTTCGAGGAGGATCCAAACGAGGATCCCGAAGAAGAGGAAGAGGATGCCGATGATAAGGGCACTGACTCCGAACCTGAGGTCTACAATCCTCCCCAGGTAGTACCAGACCTCCAGCGAGACTTTCAGGTCTCGACGCCCCTCTGGGTTGTAGATCTGAAGAAATGGATCAGGGAACAAGGACAACGTCCACCCTAGGGCATGGCACAAGGCTTTTATGACCTCCGTAACGGGGGTTCAGTGGACAGGGCACTCCCTTTCATGCTTTGTCGCATCGCCAATCAAGGAGAGCAAATAAGGATAAACGCCAGCCAAATCCTGGACGTTGGTGCCACCGCCCGAATCACTTTGGTACGTCTTCGTCGCCTGGATGAAGAACATGATCGCACTATAGAGCTCACCTTTTCCCTCCAGAAAGACATTACCACTGCTAGAGCTGAAGTAAGGGAGTTTTGGAAAAACCAAGCCGCAATGGAGAGGCACGTCATCGAGGCTGAATGTCAAGTGGCTCGAGCTCGGACTTCCACAACAACATACTGTGGTCTGCAGCGTACCACCCGCTCGGAGTAGAGTGCGTACTTCTTGCGCTATGTATATATACTTATTGAGTGAGCGTTGGTGCTACTCCTTCCTTTCTGTATGTACGCCCGACAGATTGTGAGTACACATGTAACAGCTCGGATTCCCAGGTATTATTTATTCTTATAAATTTGGTGATTTGTGAGGAGACTCGGCGAGTTGGAGGTCAAACTCGCCGAGTATGATCGCGGTTTGGGCACGGGTTCGCTTCCGGACTCGGCGAGTCCACGTTCTTTAATGAAACCCTAATTCCCCGGGTTTGGAGCCTATTTAAGGGCACTTACAGCCTCCCATTGCGGCTACCAGTCCCTTGAGAGAACCCTAAGAGAGCTAATTCGTTTTGGGAAAGAATAAGTCGTTGTTGGGCCTTTGTATCCCTTATTTAGCAAGAAGAAGGTGGCAAGAGCAAGGAGGAGGTGAGATTCTAGCAGATCCAGAGTCCAGAGGTTTCATTTTGTGGTAATGGTTCGAATCTCCTCAGTTTTAGGGTTGATTTTTAGAGTTAGGGTTTTATAACCCCTTTGGAGAGTGATTATGTGAAGCAAATGGTCCCTCTTCGAGTTTGTGCCTTGGATCTGGACTCAAAGAGATCCAGAGACCTTAACCCATGGGGCTTTTTGGGTTATTATGGAGTTATTAGACCTAGGTGGTCATTTTTGGGACCAAATCATCTTTTGATGCCTTGTGGGGGTTATTCAAGCATCAAGTTCCAAACTTTACGTGACATTCATGCTAGGGGAGACTAGATCTATGGTTTGGGAAAGCAGATCTGGCCTCAGAAGGTCAATAGAGTTTGTGCATGGCATGAACTCGCCGAGTTGTTGTTGAGACTCGGCGAGTAGGGTCGGGGTTTCACGTAAAGTGTTCGGCGAGTGGACTCGCCGGGTTGGGGGATGACCCAGTGAGTCAGGGAGAGTCATTAGGGGCTAAGTCAAGCCTGGACTCGCCGAGTTGTTCTTGAGACTCGACGAGTTGAGTCGTGGTAGCCCCGCGATTCATGCCAGGTGGAACTCGTCGAGTTAGGGAAGTACTCGACGTGTCAAGAGAGGATCCTAGGGAGTCAGTGAACACGTATAGACTTGCCGAGTCGCTCTAGTGCACTAGCCGAGTCCGGTCAAGTTGACCGTTGACCAGAGTTGACCAGTGTTGACTTGTCAGGGGTAGTCAACCTTAGTTGTGAAAGTGTTAATTAGAGATATATTGTGTTATAGGAGGATTATAGCTCGGGGGATCGAGCGCAAGTGATTTCCGGGATTTGCGAGTTATCGAGATACGCGAGGTGAGTCTTCTCACTATACTTTACCTTGAGTAGGTAACCAGAGTTATGTGACAGAGTATTTGTATGTTGTGTATGTTACGTGTTGTACTGCATTATTTCTATGTGATTTATGTTGTGCATGTTTACAAAGTTAGAACCGAAAGGTTCCCAGAGTTAGAACTGAAAGGTTCACAGAGTTAGAACCGGAAGGTTCACAGAGTATGGTCCACGGACCCACAGAGTTATAGCCTCGAGTGGCTAATATGTGTTATGTGTGGTATTTTGGGGAACTAACTAAGCTTCGTGCTTACAGTGTTTTGTGTTATGTGTTTTAGGTTTCTCTCAGGATCACGGGACGGCACCGGCTCGATTGTACACACCAGAGAAAGAGTCATGTTTTGAGAATCCTGGTTTATTATGCAAGTAAAAATGGAGTTATGTTTTGTAATTCGATTATGAATGAGATTTTAAGCCAAGTGTTTTTAAGAATTAAACGATTATTTTAAAATGAAAAATTGTTTTGAAATTTACGGTGTTACAAGTTGGTATCAGAGCCTTGGTTTGAGGGATTCGGATGCGCCTTCGGGTAAATCTGGACTCAAACTGAGGAAGTAAGAAAAGTTTTCAAAGAAATAATTTTCTAAAGCGAATAAGAGTTCAAGAGAAAGAGAGAAAGAGCAGTGTGTACAATCAGCCAAAGCCCGAACGGTGATTTCCCAAAATACCCTTACTTTTGTGTTATGAGATATTTATGATGCACTTTATGAGATATTAATGCATGCTAGAGACAGGCTAGGTATTCCATATCTTAGGACTAGAGTGGCCTGATTTGTGATGCCTTAGCCTAGGAATTGTTGTTATATGAGATGTGCTTTTGAGTATGTGATGAGTGAGAATATTTAGTTGGAAACCTTTAGGGGATTTGAGTAGAGGAGTAATCTAGGGGAGATACCTAGATGAGTACCGTGGTACTTAGAGAAAGAATAGTTAGAACCCGCGAGGGGAAGAGTTGCAGAGTTCGGTGGTACTCTCGAGGATGAGCAGAGCAATCGGAGTTATCACCCAGAGTGAGTCATATATATTCTTCGATGCTCGAATGTTGCTTACTTCGTGATTTGTGGAACTCTCGATGATGGGAGTCAGCTACCAAGCGAATATGACGATATTCAGGAGGTAGATGGTTGGCATCAGTAGGAGCTCTTCAGCAGCTGATGGCAGGGAAGTGTGGGAATCTAGGAAGAGCCTAGGGAGTAACCTTAGCCAGATGAGTGCGCTAGCAGAGTAGAGAATTTCACTGGGGAGCGAGCGCGCGACGGAATTGGTGAACGAGAAGGTCGAGCAGCTACTTAGAAGCTCCGGGATAGTCCATGTGGAAAGTATGGGTAGATGTGGCAGGTAGTATGGGCCCGTACTACTGAAAGCAGAGGACCCATACTTGATACAGGAGTATTCTGAAGGTTCTAATGACTGGATGGAGGAGTGATGTTATGGTTCAAGTACCATACATCGAAGCATATTGAGGAGTGATGTTATAGTTCGAGTACCATACATCGAAGCAGATTGAGGAGTGATGTTATGGTTCGAGTACCATACATCGGAGCGGATTGAGGAGTGATGTTATGGTTCGAGTACCATACATCGAAGCGTATTGAGGAGTGATGTTATGGTTCGAGTACCATACATCGGAGCAGATTGAGGAGTGATGTTATGGTTCGAGTACCATACATCAAAGCGGATTGAGGAGTGATGTTATGGTTCGAGTACCATACATCGAAGCGTATTGAGGAGTGATGTTATGGTTCGAGTACCATACATCAAAGCGGATTGAGGAGTGATGTTATGGTTCGAGTACCATACATCGAAGCGTATTGAGGAGTGATGTTATGGTTCGAGTACCATACATCGGAGCAGATTGAGGAGTGATGTTATGGTTCGAGTACCATACATCGGAGCGGATTGAGGAGTGATGTTATGGTTCGAGTACCATATATCGAAGCGTATTGAGGAGTGATGTTATGGTTCGAGAACCATACATCGGAGCAGATTGAGGAGTGATGTTATGGTTCGAGTACCATACATCGGAGCAGATTGAGGAGTTATGTTATGGTTCGAGTACCATACATTGGAGCGGATTGAGGAGTGATGTTATGGTTCAAGTACCATACATCGGAGCGGATCGAGGAGTGAAAGTATGGTTCGAGAAGCATAAATCGGAGCGGATGAAGGAATGATGTTATGGTTCAAGTACCATACATCGGAGCGGATCGAGGAGTGAAATTATGGTTCGAGAAGCATAAATCGGAGCGGATGAAGGAATGATGTTATGGTTCGAGTACCATACATCGGAGCAGATGGAGGAGTGATGCTATGGTTCGGGTACCATACACCGGAGCATATTGAGAAGAGATGTCATGGGATGAGTGCCATGGTTCGTAGTGAATAATGCTTGTGGTTCTCCGGTTATCCGGCCACGATTGATGAGGTAGAGATTGGATGCTATGGGTGTTAGGCCTGTGGGCCATGATTGAGTTCGAAGAGGCGTCCCTTGAGAGGGAGGTCGAGAGCCTTTCAGAGTACTTTGGTAAGGAGTCAGAGGGAGGGGAGAATTTCGGTTTGAGTTGAGCAATCAGTCGATAGAGGAGATGTCACCTTCTATGACCTGGGTGGTGCTATTTATGTTCGTGTGCGGAACATGAGAGGCATGATGTTTAGGTTTTGGGTTTGGGGGTAAACCCTGTAGGTTGTCATTGATGATGATTTTCCATCAGAGTATCAGGTAGCATGTGTGCCGCAAGGCAGTGATTTACCATGAGCAGATAGTTAGTTGGGACTGAGACAGTCGAGGACCACGTTACACCTATTTGAGTATAGTAGGGTGTATTGTAAAGGTATCAGTGGGGAGTCCAGTCGAGTTAATCAGTGCAATGGTTTTTCTATCTATGTTGGGTATTAAATATGGGAGTGGGTCCCTGTTCTTGGGATGATCCATGTGTTGGATCGTCGGTTGATGAGTTGAGGTGGGGGAGTATGATGATTTCATGGTCCAGTCTATAAGTCTGTGATGTTTTTGGACAGTTGAGTTGTTTGAAATTGGATTGGTACGAGATTTGGAACGAATAGAGGCAGTCGTGACGAGAAGTTCTTGAGGATTTCATCTGAGGTTCAGAGTTATGAGATCGATTGATTTCCTTAAAGGGGATTATCGGGCGTTGCGTAGCACTTTCCAGGGGCAGGTGCGTTATTGCTGGTGAAAATGGTTTGTGAGGTTGTTGATGTGTCAAATAGTGATGGTTCGAACCCTAAGTGGGGGAGAACCGGGTGGTTTATTGAGAGAACCAGAGATTTGTGCAAGAGCGGTTAGGGGTTGGATACAGAAACCTGCGACTTGAATTCATGAGATCAGGGTTATTAGTGATCAAGGAAAGGTGCAGGGCGAGATAATGCATGTGGTATATGTCTGAGCGAAGGATGGGTGTCTCCACAGCGGGTGGTCAATGGTCAGGAATCTGGTGGTGGTCAGAGTCGTTTCAAGTGGAAGACTCGTAATGATGGTATGGGCAGTTGAGAACTTTTGGGTTGAAATATGGGTAGAAGATTGTCGAGTAGCCAACTCCCAGGCTGGGATGTGTATTCTTGCTTGGATTATGAGCAGTAGTGGAAAGGGTTTCGGAGGATCATCAGTGTGTTCTGAAGAATTAGCGCCTTCCTTGTATTCCAATTGAGTGTTTGGATGCACTGAAGTAGCGCATTGAGTGAAATAGGAAATTATTATGGGATTCAGAGGAAATGTATTGTTGTATGTGTGGTGCTGGGAGTAAGGGAATCAGTGGTAGAGGCAGGACATTGTGATGCTCTGTTAGGGTGTTCCGTGGTTTCCGCGTATAGCGTCCCGATTTCAGAATTATTTAGAGTCTTGGGTTTAAGATGGTTAGTGATGTATCATGTATCCACGGTTCCAGTGGGAGTCCTTCGTGTATTGTCATCAAGAGGGATTATTTAAGGAAGTGGATCTCCGCAGAGGTAGGTTCTGTGTTATGGCGGTTACCGCCAGAGTCTGTAATGCATACTGGGGCAAGTGTGTGTGTAACTATCTATGATAGTCTTCGGTGCATGAGTTAGTGAATATAGTGTGGCGTTGTAATGAGAATGAAAGTATAGGGTGAAGCTACGGGGAGCCGTAGTATTCACCAGTCAGAGGGTGTTGTGATGCTACGGGGAGTCGTAGTACTCACAAGCCAGAGAGAGAGGGTGTTGTGATGCTACGGGGAGCCGTAGTACTCACAAGTCAGAGGGAGGGATTCATGGTACTATGGGGAGTCGTAGTACTCACTAGTTAGTGGCCGTTGTGATACTACGGGGAGCCATAGTACTCACTAGTCAGAGGCTGTCGTAATGTTGCGGGAAGCCATAGTGCCCACTAGACGGCAAGATAGTGCGATGATGGCGTGTTCTCCGATAAGTGCATGATGCAGAAGAGTTTTAGGCTTGAGTAGCCCTAGTGTTGAGTTTTTGGAGCCTAGTGGTTAAACCGGGGCTAGACTGGGGTCTCCGTCTCTGTCCGGAGGATCAGCGAGGCGCACGGGAGAATATGCGTAGGAGACGCCAGAGGTTAGAGCTGAGTCGATCTTCGATCGGATTGTATTTTTTTATGAGGAAAAGGGGATTTCGTGACTTGCGTGTCACTGGGCCGTGATAGTGGTCACGGGGAGGAAGTTAGTGAGATGTTTTGGATCATGTTATGTGTGACCTTTGGGGGTTCAGTTGTGGGGCCAAAGGCTGACCTGGTGCTCGGTATCGAAGACGAATATGAGAAATGAGCTAGAGTTTACCATGGTGATGTCTGCGGACACTTCAGAGCAAGCGAACGATTCAGATGCTCGAGGATATGTTTTGGGCATGTGTATTAGATTTCGGGGGGGGGGGGGGGGGGGGGGGATTGTGGCCCGTATTTGCCCTTGGCAGAGTTTTCCTACAACAACAGCCATCATTAGCGCATCAGTATGCCACCCTTTGAGCTGTTATAGGGAAGGGGGTATCGGACCCCATTTGCGGAGGAGAGGTAGAGCAACGTGTGATGGGAAGTACAGAGATCGTGCTTCAGACGTCAGAGCGGATACAGCAGGTCAGGCAGAGGTTGTTGACCGCTCAGAGTCGCCAGAAGAGTTATGCGGACAGGCACCGGTCCGAACGCGAATTTTTGGTCGGTGACTTTGTACTCCTAAAGGTCCCTCCTTGGAAAGGAGTGGTCCGATTCAGGAAGAGGGGCAAGTTGGGGCCCCGATAAATCGGTCCTTTTCGGGTGATCGCGAGGGTAGGCAGGGTAGCCTATTGTTTGGATTTGCCAGCAGAGTTGGGGCAGATTCGCGACACTTTCCATGTGTCGCAACTGTGGAAGTGTATAGCCGATGAGTCGGCAGTGGTTCCATTAGAGGATATTCAGGTGGATGCGAGCCTGAATTAAGCTGAGAGACCAGTGGCAATCAGAGATCGGAAAATCAAGGTTCTGAGGAACAAAGGAGGTACCCTTGGTTTTGGTTCAGTGGCAGCATCGGAAGGGGTCCGAGATGACTTGGGAGCCGGAGCGTGAGATGCGTGAGCAGCATCCGGAGTTATTTGCAGAGCGAGACTTCGAGGGCGAAGTCTAGTTCGAGTGGGGGAGAATTTTAACAGCCCGGATTCCTAGGTATTATTTATTCTTATAAATTTGGTGATTTGTGAGGGGACTTGGCGAGTTGGAGGTCAAACTCGTCGAGTATGATCGCGGTTTGGGCACGGGTTCGCGTCCGGACTCGGCGAGTCCAAAAGGTGGACTCAACGAGTCCATGCTGTTTAATGAAACCCTAATTCCCCGGGTTTGGAGCCTATTTAAGGGCACTTACAGCCTCCCATTGCGGCTACCAGTCCCTTGAGAGAACCCTAAGAGAGCTAATTCGTTTTGGGAGAGAATAAGTCGTTGTTGGGCCTTTGTATCCCTTGTTTAGCAAGAAGAAGGTGGCAAAAGCAAGGAGGAGGTGAGATTCCAGCAGATCCAGAGTCCAGAGGTTTCATTTTGAGGTAATGGTTCGAATCTCCTCGGTTTTAGGGTTGATTTTTAGAGTTAGGGTTTTATAACCCCTTTGGAGAGTGATTATGTGAAGCAAATGGTCCCTCTTCGAGTTTGTGCCTTGGATCTGGACTCAAAGAGGTCCAGAGACCTTAACCCTTGGGGATTTTTGGGTTATTATGGAGTTATTAGACCTAGGTGGTCATTTTTGGGACCAAATCATCTTTTGATGCCTTGTGGGGGTTATTCAAGCATCAAGTTCCAAACTTTACGTGACATTCATGCTAGGGGAGACTAGATCTATGGTTTGGGAAAGCAGATCTGACCTCAGAATGTCAATAGAGTTTGTGCATGGCATGAACTCGCCGAGTTGTTCTTGAGACTCGGCGAGTAGGGTCGGGGTTTCACGTAAAGTGTTCGGCGAGTGGACTCGCCGGGTTGGGGGATGACCCAGTGAGTCAGGGAGAGTCATTAGGGGCTGAGTCAAGCCTGGACTCGCCGAGTTGTTCTTGAGACTCGACAAGTTGAGTCGTGGTGGCCCCGCGATTCATGCCAGGTGGAACTCGTCGAGTTAGGGAAGTACTCGACGTGTCAAGAGAAGATCCTAGGGAGTCAGTGAACACGTATAGACTCGCCGAGTCGCTCTAGTGCACTCGCCGAGTCCGATCAAGTTGACCGTTGACCGTTGACCAGTGTTGACTTGTCAGGGGTAGTCAACCTTAGTTGTGAAAGTGTTAATTAGAGATATATTGTGTTATAGGAGGATTATAGCTCGGGGGATCGAGCGCAAGTGATTTCTGGGATTTGCGAGTTATCGAGATACGCGAGGTGAGTCTTCTCACTATACTTTACCTTGAGTAGGTAACCAGAGTTATGTGACAGAGTATTTGTATGTTGTGTATGTTACGTGTTGTACTGCATTATTTCTATGTGATTTATGTTGTGCATGTTACAGAGTTAGAACCGGAAGGTTCACAGAGTTAGAACCGGAAGGTTCACAGAGTAGGGTCCACGGACCCACAGAGTTATAGCCTCGAGTGGCTAATATGTGTTATGTGTGGTATTTTGGGGAACTCACTAAGCTTCGTGCTTACAGTGTTTTGTGTTATGTGTTTCAGGTTTCTCTCAGGATCACGGGACGGCACCAGCTCGATTGTACACACCAGAGAAAGAGTCATGTTTTGAGGATCCTGGTTTATTATGCAAGTAAAAATGGAGTTATGTTTTGTAATTCAATTATGAATGAGATTTTAAGCCAAGTGTTTTTAAGAATTAAACGATTATTTTAAAATGAAAAATTGTTTTGAAATTTACGGTGTTACAACACAATTCGAGGGCCCGTATGCGGTCAAGTTTTCCCATTTTCATTGATGTACTCTAGACTTTTGTTAAGGTCAAATTTTCCTGATTGATGTATCAAATATTAAAATCAATGAGATTGACACACATTTATTATTTCGTTGAGTATTTTATTAAGTTCTTAAAATACCAAGGAAAAATCATACACTCATTATTGAAAGATTCGATTTCGCAATTAACTTACAAATTCAGTAATGTTCGGAACGTAAAACATATAATACTAAAACTTTCCATAATCATTTCTGAAGACTTATTAAGAATTTCTCATTTAACTTATGGCAAAATTATGCCACCAAGAAGGAATGCATGAAGTTTCAATACCACAGGAACACCAACACCACCTCCAGCACCACCCACATCAATGGATAATGTTGTTTTCCAGGCAGCCGTAACAGCTGCTATCACAGCAGCAATAGTACATATGAGTAACAATGGGTCAGGAGGAGGAATCAATAGTTCTACCAATGGTCAACACCAAGGTCATTCTGGAGAATGCACTTACAAGGACTTCACCAACAGCAAACCCATATCCTTTAATGGGACTGGAGTATTTATGGCTCTATCCCAATGGATAGAGAAAACGGAAGAAGTATTCGAGATCCGCTCATGCCAAGAGGGAAGCAAAGTAAAATTTGATGCATGTACTTTCTCCGAACGAGCCCTAACGTGGTGGAATGGCCATGTCAAGTCACTAACTCTGGTAGTGCCTAACTCCATGGGATGGGAAAACCTGAAACAAATGCTCATGCAAGAGTACTGCTCGAGAGGCGAAGTGCAAAAGCTCGAACAAGAGCTTTGGGGCCTTATAATGGTAGGCTCAGACATCACAACCTATACCAATAGGTTCAATGACTTGGCATTACTTTTCCCGGGAATGGTTGCTCTAGAGAGCAAGAAGATCGAGATATGTATATCTGGGGATTGTTGCCCCAGATTCAAGGAAGTGCTAGCTTCCAAGCCGGTTACTTTCGATAGTGCCAAACAGCTGGCACAGTCCCTCGTTGACCATGGCATCAGTCAAGGATTCATACTGCAATTCCGAAGCAAACCATAGAGAGCAACAACAACAACAACAACAAGTTTTGGAACAAGAGGAAGAGTCAACATTCGCAAGAACCATCCAAGAAACAGCAGCTAGTGACAGTTCATGCCGCTACTACTCCCACCTCTATTCCTGCCACCCCTGCACCAACAAAGCAATATGCTGTAAACCTACCAAAGTGCAGCAAATGCAGCTACCATCACAACGGAAATTGTAGGGTAATGAACTGTAATAACTGCAACAGGAAAGGGCACACTGCCCATTTCTATAAGGCACCATCACAACCAATCACCCAAGTTCCTGGAGTCAGGGTGGGCCCGGCATGTTATGAGTGTGGCGAAGCTGCACACTATTAGAGAGACTGCCCTAAGTCAAGGGATGCTGGCAGCGTGGGAAGAGTGCTGGCAATAGGGCAGAACGAAGAAATAGTTGATCCCACAGTGGTTACGGGTACGTTTCTCCTCAATAGCTCTTATGCATGCATACTTTTTTATTGTGGTGCGGAGAGGAGTTTCGTGAGTCATGAATTCAAACACTTACTTAAGCAAACCCTCAATCACTGAATAAGATATTTACAGTAGAAATGGAAAATGGTAAAACAGAATGCACAAACGATATGTACATAGGCTGCACGCTAGATTTAAATGAACACTCGTTCTAACTCGATCTAATGTCGATCACTATAAGAAGCTTTGATGTCATCATCATTATGGATTGGTTAAGCCTTCACCATATTGATATACTTTGTCATGAAAGGGCCGTTTGCCTTAATCTGCCAAATGGAGAAACTCTTATCATTTATGGTGATAAACCCGGTACAAATTTACAAATCATCTCTTGTGTCAAAGCCCAAAAATACATGCGCAAGGAATACCATGCTTTCCTAGCCCATGTGGTAGATAAGGAAAAAGAAACGAAAGACATCAAAGACATTCTAGAAGTCTGTGATTTCCCTGATGTTTTCCCTGAGGATCTTCCAGGAGTTCCACCAGAACGTCAAGTCGAGTTCATACTTGACTTGATTCCCAGAGCTACCCTAGTAGCAAAATCGTCGTACCGTCTAGCCTCAGCAGAGATGCAGGAATTATCCATCCAACTAAACGAACTACTCAATAAAGGATTCATCAGGCCGAGCTTCTCACCTTGGGGAGCACCATTCCTATTCATAAAGAAGAAGGATTGATCCTTTCGCATGTGCATCGACTACCGAGAACTGAACAAACTCACAATCAAGAACCGATATCCTCTACTGCGCATAGACAATATGTTCGACCAACTCTAAGGAGCAAGCTACTTCTCAAAGGTCGATTTAAGATTCGGTTACCATCAGTTGTGAGTCCTGGAAGAAGATGTCCCCAAGACGGCCTTCCGAACTCGTTCTGGTCACTACGAGTTTGTAGTGATGCCCTTTGGATTAACAAATGCACCGGCGGTGTTCATGGACTTAATGAACAGAGTATGTCGGTCTTTCCTAGAAAAATTTGTGATTGTGTTCATAGATGATATACTCATCTATTCAAAGAGCAAAGAAGAACATAGTCAACACCTCCGACAGATCTTGGAAACACTAAGGAAAGAGAAACTATACGCAAAATTCTCAAAGTGCGAATTTTGGATTCAGAAATTAGATTTCCTTGATCACGTGGTCAGCAAGGAAGTGATACACATGGACCCTTCCAAAATCAAGGCAATCGAGAACTGGTCAGCTCCAAGAACTCCAACGGAAATCCGACAATTCTTGGGCCTTGTTGGCTATTACCGAAGATTCATACAAAACTTCTCAAAGATTGCCAAACCACTTACCACCCTGAATCAGAAGCATGTAACCTACAATTGGGGAGAAAAGCAAGACGCTGCATTCCAAACACTGAAATAAGCCCTATGCATGGCATCTATATTATCCCTGCCAGAAGAAACAGACGATTTCGTGGTCTACTGCGACGCATCAAACCAAGGTTTGGGATGTGTTCTAATGCAACGACGAAAGGTCATCGCATACGCCTCGAGGCAACTCAAGACACACGAAGTCAACTACACTACCCACGACCTAGAACTAGGAGCAATCGTTTTCTCCCTAAAGATCTGGAGGTATTATCTCTATGGAAAAAAATGCACAATCTTCATTAATCATAAGAGCCTTCAACACATTCTCAACCAAAAAGAACTCAACATGAGACAGAGACGGTCGGTTGAACAACTAAGCGATTACGAATACGAGATTCGTTATCATCCGGGAAAAGCTAATGTAGTCACTGATGCCCTCAATCGAAAGGAATACTCGGGCCGTCGAGTGAAGTCCTTAACCATGAAGATCCATTCACACCTATCCACACAAATCAAGGAAGCTCAAAAAGAAGCCTTGAAAACATAAAACGTGGTTGGCGAAACCTTAAGAGGAATGGATAAGAATCATGAAGTCAAGGGTGACAGAGTTCGTTACTTCATGAATCGGATCTGGACACCGAAGTTTGGTGGATTCAGAGACGTCATGAATGAGGCTCATAAGACTCGATATCTAGACCTCAAGAAATTTTATTGGTGGCCGAACATGAAAGCCGAAATTGCTACCTATGTAGGCAAGTGTCTAACTTGCGCCAAAGTCAAGGTAGAGTACCAAAAGCCCTCGGGATTATTACCACAACCCAAATACCCAAGTGGAAGTAGGAGCGGGTAACCATGGATTTCATAACCAAGTTACCCAAAACAGCGGGCAGACTTGACACCATCTGGGTGATCATCGACATATTAACCAAATCCGCGCACTTCCTACCAATAAAGGAAACTGACAAGATGGAGAAACTAGCTTGAATATACATCAGAGAGATTGTACGACTGTATGGTGTACCAATATCCATTATCTTCGACAGAGATAGTAGATTCACCTCGCGATTCTGGCAGTCACTACATAAATCTCAAGGGACGAGACTAGACATGAGTACCGCTTACCATCCACAAACCGACGGTCAGAGTGAGACGACCATCCAGAGTTTGGAAGACATGCTAAGAGCTTGTGTGATCGATTTTGGTAAAGCTTGGGATACCCATTTACCACTAGTCGAGTTCTCATACAACAATAGCTATCATACTAGCATCAAGGTTGCTCCATTCGAAGCCCTCTATGGTCGCAAGTTCAGATCACCTATGTGCTGAGCCGAAGTAGGCGACACGATATTTAGCCCACACAACCTAAACAAGTTAGGATTTTTCTAAGTTTCGGAGTAGCGGTAGACAGCTAAAAACTCGAAATAAAGATCGAGTGATATTTAGCCCACACAACCTAAACGAGAGTTGAAGATCTCAACAATAGTAGTACAACGGCAAAAAGACAGACGAAAACGGACATCGGATGAAGAAGTTATCAATTTTTAGCGGTCTTTTCCTGTCCCGGCCTATTAAAAACATATAATTAAAAATAAAATCAAAATTTGCCAATAAAGTCTAAATGAAAGTTGTAGCTTATATTCTCACCTATGCGTGGATATAAAGAACGTCAAAAACGAAGCTCGTATGCAAAAGTTACGCATTTTTGAAGATTGAGGCTCAAACCGAGGGGGGGTACGCCCGGCATATGCCATACGGGGCCTCAGATTGGCCACGTCTTCCCTACGCCCTCTACCCCTATTCCATCCAAAGTCCGACAGACGAGGAAGGCGTCATGCATGACGTACGCCTCGTGTACGAGGCTACGCCCAACGTACGAGCTGCAGACACGTTACGCCCCGCGTAACTTCGGAGTACGCCCAGCGTACAAAGCTGCCTCTATCCCTATAAATAAGGATGTGAGGGTGCCGGATCAAAATACTAATTCACACCACATCTCTCCCACTTTTTCACTTCCGAGCCCCTCGAGACTACCGCGACGCCCCGGTTACGTATCCAAGTCCCGACGAAGGTCCGAAGCTCCGAAATACCCAAGAAACTCACTTCCTTCCGGTCGAAGAGTCTCGTTTTCTTCAAATCATCAATCTTTCCAGGTGAGTTCATACCCCTACATTTTCACGTCTTTTCTATCTTTTAGGGGGGGGGATACAAGTGGAACGCAAGAAAAACTTATGTTAGAATACAAATCGTTACATATAAGTTCAAATGTTTTACCTAGATCTTATGTATAAATGTTAAATACGTAAAATAACGTTACTACTAACATTATAGACTACTTTACATGCAAAGTTGGTAATACACCAATGTTTATCATTCAAATGAAACAAACTTTTTGAAAAACTATAATAGTTATAGTTTACGAGATATTCATAATAGTTTTACATATTATAAACAAAAGAGGAAATACTTATATTCACAAGAAAAATGAACTTTTCATATGTGAACATGTTGATACTAAATTTTTTAAGATATCCAACTTCATCGGACCTTTCAGTTCGCAGATTAAGTCCTGTTTTAGAAGTCATAATCTCTTGTAGGGAGAGCGTGATACTTGTGTATAGATTTATACGGGATTTTCAATTCCACACCTAAACTGTTAGCTACAGTTAGACCGGCGGGTCTGGGGTGACAAATGCCATATCATTCCAACACCTGAAGAACGTTGTAACAGGTAGTCTGGTCAATAGTACGGTTATAAAACTCACATGAAGTATTAAAACCTTTGATTTACGAGGCTATCAAACGCCTTAGTGATTATATATAGATATATAAATCTACTTACACTATTTTAGGTATGGAAAATACTTATTCATTTCGTTTTCGAATCATTTAAAACTATTATTCATTCATGGAAAATATTGGATTTTCTAGATACAAACACAATTACTTTATACAAAAAGGCATTAAATTCTTGTACAAAAATGCTTATGAACTCACCAACTTAATTGTTGACATTTTTTTCAAAACTACTTGTATTTCTCAGTGATTCAGTAATACAGGTAACAACTGCTTTTGGGAAGAGACGCTAAGGCGTCAATTTCAAACTTATTATATCATCATAATGTAATTTCTTTTGAAACATGTAATACAATCAACAATATAACTTTTAAATTATATTTATGATGGTTGTGTTTGCTTTCTTTACTATTCATTCAACTGTTATGATACTAGATGAAGTCATCCGCCCTCGAACGATTCCGCCGTTCTGGTTTGGGGGTGTGACAGTTCGTATTTTAACAGTTATACTAATCATTTTCCATATTCTCTAATAATCCCAAAGAATACTTCAAGTTCTAGCTGATAAAGAATAACCAGGTAAGATCATGTCGGAGGTAGGATCCATTTGGTATACAGAGTATACTATTTGGAAAATCCACTTTAAACACTCGCTAGATCTAGCCTATAAGAATGATTAAACGGTAGGAAATTCAAAAATATTTGCTCACACGAAAACATAATCGATGTTGGAGGGCTCACAACAACAGAGACTACTCATCGTTGGAGTCCTCACCACTCCCTCTCCACTCCGTTTTCACTCTTTATCTCCTCTCTCCGCTCGCTGAAATGAAGTTTGCAACACCGACCAGCAACCTTTGTGACTCTATTGTCAGTGTGCTTCTCACTCTTCCCTATTGAGCGTTGTATCTATGGTTGTAAGCTCTCTCTCTCTCTCTCTCTCTCTCTCTCTCTCTCTCTCTCTCTCTCTCTCTCTCTCTCTCTCTCTCTCTCTCTCTCTCTCTCTCTCTCTCTCTCTCTCTCTCTCTCTCTCTCTCTCTCTCGGAATGGAATTCGATGCTCCCCTTCTTTCTAAATGCAAGCGTTTTCTCTTTAGTTCTTTCTTTCTATCACTAAATTAATACTAGTGTAACGTGAAGCTTTAAAGTTGAATAGCCAACTACAAACTTCAAGTCTATACCTACACCATTATTTCTCTTGAAAATGCAGAGAACTATTGAAATACTTTAATGAAAGGCTACAAAGGTATATGTTAATTATTTTTAATATTTTGCCAATTTAGATTGGGTTTGTTGCTATTAGTTACTTTAAGTATTTCTTAATTTTCGTTATCATATAATTACCAATCTAATAGAACGATTTTAGTTACCCTTTTTGTTCAAATGTTTTGATTTTCTAACTTAAATCAAAATAAATTTATTTTTATGTATCTTTTCAACTTTTGATTTCTGCCTCTCCGTTTACAATATCCGTGTTCCTCCCCTGCTAATAAATCAATTTTTCAAAAAAAAATTAAAGACCCAAAACTATTACCAAGAGTTCCTAATCGTGTAATTTACTTCATTCATAGGAATAAAAGGTATATGAATAAAAGGGAGAATGATATTTATTTTCTCTTTAACTTAATTAATGTAAGACTCCAACATCTGAGACAAAACTGGGTCGTACATAAAATAAGGTTGTGCCAAGTTTCACCACAAATTTACTAACAGAAAGCGTTCTAAAAGCATATATATTCCAAAGAAATTGGCATCAGAGTAACATCAACAAATCGGTAAAAACCGACAACGAAATTTCAGATTTCTGTGTGATTTAATCTAAAACCTCGTAAGCTTCAAAATTGTAATGATTCTCAGCTTTCTCAAGACGTTTAGTGATCGCTTAGTTGATTCTCGTACCCAAAATTTGAATTGATTGATGGATTTGTAAATGTAAAATTCTAGGGTTTGTACATAGCAATTAAATCCCGTTTTTCTTGATTTCACCACGTTTATTGTTGCTAAAATAACAATAGATCGATGGATGTGTCTAGGATCTGGGCAATATCCATGGTGTAAAGTTCATATTATACAAAAAAAATCTCATGAGAAATAATAATTTGAATTCATTTGTAGTGGAAGGTGAAAATATTAAGTTATGGGGTACACCACAAATTTTACCACAAGACAGAAAAAATTTAAAAGAAGACACTGTGAGGTTCTCAATGGAGGTACGATCTATGTTTCAATCTTTTTTTATTAGTTGTAGATTTTGTTTAAAAAATATGAACTCAAACTCATTGCTGTATTCGGCATTGTGTTCCATAGAAATGTTGCTAATTAATGATAAAATAACTATTTCAGAATATCTATTACAACTAAACACCTTTTTATACTCTTAGAAATTTTGTTTAAATTATTGGTGAATTATGTCAAATTCATGTTCTTTTTTAGATGTGACGAATATAAGATTTGGACACGAATTTATAACTAAACTTGGATGATATGCCGAGTTGTTGGCATAAAGTGCGAGTTATTGAAAAATATTCTATAAATCATTAAACGAAGTTGGCAGTTCTATAAATCATAAAATTTGTAGTGTTGTATAAAAGCTGAAATTATAAGTGTAAATTAACCTTAGAAGTTTATGTTTGTTACTTGTAGGAGTTCCACAACGCAACAGATTTGCATCACTAGGGGCAACATTGTCGAGGTAAGTTTCATGTGAATTTTTAAGGGGACTTATTGCGTTAAATTTATTGAACTTTAAATATTCTTCCTGCTTACACCATGTTGTTGGAAATTGCATGTTGTACACTTTTAAATTGCATAAGCTTTATTTGTTGTAAATTCTCATATGTGGTATATTAAGTACAGATTATGGCAACCAATCTTTACACTTAATTTTTGTTTGCAGATTCTGGGTTTTAATGGACATTAACGATGATTTTAAAAGCGAGATTTTGTTGTGAGTCACCTATTTTTTACTTTTGTAAGCATGTTTGTCTATAGATTATGTAATTAGTTATTATGTGATTTTGTGATTTTGTTTTTTTCAGGTTGACAAGATACCTTCTTGATTACTTCAGGAGATTTGGGTTCATAAGAGCCACTCACAATTTTGCCAAGCTAGCAAACATTGATCTCGAACAACGTATATATATCTTCACCTTTCACGTTATTTTTATTCTTGTTCGTCATAAAGTGATTTGGGATCTTGATTAATGTGTTCTTCATAAATCTTTTTGGGGTTGGTGTTTCCTGGGCTATGAAATGTTACCTATGTTCTCTTCTTAAATAAACAAGAAAGAGCATAGACGCTTTTTTGGTGATAATATTTTTTTTTTAGTAAATTACATGAATGGTCCCTAGGTTTAGGTAATTTATGCTATTGGCCCCTAACTTATTTTTTTAAATTCGGAAAGTTTCTACTGTTTGTTTTTGTTAACGCGTTTGGTCCCTGTCTTACCTAAAAAGACTATTTTACCCTTGATTTTTTTAATTTATTTAAATAAACATACCCCCAACCCCACCCCACCCCCTCATATTACCTTACATACCCCATCATTTTTCCCTATTTAAATAACAATCTTTTTAGATAAGACAGAGATCAAGTGTGTAACAAAAACAAACAGTAGGAACCAAACGTATAATAAAAACAAACAGTAGAGACCTTCCGAATTAAAAAAATTAAATTAGGGACCAAACGTGCAAATTACCCCAACCATAGAGACCATTCATGTAATTTACTTATTTTTTCTCAGAGTTATATGATTTTATGATTCCTTTTAATTTTGGTAGCACTTAATGGAACAGTGTTGAGATGTTGGGAGGTGTACTCGAATAATAGAACCAATAATGCGGATTATTGGACCTTTTTCTGGCATACAACGCTGAAAGAACTGAAAGAACACACTTCTGCGGTGAACTCTTAGAAAAACTAGTTTTTTTTCTAAAGCTTTGATTTGCGTTTCTAAAATCTCATATTTCTTATGTGATCTTACATAATTGTCAGGGTAAAGCCTTAACTATTACAACACCAAATCAGCAACCCTTGGCTGTTGATCAATCATATACCAGCTTTCAAAGGTGATTTGTTATGCATATTTGAGGATAAAATTGCTGTAAAAAATTGATGGATTTAGCGATTCTTGTTGTAGTCATAACTGACAATGAGATGATATTGATTTTAATTATTCACAGACTGCATTTACCCCTTCGACAAGTTGGTGATATGCATTCAGGTGTAAGAACATTTCTAGATAAAGGTTTGTATAAATTAGAGTTTCATTTATACTATTTTTTTTTTCATCTTGTATTGCATGGCAAATGGGGCCTAAGTGACTTAATGGTACTATTAACTACATTGTGGGTGCCAATTAGAGTTTCATTTATATTTAAATTTTTTCATCTTGAGCATATTTGGTGCACGTTGCATATTATCATGCTACTAATGATTTATGAATTGATCTTGGTATTTTTACTTTACAGGCATGATCTACCCTGACCCTGTAAAACGAATTTTATACAAGATGTGAGTCTTTTGGTTTTATACTTGATGATTTATGCATAATACTTGGTTTTATTGCTAAAGACGAGATTTCGATGCGATTCAGTATATTTTATATTTGTAAGCATATGTTTGTGTGATTTTCTTTTTGACAGGCTCAAAAGATACTTTTACGATTATTACTTTGGAAGATGTGGGGGTGAATTAATTGGTGGTATTTCTGTCGAAGCAACAGAATTTGATGGACAGAATTTGGTTCGTATGGTTAAAAGTAACAGCTGATTGTTTCAAATTTATGTTGGAAATAATAGGAGAAATGTTAACTTTTTTTTTTTTCAGATGCATCCAGAGTAAAAAGAAGACATCTATGCAATGGTGAAATGTGAATGTCGAAAAAGGGTTCTGGAAGGGTGTTTAGTGAAAATATAAAATGACAAATTATGCAACATCCTAATTTGAAGTATCGGTGGAGTGTTTCCACCGTCACTTCAAACCCTTTAGCTTTTTTAAAGTTTAAGTTTTTAGCCTTCTATTTTTAAAATGCCACTTTTAGTCCTTGGACTTTAAGCTTTTTATAATTTCAAGTTCACCTTCTCAAATTTATAAAGTTGTGTTTTCCCAATATATATATATATATATATATATATATATATATATATATATATATATATATATATATATATATATATATATATATATATATATATATATATATATATATATATATATATAGAGAGAGAGAGAGAGGGGTTCAAATGTGGATTGATATCAATTATGCGGACGTATGGATACTGTTAATCTGTGAAAATGACAGAAATTATGTTGTTTGATAATATGAATACGTTCAATCTTACATAACCATTGTCATTATCATACATTCTCACTAACTAAATCGTCTATAAGGTTATTATAGGTTTTTTATTATTATTCTTATTCTGTCAAAATGTTGTCAAAATATTTATTGATTCATATTCTGCCAAAATGAAAATGAGTGAAAAACGATATGTGAGACCAAAAATGAATAATAATTAGTGAGAATGCATGAAAATTGCGATATTTTTGTAAGGTTAGACGTATTTGTATTACTAAACAACTTATTATCTTAATAAATCTTATAGAATAGGACTGTCCACACGTCCGCACAATAATTGTCCATCCACATTATAACCTAGCCCTATATATATATATATATATATATATATATATATATATATATATATATATATATATATATATATATATCGTTTAAAAACCACATTTTTATATAAATATAAGGTTTTTTTACAATCAAAGCATAATGTTATGCATAAATATACATTAGTTATATCATGAAAACAAAACTAACTATAAACTTTCAATAAGATGTAAAAATTATGAGTTGCAAAACTGACCTTTGGCCTTGATCGACTATACACCTTCAAACTGATTTTAAAGTTACATATTTAATATAGAATAGTCTTTTTATATAACTAATACATATTTATATATTAATTTTATGGTTTGAATGTAAAAAAAATGTATTTATACAAAAATATGGTTTTTAAATGAAAAAAATGTATTTATACGGTTTAAAATATATTTAAAAAAATATTTATATGGTTTCAAATTGAAAATGGTTACCATTGAACAAAAATATTTATATGGTTTCAAATTGAAAATGATCAACATCGAACAAAATTGAAAAAAATGATGTTCAATTTGGAAAAAAAAAAATAAAGTGTTAATATTGAAAGAAAAAATTAAACTTACTGTAAAAAAATAGTGTTTTTGTGAGAAAAAAATCAATTTTGACACGTTAGAATGTCATTTCATCAAAAGCGACACATTATCATGCCACATCAACAGGTAATCGGTTGACCGGTCAAGTGATCAAATTAAAATTTTGATGTAAATTTAATGTTTTTTTTGTGTTATTTACTGTAATGACAAACCAATATGTTGCACAAGCACTTAAGTAATGGATTTAGAAGAGATGGGAAGTGAATGCTCAAAGGAGCTTCCAATGATGTTTCTGGGGTAAGAAAGTAATTTCAACAGGTAGTACTTAGTTGCATACTAGAAAAGCTTACTTTACTTCCCCTAAAATTCTAATTGCATGTCTTTGTTGGATAGAACTCATTGGACTTAATATAAATCCATAAACAATGGCATATGAGGAAGGGTAGAGAGGAATGAACATTAGGCTAAAGGGAGTGGTAATATTCCTAACATCTTGTCACGTCAGATTTTGGAAAGTCGCCTCATTTTTGACCATTTAACACCTAATCTTAGCATTGGCATGGAGTGGTAACCCTCCTAAAACTCTATTTTCTTTTTCTAATTTAATTAAATTACTTTCTTGCTCTAATTTTTTCTTTCTGAAATATGTGATACAGACGGCAGTTTTCTCTCTGTTACTCTACTTGTTCTTTATTCAATCCTTAATCATTTTTCTCAAACCCTCATTCTCTCTCTCTCTCTAGTCTTTATTATAGCAGTTCCTTTCACCCTTAATCACAGATAAAAGAAGGCAAGCAAAATGTACTAACACATGAAGTAACACATACAAAAAGGTTAAAACAACACCAAAAATCCTTACAAAACGAAACTAGCATCAAATAATTAAGGAGCAACCCAACTTAGACAGTGAACTTCCAGACTAAACCATCAAACTACATCGTCAAGCATAATGCACCAAAACAACACTGCATCAGAAAGATGATGAAGGGGTAAAATGGTTAAGAAACATAGATAACTCCTTCAATATTCATGAAAAGAAACAACAACTAGGAGCCCGAACAGAACCATGAAAAATCACAATAAAGACTAAAACCACACCAAAAAAAACCAAGAGGTAAAATGGTCAAGGTAATGAGACCTCCATAGTTCCAACATATCATCACTCTTTTCCATAAGAATCATAGCTCAAGAAATCCATTTAATTGCATCACACTATTGCCATGCTTTATAATTATCCATTCATTTATTCTTTATAATTAACAACTTCATATATGCATTTTCAACATTACTAAATCTGCAGGTAATGATCAAGACATTCATGATTTTAATACTAAAAACACCATCATCTCCTTCACATCCACCCTGAAACAATGTTATTAATATTATTTTTTTCATTTAAATGCATTTATATGTATTAGTAACAATATTAATAATTACAAGTTCAAAAAATAGTATTCTTATTTATATTTTTAATAATAATAATAATAATAATAATAATAATAATAATAATAATAATAATAAGAGTTTTGTTTGTAGAAAAGTCATAATATTTTTGTTTACAGAAAAGTCTTAATATTTTTTGTTTATAGAAAAGTCCAATATTTTGATTTAATTTACGAAATAGTCCCAAATTAATTTGATACCGGTTTCAACCGGTCAAAAAGGATCAAACTGTAAATTTTTGCCGGTTTTCAAGACTTTTTCGTTTAAAAAAAATCTTAAAACTAAAATGTAACTTTTCCGTAAATATTGAGACTTTTCTAAAGATTTTCCTAGAAAATTACCCAAAAGGTCTACCCATTCATAAACTAGTGAATCTTGTAAAACTAGGCAAGAAATGTTTTAAAATCTTTACAATTATGGTATTATGTTCTAAAAAAGGCTTGTTCACAAAGGTCAACTATCGTTCCATTTTGTTACAATGTTCTACTTAACAAACAATCATCTATAAATATATTAATTGTTTACGTCTTCGTTTTCTTATTACAAGCATACAAACATGGATGTGGTATGTCTCTGTTTTTATGTAATTTTCTATATATGGATCTGATCAAGTAATTGCATGTTTTGCTGGACATAATTTCATATAACATTTAAGACAAATTATCTATCGCTTCAACTTATTTTAATATAACACTAGGTTACAACCCGTGGGAACCACGGGTAATAAAAAATAATATTGATAATTAAAAATAGTTATGAAACATCATATATTTATAAAATTTTATTAAACTAATAAGATATAAATTTGATTTAGACTTTTCTATTGCTAGCCTAATAACTACGAAAACTTTCATCTAATTTTGATCACATAATATTAATAGTAATTCTAACGAAACAAAATGCTATTGTACCATTGATTTGCTTTAATAGCCTACTTACTAATATGGTTGTAACACTGTAAGCTATACAAGAAATTATGTGTACATGAACAAAGAAGGTGAAGTGCAAAAAATGACCCATTGACTTCCATGAAGCTTTATGCCATCTAACTATAAATCGCATCTTCCCAACAAGTGTTAGATTTGGGGTATAGTAAGACTTGGAATTCTGAAAATTGTGTAAAACACTTTCAGATTAAAGCATTTGGGTGGTACTCCCAATATTCTTTAATCGGATAAGACTCAGAGAGACAAGAATTTGGAATGCTTTGATGATTATTTCGTTTGTACCAGAAAATGAGACCAAAACCGAATTTATGATCTTTGTCTGAAAAACTGTCATATGACAGTTTCAAACTGTCATAAACTGTAAAAACTGACATAAAACGGAAGTTTGGATAAGGGTCAAACAATGGTCAATTCTCTGCCCCTTGGACCCCGCCAGGGGCTACCGCCCCTTGGACCCCGCTCCCAGGGGTGTTGCCCCCGGACCCCCGTTCGTTTAGGGGTTTCGCCCCTAAATGACAGTGTACTTTGAAAACTTGATCAAACTTAAACAAGTGTGTACTCCACACCTTTCTTACTTGTTTAATATTTATCAAGATCACATTTGGTCAACAAAGTAATCCCATTACACTTAAATAATATTGATGACAACAAATCACCAACAACAAGTAGTAATTTCTTTCGGTAAAATAATAACCTACTCTTCCCCATACATGTAAGAAATTTATGATTAAATCAAACTCTAATCCACTTTAGAAATATACCATCATTTTTGTGCCACCAAAAAGAATTCCAATCTTTAAAAATAAGTAACACGAACTACAATTTTCAAACCCTTACGAATTACCAATATTTACAACAATAATCTCCGATGTGGAATTATGAAAGAAAATATAGGTTTCTAAGAGAAAACAAAAAAACAAACCATAAAAAGTAAAACTTTTTAATGGAAAAGAATCAAACCAATTAAAATGATACACTCTACAGAAGAAATATCCAAAAACAATCCTTCTTAAGACCCATCAATTTAACACAACATAATTCAAATAAAGGAAAATACTATATGCAGTTGCCTCAATAGACAACACAAATTATGGAAAAGTGACATATGGAATGGGTTTATAGAATTTAAAGAACTTGGACCTATGTGTTTAATGCTAATGACATATGTGCACTATTGGCTCCAGAAAAAGTTGTATATGTTAGTCTATTACCGGATAGCATTTGCAATTAAAAAAGACAATACCCATATTCAAATAATTAGAGATGAACTTTTGATCTAAATTAAATTCATGGTTAGCAAGATTTTATTTTTGCTTCCATGATCAATAACCTGTAACGATGTAAAAGAAGCATCAGTAGACCACACGTGTTCCAACAAAAATCAAATTCAATATCGGATGTTACA
The DNA here is from genome assembly GCF_002870075.4 of Lactuca sativa. Taxonomy (NCBI): domain Eukaryota; kingdom Viridiplantae; phylum Streptophyta; class Magnoliopsida; order Asterales; family Asteraceae; genus Lactuca; species Lactuca sativa. The sequence goes on from NC_056623.2 coordinate 232,407,951, forward strand.
CCTCTGATTTATCCTGCAAAACTTCACAAGTTAGATAATCCAAGAGAAAATATAAGAGCTTTATTTGACCATGTCTCTACAAACCTAAAATCCCAAATCAAAAAAATGATCAAACTTAGATCAAAATCTGTATATTTACAAGAGGATGGCAACCATATAATCACTTAGTGAGCCCTACCCAGAAAGGAGGAACTATAGAGATGCCAATCAACAGGTAACTTAGAATAAAATTCTTCAAACCTTCCATAGTTTTTTCCAGGTGGATAGAGGAGAAGAAATCTGAAAATAGAGGCCAAGTTAGGGAGAAGTGATGTCTTATATGAGAGTGTGGAATTTGGGATATCAAAACCCATGTTTGTAATTATCACCTATTCCTCCATTCGCAATACCTATTGATTTCCTGATAAGGATCCATATAAACGATAAATCTATTATATATATGCAGGCAGAATTTTGACGGAGGTATAATCTGATAGCTTAATTCAGATTCTGGGCCAATTTTAGTAGTAAGGGCATTTTGGGAATTTTTGGGAAGTCTTTTCCTATTTAAGGTTGTAAAATCGTTTTAGACATCAAACCGAAGCTAACCAAAAAAAATGGAAGCAAAAAATTAGAAACATAGACATCAAACCAAAGCTAACCAAATAAAATAAGAAAAATCATAAACAAAATACAGCCAAAATTAAAGAAACCTAATCCATACCAAGTATTCGTAGCCTTCATCCAATCATGAATGGCCTTCACTTTGATCAAAAACTCAATTCATGACAATAGTCATTTATATATTTGTGAAATAGAATCAGTTATTCAACCATCATTTGTATGTTGAACTGACATTTTCTAATAGGGGGAAGTATTGAAAGGTCAATACAAATACGACTACACATACAGACAAACATTTCAACTATATTTATACTCATACAAATATGCTAATAAAAACTAAAACATGTTCTAAACAAAGATTAATCCACCCTGCAAGCAAAGAACACTATATCTAATACGTTTATCAGCAAAGACATGTATAAAGCTTGTCTAGTAGATGTTTTGTACTGAGGCTTTTGTTAATAAATCGAACTACTTGATGCATCCCGATATAAAGTTCAAGTTGGCCTCTGTTACATACAACAATTATAGTGCATTACCAATATTTATACTAAGCCAGTATTAAAAACAACATTCAAGAATGATGAGTGTACCAAACAGATTATGCCAAAGTCGGAGTATCTACAGGCGTACAAGTTGTTGGTCTTCTTTCCTGTGGATGATCATATTTCGTAAATGAACGATTATTCAATATGTATGAAGTTTATATAGAACAAAATATGATTTAAATGAGTAATAAAATCAAATTAATTCCAATTGATATCATACCATATATAAGAAATTGGATACCATAATAAACTGCTATTAATCGGGTATGTAACTTAAACATGTACAATTGTATTCTTTGATTATAATGAATTGATTTACTGAATAGAAGGTGAAACAAAAGATGGCTTGATTATTGAATATAAGGTGAAACAAAAGAGAGGCAAAATTGGTATTTAACTTTGGCAAAATTTGATGGTTTTGAAGGGACCCGTGGAATAGTGGTTTTGTTAATTAGATAGGAAGATTTAACGTGGGTAACGAAATTGCAAATCAAATATAGTGCATAATTGAATTTAATTCTTTCGCTTCAACTTAATATCATATTATTCTTTTATTTTATTTTTTAATCCTCTAATGTGGTTATTTTATAATTTTAACCATCAATCAGTTCATTTAGTCAAAAAAAATAACATTATTTAAGTATACAACACTTTGACATCATTACACATTCACATTCCACCATTTTATCCATACAAGACTTCATAATGGAAAAAAAGACCCCAAGTCCTTAACGCAAACTTAATCGACCAAAGCTGAGCTTAAGTATATGAATTCTAAACATCATCAAATCTAAAGTTTGATCCTAACATTAACCTTTTTGTACCAAAATTTCTTAACACTAACTTTGAACTTTGCATCGCACTTTATGACTAACACCAACTCCCAAAAATTCCATAGTGCCATTTTAGCATGTGGGGCCCACACATCCATAAATGCTTCTTTTTTTACTTAATGGACTCAATATCTCACTGAATATGGGCAAATAGATATAAATGGGTGTTTCTTTTTTTTACTTGATATGTAAGTAGGTCTCATGTTCAAGCGTGGTGATCACCTTCTTTCTCTGTAGACATTATGATATAAGTAAGAAATACAGTAGTTCAATTGTTTAGAAGCATATATACAACAAAAATAACGTGTATAAATAAATATAAAAAAAAAAAGAGAACAAAATGAAAATTATACAAAACACAAATGTGCTTTAATCGTGTCGACTTAGCAACATAACAATTGTATATGGTGATTAAACCATTATATATATTTTTGACCGTTTAAACAAACCACTTTTCCCATTTACAGATTTGGTCCCTATGCTTTACACAAAATTGCAAGTTTAGTTCAAATTTTGAATTTACCCAATGTCATTCTTTTGTTTGTATTTCATTGTAGATTTGGCCCTTTGCTTTATTCAAAATTGCAAGTGTAGCCCAAATACTTTTAAGTCATTTTATATGGAGCAACGACCATATCCATAACAAAATGCACACCCAAGGACAACACTAGATTAAATGAAGATTTAACTCCTCTATGCTTCTTATCTTTTGGTTTTCATGTCAACTGAAGATTAAATGTGACATTGTAAGTTACTAGATTGCTATGGTTTTTATTTTATAGTTTTTTTTTTCTGTTTTTCTTTTTCTTTCATATGTTATTTATTTGGGTAGTTTTTTCATTTTACAATGCATCGTTTAAAATTTTACAAACTACTAAAAATATATTATAGTTTAATATTTTATAGACAAAATTTTCGAAAGAAAATGCATATTAAGGTTTTTTAGTAGGTGATTTTTTTTTAATGTTGTTGAAAAAATTATAGATATATATTAAAAATAAATAAATAATTCAATCTAAAATGTTTAATTCGACTATTCAGTTGTATCAAAATAATGAACAACAGTTGTATTGGTGATATATGTGATTTTTCGTGATTTAGACAAGTTTTATGCACACTCAATTTTCTATTTCATGTTGAAAGGTTTTTTTCCTTCTTTGTCACTTACATGAGTTTTACGTAGAAACTAAATTTTAGATTCTTGTTTCCTTCTTCTGTGATTTACCATCAAAAAGCTACCTAGCTACATGCACATACATTTTTTTCGCTTTTCTTTGGATTTCCATGTGCTTTTTTCTTTTCTTTTTTATGAGCACCATGTAATTTAGTCATTGCTAGTGAGTTGGATACACTTGACTAGTAGACTGATTCGAAAATCAGCCAAAACGTCTACCAATCATCGACTAGTGAATCTTGTAAAACTAGGCAGGAAATGTCATAAAATTTTATGATGATTCGTATTATCTGTTACAATAAAGCCTCCATAAATTAATAATGTTGGGACTGAGATATTTTATTAATTTAGCAAGATATTATTTTATCAATAAATTAATAAATTATTAATTTAAAAAGTTGGCTTATATTCGTGAGTAACTCTCAAATTAATGCATCGACCTTCAAAATTTTCATGTCCGTTTATTTTACCTATTTGAATAAAATAGAAACAATGACCTTCAAAATTCTCATGTATATTCACACATTAACGCATGTGAATGAGTTGTTGGATTATCAGGTGAAAATAATGAATGTTACGAGGTTCAAAGCATTGAAGAAATTATCGTGGATACAGTTCAAAATTCGGTAGATGATGATTCAGTACCTTTGGAACCAGTCGTTCGCAAAGAAGCATTGCAAGTGGCAACAACTCTTCACAACTTTTTATTACAATACGAGAATACAATATCTTAACTCTTAAGTGTAATCGAGAGATTTAAAGATAAACTCAATATAGATTTGAATGTATAGATTCATTTTTCACCAGACAATTCTAGAATTTTGAAATATTTTAGTAATTATTAATCTATAGTTTCGCTAGGACCAATATATTTACATTGAGAATTTAAAAAATTATTATTTTATTATTTTATTATTTTATCGATTGAGGTCGAATTTTATACTGGTCCCAAGTTGGGACCAGACAGATTATTAATTTTATCTGAGATTATTAATTTATCATGTATTAAATTATAAAAGTTCTACTATATGTTAATTTAGTCCAAAAAACATTATTTATTTATACAACACTTTGACATCATTACACATTCAAAGATTTTTATTAAACAAGACTAGACATTCATAAGGAAAAAAGAAGCTGACTACTCATGGCAGCTTACGTATATGATTTCTAAACATCATTAAATCTAAAGTTTCATCCTAACATTAACCTTTTTGTAACAAAATTTCTTAACACTATCTTTTAACTATGCATCACACTTTATGTAACACCATCTCCCAAAAAGTCCATATTGGCATTTTAGCACGTATGGGGTCCACACATCCATAAAGCATTTAGCTCAAGCCCCTTAGCCCCATGACCATTACACAACTTACAACTCAAACAAGCACACCCTTGCATGCTCAAGCGTGATCACCTTCTTTCTCTGTTGACATCATGATATAAGTAAGAAATAAAGTAGTTCAACTGTTTAGAAGCATATATATAGTTATATAATTATATGGTGATTAAAGAAACCATTATATCTTTTTTTGACCGTTTAAACAAACCAATTTTCCCATTTACAAATTTGGTCCCTATGCTTTACACAAATTGCAAGTTTAGTCCAAATTTTGAAATTATAACAATAACTCAATAGCTAAACCAATAAAAAGTGGCTAAATCAACAAAATCGTGAACTATGACTTTTTTTTTTTTTTTTTTTTTTTGTAATTTACCTCGAGCGACCATAAAAAAATAAAAAAATCACAATAGTTTAATCACTACAGAAAATAGTTAAATAACTAAACCTACAAAATAGTGAAAATACAAACGTTTTTCTAGATTTTTTTCCCTTATACAATATGTATATCAGTATATGTACCTTTTTTGAACAACATTCCTCTTCCACGGATTTTCGCGGGCCCTACAATAATTTGTATTCGGGTAACAAACAAAAAAATTTGCCTTTTTTCTCTATAAGAATTTAGCTTTGACTTTGAGTTTGACTTTTTACATGAATTTTACGGTTGATGCGACTTGATTTTCTATCCCTACGGCGTCTAGTAACAATTTGTTTGGGTGTTTCATCAAAGGGGATGGGAGAAGGTGAGGGACTAGAAACGTCAAGTTGAAAAGTTGGATGGGGTGGTGGTGCCCAATGTTCCAAAATGTCTCGGTGGTATCCCTTCACATATATAAACGAAAGATTAAAATACGATTCTATGATTTTCTTTTTCTTTTTTTTTTTTTGAAATAAAAAAATAAAAATTTATTACCTGAACAACAAAGTTTCGCCTTTCACAATCCAAGAACATATAAAGAGTCCAATTTGTGTTGAACATGATTTTATCTCTTACAGTGGAAAAACTAATTTGATCTCTTGAAGTGAATCGATCAACTTCATTAAACCATAAACATGTGAAAAGATTTGAAATTGGAATATGTTCTCGTATTACCACACATCCTTCAGGAACATCTGAAAATTTTTTATTTTTTTATTATTAGGTCATTTTTTTAATAATGCGAATTGGAAAAAAAAAATTTACCACTTGTAATCGGAAGCTTTGACTCAGAATATGGGGTCAAACCCTCAGTTTTATAAAAGTCAACTTGAAAGTCAATGGAGGCGTTGTCATATTTTGCAGCTGCTTTATTAGCTTCAGCTTCTACAAACACATCAAACCGTTTATAATGCCTAGATATTGCAAAACTCGTATTTTTCCTCCACAAAAACCTGAATTTTATGAAATAAAATAATAATAAAAGTTATTTGTCATATAAAAATGATTTCTATTATGATATTATGAAAAAAAAAAAAAAAAAAAAAAAAAACCTTTCAAGAATTTGATAAGGATCCACAACAAGCTCAAGTTTTGCATCCACCCATAAAGAATACCTAACATTTGGGAAAAGCCTATGTAGTAGAAGCTTTGGTATCTGCCATTCATACATCATACATCATACATACATCATAGATGGGACCCACAAAATAGAAAATGTTTTTTTTTTTTTAATTATTATTACCTTTCCATTACGTCTGGGGTCTGTGTATGGTAGATTATGGACAACAATGATTTTCCATAACCCTATTTTCTTGTTATCATTTAAATCACTTGAATTTTTAAGAAATTTTTGTGTTTGTTCATCGATAAACATGAAAAAGCAAACGTTTTTCTTTGAAGCTTCACTGATGTTCTTTGGTTGTTGAATCAAATCATATGCTCCTGCCAAGATTAAATCATCCATGAGTATGATGAGGACGAGAAGGGCATTCTCGTCTTTTCGGGAAAATATGTAAAGAAGATTTATAGATAAAGATACCAAATATTGCAGATGCAACAAGAACTCCTTGACATTGATTCATCTCAAAAAGATCTGAATCATTGATGTCAAATCCTGTATTGTGTCCTGGTTTATCTCCTCTGACAAATCTTTAATCACAAGAGAATCAGTGACAGAATCATTGGGTTGAGGAATTTGATGGAATTGGAATTCAAGATTCCATTCCATGGAAGGTTTGGTTGACAAACGAATGGAAGTGGAAGGAATATAATTCCATTGTTTATGGATTTTCTTATTCCTATGGGAATGTGGAAGGAATACAATTCCACTCTTTCTTTTCTATTAAAGAACCAAAATACATGAAAATGTCAGTTGTATATATCTATTATAAACAATAAATATTTAAATATAAATAAAAGGGTTAATCTCATAAGACTTAAAAGACCTTGTATTTTGTGCTTTTTCCGGATTAAACCTCAACTTTATTTTTTTTTCCTGAAAAAGACCTTGTATTTTTTCACTTTTTCCGATCTGGCCCTTTTAGTCATTAAAAAAATTGTAAAATGTGAGGGGTTTTTCGAGAAAAACTAAAAAAGTTGAGGGTTTATTTGGAAGCATTTCGAAAGTTGAGGGTTTTTTTCAAAAAAAAAAAAAGAAAGACAAATTTTATGGTTTTTTCGGAAAAAACGAAAAAATACACGCGAAAAATAAAGTTGAGGTTTAATCAAGAAAAAGAACACAAAATATAAGGTCTTTTATGAGATTAACCCTTAAAAATAAATAAGATTGTAAAGAATATTTGGTTTTTACAATTGAATTTCATTTCATTTCATGTCAACCAAACACATGGAAGATTATAATTCCTTCATATTCCAATTCCTTTGTCAGATTCCATTCCTTCCATTTGTTAAATGATCATGGATTCCAGAGATAACTTACCCACAATGAATCTTCATCGACTCTTTAACATCATAAGATTCAAGCCTCTGCTTTAAAGAAGGATACCCACCAAAAACCGAGCCTCCAAACTCACTTTTAGTTGAATTCTCTTCATGAATGTAAGTCAGATTTTGGAGAATAGGAGAAAATGAAGGCGCTTTTGGCATCAATTTAATTGCTTCTTCCACAGGAAGATAACACACAGGACATGCTGAAACATAGAAAAGTGTCAAAACAGAAAGAAAAAGTGGATGAATATTTTAAGGGATTTAAAATTATAAAGGAAAAAAAAAAGAAATTTATGAACTTACGACGTGGCCCAATTCTTTTTTTATCAGCTGGTGGTGGAGGCAATGTAAAGGTCTCACAAGGGTTCCCAGGAAGAAGGGTATATCCGGTATTATAAATAGGAGGTGGAGGAGATTGACTTGTAATTTTTTTATCATTATAAATGGTAATCTTTATTTCATCATTAGGTGAAGAATGTCCAGAAAATCCTACAGTTGAAATGTTTATGAACCCTAAGCTCCTCACAGAGCCAAATTCTTGTGTAACCTCACCTGAAAACAACCAAAAGAATGAAGAATATTCATTTTAGGGCACAAGTTGTTTATACTATAAAAACTAATTCAAAAGTATAGCAGCATTTAATGGTTGAATTCGATGATCATGATAACAATAGTGCTTTGCTTATGAAGCCAAGTGGATTGATATTGTCTAATTACATATTCACATTTAATAAGCGAGTTTTGGCATAGTTTTGAAGAGGATAAATTTAAGTTCCTAAAACCTAACACTTTCCAAATCCAGAATTCGGAAATAGATTTCGTTGTTTAATACCTTTGTTTATAGATCTAAGTCGATACTATTTCAAAAGGAATAGAATAATTTCAACAGAAATTCAACTGGTTTAACACTCGAAAGGCTAGTGTGTAAGAGCCATAATTGATTGATTTTAGAGAAACGAAGAACAAACCCTTGCCGACATAAAGTATCCACAACACGACTGCTATTGAAACAAAACACAGGAGCAGCATTCCAAGCTTCTTTCGAGCTGCGAATTTGAAGATCCACATGAACATCTCATCCTTCTCTTTACCGATAAACATAATTTGAGGTCTTCCTGTAAGTAACCGGTGGCGTTGATTGATCAAATTCTGTTGTTAATGGAGATTGTAATGACACATTACTTGATCGTCTTAGAGATCCAATGACCCATTACTCGTTATCATGTTTCCTTCAAGATTTGAAATTCCCTCTCATCTCATTGTCCTAGTTCTTCTAGTTGATTAAAAGTGTAGAGAAATTATTGAGTAAACCAAGTAGACGATTAGTCCCAGTTTTCCCTGTTCTAAAAAATCCGAAACCTGATTAGCAGCCCCAAACCATCTTCTTCTGCAGCAGATCTAGAGATTCTTGCGTATTTGACTATTTCAAATCTTGTCAAAAACTGTTTGGATCGTGGAAATCTGAATTGGGGATTCTGTGGGATTTATCAGAGCATTCTCAACTTCAATGTTAACCCCTTGTGAGTTGTGACTTATGAGTAGGTAATAGTTACAAATATTCTAAATTATCCACTTAAATTTTAAGAGAAAATATAAAAATACCCCAAAATCCTTGGTATGACCAGTTGACCACGTTAAATTGGCAGCAAATGTAATCAATTTTATGGGTAGGTTAAAAACAGATCCTATCTTACAATATAAACACCCTTATTAATTTTTTAAATATATTTATTATCTGAAATTGTATTTTTTTCGGAAAGATTGATTATAAATAGTTAACTACTAGGTTACCACCGTGGAAACCACGGGTAAAAAGTTTAAAAACAAATTTATATTATTAATAAGAGTCAAGTTTTTTGGCATTATTTGTATTGATTATTTAAAATTAATATTAATATAAATTTGTAAAAAAGTATATAAAATTACACAATCTAAAGAAAATTCCAACTTTTTCCTATATTATAGCAAAAAATCATAAAAGTCAATGTACTTTAGATAATAGTAACAATAACCATTTGCATAAATTATAGCAATGTACTTTTAAAGTAGAGACAACCAATTGAACATCATATGTAAAATCTTACCTTGGTAGCAGGTTCCAAATGGATACTTTTACTTTTAGAGTTTACAATAGGGTATGCAGCAAAATCATATCACATCAAAGTCAAGAAATTAAATTCTAATGCAATTTAGAACCAAAAGGTTATTATGGTAATTTTTAGAAAATTTTACTCATTTGTAGGAATAGTTGATGTTTAACCAAAATATTTGTAAAAAGTAAAATGAAAGTACATTCATTAGTCAACTTCATCTTTCAGTTACACATAATAGAAATAAAAAAGTCATAATTAGATTATGCTACGAATTAATTTGGAAACTAAAACTAAATTATGGCATTGTACTTATAAAATACAATGCTTAAATAAGAATAGTGTGAAACTAATACACTGGAGAAATAGATATGTTCATATACAAGATAGGGTTCACAGTACACTGTAGGAAACTCATATCACATTAAAGTAAGGAAATGTTACTATAATGCAATTTACAGCCAAAAGGGTATTATAGTAAATTTTCAGAAAAATTTACTCACTTGCAAGGATAGTTCCTGCTTAACTTATATTGATACTTCAAAGGCATAATATTAATTAATGATTTTCAAACATCTATTCATTTACAAATTTAGATGATTTGTTTGTAACAAAATGATGGCAATATGAAATTCTAAGATGGACAGTTCATTGTGCACACACATCTACCAAACACACACATTCACACAGATAGTAAACGAAATTTTTAAAAATTCTAAGATGAAAAGTATCTATGTTTAGGTTAAGGGGGCATCAGCAAAAACAAAGGGAATTCGAGATCAGCAGCTAAAAAAAACAACAACAACAAACAAAGGGGAAAATAAAGGCAAGATTTGTGATACCTTGAATGAAGCTGTTGTTTCTAGTCTAGATAGCACAAAAAATAAAACACAGCAGCACAAAAAAAAATCGACATCAACAAAAAAAAAGCCAGGATTTGTTGAGTTCTAATTGTATCATATACCAGAACAAAAAGGAGAAGAAGGAAGCTTCGACAGCAGCAAAAAAACCAATAGCAAGAAGGGAAAAACGAATGAAAGAACAATCAAAGTGCGCCGAGAATTATATGAATTTGAATAGAAATATATATGAAAGCGAAAACCAGTAGAAACTTATAAGCCAAATCACAATCATATAAAAACTGAGATGGATCGATCTACAGTTTATAAGTGAACAGTCCACAACCATAATCTTGCTGACACTTAACTGAAAAACATTACCATGACTGCAATTTATGGATTTTCAAAGTGGGAGTGAATTGCAGAAGCTTACAGATACACATTGAGAAGCAGGAGCGTACAGATACACATTGAGAAGCAAAATTGAGAAGCAGAAACTTACCGAATGATTGAAGTTTCTGAAGTGTCGATTACCGAAGGATTCAAAGTCGCTGATTGAATATGCGATAACTGAAGTGTCGATGATGCTTAATTGCTGGAAAGACGATGCTATAAAGAATGAAACATATTGTATGTATTGAGATAAATTGAGCATATCTAATTTCCATATTCAATTCAATTCGATATCATATGGATTTCATATTCAATTCGATAACCATCCATATATTCCATATTGAAAATTCAGAATTTCCATATTTCCATATCTAATTTCCGTTTCCATATTTCATGCATATCATTTAAAATCGTAGGTTTTCTCTGATATTTAAAAAATAAGGGTAGATCGTAGGTTTTCTCTGATATTTAAAAAATAAGGGTAGAATGGTAATTTTACATTTGACTAAAGATGCATTGAGAGGATTGACACGTATAATATGGTTTTGTTTATTAAGAATGGAGATACGTTAATTTTTATCATTTGTTTTTGACTAAACTGCACAAATGGTCATTGTGGTTTGCTCAAAATTACCACTTTAGTCCAAAAATATTTGAACTAACACCAGAGGTCCAAACTTTTCATTTTGTTGCGCGTTTGGTTCAATTTGCTATGAACTTTTTCATAATGACGAATTTGCCCTTGCTTTTTCCTTTTTCAGTTTTTTTTATTATTTAAATTTTTTTTCTGATTACAAGAAAAATAAAAAAGAAAATTTTCCTTTTTTATTTTATTTTTATAATTTTTTATAACAGAAAAAAATGCAAACTCTCTCTCTCTCTCTCTCTCTCTCTCTCTCTCTCTCTTTCTCGTTTCACACAAAAAGTTGCTCATCTTCTTCACCAGCAGCCACCACCACCGGCGATGGAGGCTTCCGACGAAGCGGGTTTCGATGTTTGAGGCTAGGGTTTCTGGTGCCATAGATCTGAGAAAGAGGCGAAGGGCGCATGACGAACTGAGAAGATAGATGAACTGAGTCGGGTTTGCCAGAAATCGAGAAATCAATTGCAAAATCTAAGATATCATTTTTCCGGCGAACAAGAAACCCTTCTAAGGACGACGTAGATCTGTCGGAAACCGGACTCAATCTCTCCCTCTTTCTATTTGCTTTTCGTCGGAACCATCATCGCCTTTGTCTTTTATCTTCTCATCTGATGACGCCTTCGATCTGTTCGTCATCGGCGATGACGATGATGTCTGTGGCTCGATAAAACTCTAGTTTCAGACGTCAGAACCATCAAACCGCTCGTCTCTCTTCTTCTCCGATGAGGTATCTACATAGCAAAAGCCCTAGCGCCGCCACCCTTCTAGTTTTACGAAACCCTAAGTTTTCAGATCTGTTTTCACCCGCTTTCTCTCTCTTTTTCTTGTCGAACAACCAGCAGATCTAGATCTCTGTCGTGGCGGCGAGATGTTCAGATCTTCGTCATCGGTGGTGATTTGGATGGTCCGACAGGCGGTTCATAACAGTAGAAGGGAGAGAAAGAGAAAAAGAAAGAGAGAGAGAGAGAGAGATGGCCATCGTAGCAGCAGAAAGAAAGAAGAATGATGGTCTCTGGAGGTTCAGATCTCAGTTTTATTTTTTCTCCAGCGAGGTCGGCGCCGAATAGTTCTAGGGTTCCGACATTGGCGGTGGTTTTAGTGGTCGGACAACGGTGCTCCGGCAGCCACCGGAATCTGGTGGTGTTTCCTTTTTCTTTATGGGAGAGAGAAAAATATGGGGTGGGGTGATAATACAAATAGATTTTTTTTTTTCCTTTTTTAGTTTTTGTAATTTAAAAAATAAATAAAAAATGAAAATACAAAGGGCAAAATCGTCATTTTATAAAATTTCAAAACAGATTGGACTAAACTCACAACAAAATGAAAACTTTGGACCTGTAGTGCTAGTCCAAACCTTTTTGAACCAAAGTGACAATTTTCGACATACCACAAGGACCATTTGTGCAGTTTTGTCTTTGTCTTTTATCATTTGTCTTGAGATTAATTTTATTGTAAAGTTGATACCACTTTCAATTTTTATTTATTTTTTAACCACCTTAAAAACAAATCTATTTTAATAAATGAATGTTTTTTTTATGACATGTCACATTCTCATTTAATTTGTAAAAGTTAATTTTTTTTTCCAGATGTCATTGTATGGTTTTTTATTTTATTAAATTTCATATAATATTTTAATATAATAATTACATTAAATATAGTTTAAATTGATATCAATTTCATTAATAGACTTGTCTTCTAATTTCAAAATCTCTAAATTAAAGCTCATTAATTTCCTTTGTTTATTTATTTTAATTATTTGTTTAAATTTAAAATATAAAAAAAAACACTTCAATTTTAATAATTCATTATTTTTCTTATTTTCTTATAAATTTAAAGTTCTCAAATATTTAGACTTTTATATCTATTTTTTTTTTTTTTTTTAAATTGAATCATATAATACATGGGTTTCAGAACTAATATTAACAATATATTAGCTGATTATAAAGTACAATAAGAATAAACTTACACCAATCAAACCAATATAAATTATGAAACTTAGGTTGATGTTTTATCTGATTAAACACCGTAAGTTGTAATTATCCGTCGTCTTTAAGAGATCACATCTTAACTTTTTGAAAACCAACCAGTTCCAAGTTTTTCAAATGAACAAAATCACTAAATAAATAAAGGGATAATGACTTGAAAGGATAACAAACTTTATCTTTGTTCACATTTAGTCACTGAACTTTTTTTTTTGTGTTTGATTTAACCCTAAATTATTTGAAATTGTTCACATATTACCTTTATGGTCTGTTATAACCGTAGAATGTAAACAATTTCAAATTATTCAAGGGTAAATCAAGTACGAAAAAAGTCCAATGACTAAATGTGAACAAAATTAAAAGTTTGTTATCCCATAAATAAATTCTTTTACCTTGTTAAATCAAACTTTTATGATCTCCATTTCAAGATTTCTTAATAAATTTCATTATATTATATTGTTTCGGTGTAGGGTTTAATTTTTAAGATTTAAATAGTATATTTGTTTTCACTAAAAAATTTAAGGGTATAACGGGCAACATATGTCTACGCCAAAGGTATCAAGAGTTGCCGCATTTATCATTGGAACTTTGTTGGATTTTATTCAAAATCATTTTTACAAAAACGCTAAAAACGGCAATGAAAACTTTAAAAAATAGAATCCACTTAAAACTCTTTTTAACCCACCAAGGATCACTTTACAAAGCATGGAAATATTAACATAACCATAGAAAGAAAGAGCTACAACATTTTGAAGACTTTAATTCTTAGGGGAGTTTGAAAGTTGATGAAGACGTCAAACTACTCAACGAATAGCTTCTCTAGAAGTATCCACAAAGCAAGAATCAACTACTAAAACATGTTGATCTTCACATGTATTAAATTGTTCTTAAGCCTTAAAAATTCATAAAAATGGGTCCCACAAAGCTTAAAGCAAGCAGCATTCGAGCAGAGAAGCCGACTAGCACTAAAACGCAATAAAATCAGACAGATCCTCATACGAAATCTTTGATCTCAAACTCCCCACACCACGGGTGCACCTTCGCCCTGCTCTCACTTTCCCCAAAGTGGCTAATCATTCCTTGCGCTGACCCGCTATACACTGCACCCACTCATGAAACTTCCACCAACCTTACAACACTTGTGTATGTTAGCCATACATAACATTGGATCCTATAGACAGTCGAATAACCGATCCTACCCTAAGCCCAAAACCAGACAATGTAATAGTCGATTTCGGATTTGCCTCGTTGCTTGGGGTTTCGATCCAGATATCAGTGTTCATGAGGCTTAGGGCCTTGGGAAAGGAAAGAGTTGGCCCATTTCGGATGTGGGTGTCATGACATATGTGGTCCAAGTATTCGATTGTGCCTTCGGGAGCCAAGGGTATAATCGTAATCTGATGATTCTGTATTTTATGGGTTTTGGGTTTTATTCGGAAGGTCTTAAGGATCGGGCGTGTTGTTAGGAGCGTAGGGCTTCTCGCCACCATTTCGTGGATATAAGGTTCGTTGGAAACGGACCTCGGATGAGGAAGTTATGACACTTTGAAGTTATTGGCATCATTGGTACCTGATGGAGAAAAGTGGCAAGGAAACCTCATGTATACAAGGTGGCCTGCACGAGAGTACGCCCAACGTAAGTTGGGGTATGCCCAACGTAGAGGGGTTAAGTGGATGCGGGTGTGGGAGGCGTACGCCCAACGTACGTTCAGAGTCCCCAAACCCTAAATTTTAGGGTTGAGCACTATATAAAGAACATTATGACCTTATGACCAGCCTCCCTCTCACCCTTAGACAGTACCCACGGAACCTTAATCCTTTCTTGTGTGTTATTGGAGCTTAGAAGGCCATTAGAAGAGCATTTTGGTGTTTTAAAGGAATATGTCCATTGTTGAAGCATCATCAAAGGAGCTGATGTGCACAAAAGTACCCATTAATTTTAATATTTATAACCTAACAAACTTAGACTATCTATGCACTTATAGGCAGCGTACCTAGTCAGATTACAGTATAGCTTAGGTAAGTCGGGTGTCGATCACAGGGAACGGTGGATTAATTTATTATATTTGATTATAGGTTATAGGTTACACGAAAATAATAAAATGGTTTAATAAATCAATTAACAACTCTCGATAAACTAACAGGAAAGCAAATCTCTTCAGGTACTTTGGTTTAGATAAATTACACCTTAAAACATAGACAATTGCATACACAAATTCATTTATTCAATGTTCACCGATTCCTAAAATGATTAGATTCACGTTCACTATAACTAATCCTTTAGCAAACAAGTCAATTCAAACAGTGATCAGTTGATTAAACTAACATGCTTCCTAGTGTTCAGTTCGTATCAAGCAAGACTTGTAAATATAGTTAATCAATGTAGACATTTAATCAACCTCTTGTTGATGGTCATCAAACAAGGCTCACACATTAACTTACTTATTCTCAAATTAATCCTAGTTTCACATTCGTTATTTCTAGTCTTATAATCTCGATGGTCATCAAAAATCATAAGAGACAAGCAAATCAAGCAGATGTTCAAGCAACTCAATTCACTTAACAATTAACAGAAAATAATCATCATTAACACATGAGGATCTTTAAACAAGCTTGACAAGATAAATTAAACACAAATAAACTATTTAATATAGCAATTAGTCTAATAATCAAAGCTTCATTCAATCATAAACACAAAGTAAAAGGTTTTTACACCTAAATCAGAAACTAAATACAGAAAAGTACCACCATAGAATGCTAAACATGGTCACGTCAGCAAACCATATGATAATCAACATGTATCCGCTCTCCAATCCTTCCGATCTCCGCTTCCGTTAGCTTAACGGCCTTCCGGCCGCCTTCTAGACCCTCAAAGCGGCTTAACAGAAGTTAATTATCGACTAAATTAGGTTAGAAGTCGAATCCTCCTCTCTGGTTAGCTATAAATCGACATTTATAATCTTTGTGGCCGACCTAAGTACGCTGGGCGTACTTAGAATTACGCAGCGCGTACTCAAGATAATCACGCGATCAAGTATATCTGTTGCAAGCAGGTACGCGGGGCGTAACCTTAAGGTACGCGGGGCGTAACCGCTACCTCAGCACCATTTTGTTTCTTTTAGCTTCTAAACCCGGTTTCCGCTTCAGTCTTTTCTTTTATGCTTTATCGGCAACGAATAGCTGCAAAACATAATTCAAAGCATTATGAGTACTTTTTAGTTCTAAAATAGAATAAATAAGGCCAAAATATTAAGATAAAGTGCATAAAAATATATATAAAAATACACATATCAAAATACCCCACACTTAGCCTTTGCTTGCCCCCAAGCAAATTTACTTTTATTTTACCAATATCGCACTAAACAATCCATTTAAAACTCAGCCATTATGCCAAGACCTCAACGCGTACATTTGTGTCTACTATTTTCCTAAAGTACCCCCCCATATTTTAAATACTCACAATCTTCATAAACATTCGCCCACTTTTTCCGAACAATGCTCATTTTATGCAACCCTCCGAATCCATCCGCAGAAAACCTCCTAACCTCAAGGTATTTTTAGTTGAGCAACCTAAGCATACATATTCTAGAAAATTACAACTTTCCGATACCACTATGGAGCTTTATTTGAATTCTTCATTTCTTTGGCATTTTGATCTTTGATTTCTTTGAATTCAACACCTTATTTGAATTGATTTCTGGTATCTTCAACTTTTTGAATTTCTTCAGAATTTTGATCTTTTGATCTTTACTTTATTTGCTCCAAAATTCAACTTTTTTCGTAATTCTCTTTTCTCTTTTTTTTTAACATGTAACTCACTTTTTTTTTTTCACTCAAATCCCTACATGCTTAAGCAGAGGCGCTCAACCTCAACCTTTATTGGTTAATGATAATAATTTTCCTGGATACATTTCAGGTTTAGGCTGCTAAACATATTGCATCCCTCAAACCAAGCGGGGTTGTGTTTTTGTTCCATGATTTCACTAAAATAAGGGAGGCCACAAATGCACTATAACGTATATTGGCTCAACTAAACATTTGAGTTCTTATCGGATCATTTCATACAATATTAGCAGAATTTAAATTATCACTAGATTTTTTTAAACTATTATTTCAAGTTTTAAAATTTTTAAATTTCCTAATTTCTAGCAATTTCATTTTTTTTTTTTTTTTTTTTTAATTTTAATTTACTTTTACCGATCCCCTACCCCACACTTATTTCATACAATGCCCTCATTGTATGCTAAAACGAATTAAGAACATAAAAAGGGAGAAAAAGGAACAGACTCCCCTGGGTAGTTGTGGCGAGATCGAATGGGGCTGCTACAAGTTGCTTCAAATTTTGCCGAAAGACTCAAAACTGGAACTGCTGCCTCTGAATTTGCCGAAAAATAAAATCAAGACCGCCATCTTCAAAAACGTGGTGCAAAATATTGCAAATAAATGCAAAGTATAGTAACCATGACGTGGGAAAGTGTCGACCACGTCGTCTCGTCAAGAATGACATCCTCTACTCGCGATGAAAAAATCCCCCATAACATAGGAAAGTGTCAACCATGTCGTGGCAGCCGGGACGATACTTCTTCCTCGCGTCGAAATAAAATTCTATAGTATGGGAACTGCTCATCCATATTATAAGAGTCAAAACATCGTAATAATGCCAATCTTCAAAACGATCGCTCACGAAATAAGTATGCACCCCACACTTATGACAAATCATGGGTCTCGACTATAATCTTCAACTCTCATACCGCTCTCTCTAGCAACAGTCGGACCTAGCTGCTGAACTTACTGCCAGCTTCCTAAGGGCGAAAATTCTGCAGAAATCTAAACAACCAAAGAGCATCAACATGGAAAACAAACTAAATCAAACTAAATCAAAGTTTAATTACATACCAAATACTAAAAACTAAATTAAAATAACAAAAAAAACAAATAAAACAAAATAAAAAGGATCACTCGTCATCTCCATCATCATGTGGCTGTGTCCCAGAAGTACCGGCCCCATCAAATCGTGACTGGAATGGTGGTGGAAAGGGAACCGAATACTGAAACCCCTGATGGCCAAAGAATGCGTTCAACGCATTCCCATACCACCGCTGTTGCATGTCCACATGTGCAACATACTCGCTAAGACGATCAATGCCCTGAGCCAGATAGCGCATATCAATCTCCCGCTCAGGTCCCTGCTGCGCTCCTCGAGGAGCAGGTCGACGCCGCTGGACCCGTCTCGGCTGTGTCTCGGCAGCACCCTCCTCATCTGCCTCATCATCTGCTCGAACTCTCAAAACACCATCACCACCCCGCTCTAATACGCGCATCGACTCCAATAGCTGAAGACTCATCGGCCTCATGTCGTGAAACACCATCGATCTCGTGATCTCACGTGTCATCAACTGGTATGATCGAGCTAACCGTGTGATAAAATGCCCTCCGCATATCGGGCTATCTCCCCTAAGTCCCCTGGCCCTCCGTCCCAAGTATGCAGCTAAAGCAACTGGAAGGTTCAGGTGCCTCCCTGGAGTAACTAGTGCCCATAGGAAATACAGGTCTGTCGAAGGCACTCTCTCACTATTCTTGTGATGCGTGAGAGACATAGAAATCAACCGGTGCAACATTCGGTATGTAGTGGACCGAATCATCCCCCCTCGAGCTATAGATGGTGTATACACTCCTCCTGTAATCTCGGCCCAAAATGTGTTCTCATTATAGTCCGCTGGCCGTTCCGTGAGACAGTCAGCAAGGAATGTCGGGAAGTGGACACTCCTCGTCTCGTCGGCTGTGTAAATACCCACCCGAGTTGCGAGCTCTAGCACGCTGCATTCCCGGCTCACTCCTCCCAGTCTGAAAGCAAAGGCTGTCCTGTCATCGAGTGGCTTCCTAGGATCATAGGAAACTGTAGCGTAGAACTCCAGCAAAAACTCCCGATACACAGGCTCCTGGATCCTGAACAAACGCGCCCATCCCTGACACACAAACAATTCCACACCACTCGCGTCCGAGTGTGTATATTGCAAAAACTCCTGGATCAATGCAGCAAGTCCAGTCCTGGTAGCCAACTCCCAATCAAATGAGGGTGCAATATCAATCTCCTTTGTGAGAAGCAGGCTCAAGTTGGTGACATAACGCGCCCGGGTAGCATCGTTCAGCGTTTGCGGAAATTGTAAATAGCGATGATCGGTCACATCCTCGGGAGGGTTGGTTCTTTGTGCCCTTCGAGCCATAATCTGCACACATTAACACATACACAAAACCAACAAAATATGACAGCATTAATAGATTTTTAAACCAAAAAAATGAAGCTGGGTAGGGCATTACGCTGGGCGTACGTCCAGCGTACGCTGGGCGTACGTCCAGGTTCCACGATTCTGTGTCCTGGTCCGTTTGCTTATGCTAAAATCATAAACCATATCCATATTCACCGAATTCAAATATATACGCAGGTGGTCCAGTAAGGTCAAACACATGGGGGAACCAACCTTGAGGTCCAAGGCAGTAAAAGAAAAACCGGGACCTCCTAATATGAATCAATCCCTATGAAAACATTTAACAGGGAAACATGCATAACAGTCAAAAATTCGAAGCCAGAATCAAGAACTCGCGGTCACGGGGGTACGCATTGCGTACGACCCCAAACTCGAATCGGTAAACGTGGGACGGAATTAAGACGAAATTAAGCTCGAGGGTTTAATGTATTAACCGAGATCGGTCCATTCAAGCCCTAATCAACACATACATTTGCAAAATCGGCCCTAATTCGAAAAATGTATAAACCCTAGAATTCGAGCAAAATCATAATGCAGCTCATTTTATCGATTTAAACACAAATCAAAGCCATTGAGTAACCGAAAAACTTACCCGTGTGGTGGATTTAACAAGAAACGAGATAAAATCGAGAATCTTTGGAGAGAGTCGCCGTCACAGTTCTTGCGAGAAAGGAGAAGAGGGAAAAGAATAAAGAAGAGGTCAAAGGGTCAAAAGATATACCTGGTCGCCGTGTTACGCGGGGCGTAACTCAAGAGTACGCGGGGCGTACCTCAACCCCCTGAAATGTTCATTCGCGATCCGGGGTATATTACGCATGGCGTAATATAACTTACGCGGGGCGTAAGTTTAATTGAAAATTTCCTTTTTCTTTATTTTAACTTCCTTTTCTTTTTAATTATTTAATCTAGGGGACTTAAAACTTATTTATTTTTTTTCTTTTTAATTTCTTAAGCTAATGATGACTTCACGATGAGTGATAAAAAAATTGAGATGTCATAATCACTTATCTTTGTCAAGATCAAACAACAATGGTTGATCAAAAACCTTTGCATGCAAGAATTGGTTTGCGAAAACACCCACTTTCGGGACCCGTTAGAATATTTCCTTTGTTTTCCTTGCACCATTAACTAGAAGCGGAACAAGAAGTGACCTAACTAGTCAAGAACAGCAAGAGCTCGGTCTTCCACTTAACCATCACAATACGCCTTGCTATACTACGCCTCATGGATTGAGTTGGACAAATCAACAAAGTAGTAGGCTAAGTAGGTCAAGAATTCCCTAATCGCTTTCATTCTCGAAACCCATGCAGAAAGTAAAGTCAAGCAATGTGTACAATCCCAAATTCCTGCAAAATAAAAACAAGAACCTTCCCGACAAGTGAAATGATATCATCGAAAATCAAACTAAAAATAAAAGCTAAAAATAAAAACTAACTAAAAACAAATAACGAATAATCAAATAAAATAAATTAATGACAAGCCGTTCCCCGGCAACGGCGCCAAAAACTTGATGTGCACAAAAGTACCCATTAATTTTAATATTTATAACCTAACAAACTTAGACTATCTATGCACTTATAGGCAGTGTACCTAGTCAGATTACAGTATAGCTTAGGTAAGTCGGGTGTCGATCACAGGGAACGGTGGATTAATTTATTATATTTGATTATAGGTTATAGGTTACACGAAAATAATAAAATGGTTTAATAAATCAATTAACAACTCTCGATAAACTAACAGGAAAGCAAATCTCTTCAGGTACTTTGGTTTAGATAAATTACACCTTAAAACATAGACAATTGCATACACAAATTCATTTATTCAATGTTCACCGATTCCTAAAATGATTAGATTCGCGTTCACTATAACTAATCCTTTAGCAAACAAGTCAATTCAAACAGTGATCAGTTGATTAAACTAACATGCTTCCTAGTGTTCAGTTCGTATCAAGCAAGACTTGTAAATATAGTTAATCAATGTAGACATTTAATCAACCTCTTGTTGATGGTCATCAAACAAGGCTCACACATTAACTTACTTATTCTCAAATTAATCCTAGTTTCACATTCGTTATTTCTAGTCTTATAATCTCGATGGTCATCAAAAATCATAAGAGACAAGCAAATCAAGCAGATGTTCAAGCAACTCAATTCACTTAACAATTAACAGAAAATAATCATCATCAACACATGAGGATCTTTAAACAAGCTTGACAAGATAAATTAAACACAAATAAACTATTTAATATAGCAATTAGTCTAATAATCAAAGCTTCATTCAATCATAAACACAAAGTAAAAGGTTTTTACACCTAAATCAGAAACTAAATACAGAAAAGTACCACCATAGAATGCTAAACATGGTCACGTCAGCAAACCATATGATAATCAACATGTATCCGCTCTCCAATCCTTCCGATCTCCGCTTCCGTTAGCTTAACGGCCTTCCGGCCGCCTTCTAGACCCTCAAAGCGGCTTAACAGAAGTTAATTATCGACTAAATTAGGTTAGAAGTCGAATCCTCCTCTCTGGTTAGCTATAAATCGACATTTATAATCTTTGTGGCCGACCTAAGTACGCTGGGCGTACTTAGAATTACGCAGCGCGTACTCAAGATAATCACGCGATCAAGTATATCTGTTGCAAGCAGGTACGCGGGGCGTAACCGCTACCTCAGCACCATTTTGTTTCTTTTAGCTTCTAAACCCGGTTTCCGCTTCAGTCTTTTCTTTTATGCTTTATCGGCAACGAATAGCTGCAAAACATAATTCAAAGCATTATGAGTACTTTTTAGTTCTAAAATAGAATAAATAAGGCCAAAATATTAAGATAAAGTGCATAAAAATATATATAAAAATACACATATCAGGAGCAAAGGCTTATAGATCCAGAACCTTATCAACATTTGGCATTCATATAAGGTATACAGTTCTGAACTGGGTGGTTATTCTCTTAGATCTCTTTTAAGATTGGGTTTATGGACTCTTTGTTCCTATGGATGATGTCCCTTGTGTCCATGTAGTTTTTTGGAACTTAGAGTTGCCACTCTAAGTGTTATTTGAGTTCTAGAATCAGAAAGTTACCATCTTGAAGGTCTTAATGGGTTCATGCATGAGTTAAGGTCACTTTCATGGAAGTAGAATGCTATTTTTGGAGTTTGGGTTTGTTTGGGGCATGTAAAGCCACCAAGTAATTGTTGGATTAGGTGTCTAAGCCCATAACTATAATTGGTATGTACTTGATCTGAGAGTAGCATGGTCTATTTTAGGTTGCATTCACCGAAGCAATTTGAAAGGAAGGATATTTGAGAAAGAGGTTATTTATGATTTATTAATATGTTATAAGTATAATATATTAATTGAGGAATCATGTTATTTAATTAGTATTGATCAAGAATTAATTTGGAATTAATTTAGTGACCAAAAAAGACTAATTAAATTAACGAGGACTGATTATGTAAATCAGTGATACATATGGTTTGGGCTATTGATCCATGATGGGATAAGTTTATGTTAGAGTCCATGAAGAGTTAGTCCATATGAGTTGTTGGATCATAAGCCTAAGTGTATGTATTAGGGTTTTAAAAATGACCCTTGGAATCCTACACTATATATATGTAACCCCTTAGCCAAAATCGTTCACACATGTGTTACAACAAGAGTATAGCCGATTTTGTGTGTTCCTAACCTCTCTCTCTCAAAGCTCTCCTCTTGCTCTTGGTGTTTTGTGAACCATTTGAGGCATCACACTTGAGGTGCTAAGCTCTTGAAAGGCCGAGGACTACAAGCTACAATAAAGAGGTATTCTTCTAACTTGTTTTCTATTGTGAATATCAAAATTGTATGCTAGTTATAGGTTTCATGCTTTGGATATTTTTGTTGCATGTATAACTAGAGAAAACTTAGATCCAAAACATTAGGGTTGTATGTGCACCATAGGAGCGTTATAGTATATAAAACCCAACAATGGTATCAGAGTCATGGGTGTTTTCTGTTATATTGATGCATTGGTAATTGTTCAAAGCAAGGAAATCGTTTTTTTAATCTGCATGATCACCATGAGGTGGTGATGGACCTGATGGCAAAATTTGTATTTCTTGACTTAATTTGAATTTGGATAATTACTAAAAAATGTTTTGTTGTTTAAAATTCAATTTTTATGTTATGAAAATAATTATCCTCATCTTAATTAAAAGATAATGATCAAAATTTAAGATAATTAATAGTTTATATGATAAATTAATTATTTGTAAATTTTGAATTGTGATTATCTTGTCAAATTTTAAGATAATTACTTGATTTTGTGAAAAACTAATTATTTGTAGAATTTGAATCATTTTGCCATATGAGTTGAATGAAGTCAAATTAGTAAAAGATAAAATTATATGATTATTTTATTAGTTTAAAGTTTGATCTAAATGACTTTAAAGAGCTTCATAACTTGCCCTCAAGTTATGGAACTTGGAATGTCTCTTTTATAATTAAAAGAAAGGTACAAAACTTGCCATCATGGTTTGGAATCCAAAAGGTTTTTAAAAGTTTCAAAACTTGCCCTCAAGTTTTGGAATTTAAAAAGCCTCAAACATTAAATTCTAAAATTCAAGAGTTTTTTTTGAAGAGTTTCAAAATTTTTCCTCAAGTTTTGGAATTTAAAATTTGATTAAATGTCTTAATTATGAAATATTATATTTTAAAACCCTAGTAATTTGAAAGGTTTCAAAAATGCACCTCTTGGTTGTGTAACTTAAGATTTAATTAAATAGCTTTAATATTAAAATCTTAAATTTAGAACCTTGATATTTTAAATAGCTCAAAATTACATCCTTATGGATTTTATTAAATTAATTAAGTGTTTAATTAAAAGAGAGAATTAATAAATCCATAATAATATGGTTTAAACTTAATTAAACTAAAAGTCCAATTTATTTAAAAGATTAAACCTCATAGTATTTTAAATGTTTAAAATACACCCTTATACACCCTCATAGTATTTTAAATGTTTAAAATACATCCTCATAGTATGTTTAGATATGATATATATATATATATATATATATATATATATATATATATATGTATATATGTATGTATGTATGTATGTATGTATGTATGTATGTATGTATGTATGTATGTATTGTTTAGATTACTATTTCATGTGGTAGTTCAACACTTTAGTCACTATCCACTAAGTAATTCTGATATGTATTGTCACACCCCGCTAAAGCGGAAACATGGGGCGTGGCAGTACAAAGGGTTTCATAGCAAAAGTTAAAAGACAACACCAACAATAGTATTAAAAATCATTACAAATTTACAATAGGTTTGAACAACTTTTAAAAGAATTACAATGTAAATTGAAATACAACACATGTGAATGCTCCTAAAAGTGATGTGTCCCGAAGTGCCACTTACTCGATGATTTCTGAAAAAAGCATGTAAAATGAGCGTCAACTATAAAAATAGTTGGTGAGTATGAACATGTTATAACATGATAATCAGAATATTGATAACAGTTTCCATAAACAATGTTTATTTTTAAAATCAGTAAATAAGTTTTCATAAATAGAAGTTCGTTGCTAAGCGGGTAATAAAGTTTCCACAAATAGAAATATATTGCAAAAATAAGTAAATAAGCTTGCATAAACAAAGTTCATTGTCATCATGAGAGATAAAGTATGTTGCCCAAATGAGATGCAAAGTTCATATTCTCATGGGAAATAAAGTTTCCATAAATAGAAATATATTGCAAAAGTGAGTAAATAATTTTGCATAAACAAAGTTCGTTGTCATCATGAGAGATAAAATATATTGCCCAAATGAGATACAACGTTCATATTCTCATGGGAAATAAAGTTTTGATAAATAGAAATATATTGCAAAAGTGAGTAAATAGTTTTGCATAAACAAAATTCGTTGTCATCATGAGAGATAAAGTATGTTGCCCAAATGAGATGCAACGTTCATATTCTCATGGCAAATAAAGTTTGTTGCTAAAACGAGATACAAGGTTCGTATGTGCATAATGATTATACCATGAGTTCATAACCCAAGCCTAATAACCGAGGGTGCCCTCTTCTATGTCTATCGTTGACATAGGGAAATATGGTAAAATGCACTCAAGCGAATCGTGCGAGTGAGGAGTTGTCTACCTACTAATAGCGCTATCCATAATGACCATGGGCTCAAATGAGTTAATGAGTTGTGTGAACTGATTCCACCGACTTAAACGCGATAAGGCCTCATGAATTAACAATAGCATACACATACACAACAACATATAGCAACCAAGTTTGATACAAGTCAAAGTAAATACAACGAACAATAAACAGTTTTTTGACATGCTTTTCCACCCCAAAACATAAAAACCGAAAAGAGGGGGATGCGTGAATACTCACAATATGTATTGAGATGATGCAAATGGTGCCTTGCACTACGTTCCACTCGTACCACTATCGTTTTCCTACAATAATGGTATTCACTAGTGAGTCTCTAATCGAAATCTAACACTAGTATACATACTACTACAATAGAATTACAACACTGAGTGCACAAAAGAATTACAACACTGAGTGCACCCGCTTGTACAAAAGAATTACAACACTAGATGCCAAAGGCAGATAGTGAACTTGTCTCTTACACATAACTAAATCCATGCAGATCTATCTAATATTTTGCTAATTGAGCTACAACATCTATTACACAAAGACAGGGTCGAACTAACCCGAAACACATAAGGAACAGTAGCTAACCCCTGCAACGCGGGGGACTCGTACCTAGTTTAGATAATGGTAAGGTTATATGATTATTTTAATTATTTTAAATTTGATCAAGAAGGTTTTGAAAAGTTTCATAACTTGCCCTCAAGTATTGGAATTTAAAATTTGATTAAAAAGTTTTAATTTTGAAATGTTAAATTCTAAACCCTAGTGTTTTAAAAGTTTAAAATACAACCCTTATACATTATAATATTAAAAGCTTAATACTTATATATATATATATATATATATATATATATATATATATATATATATATATAAGATTAGTCAGTCTTACTGTTATTAGGCCTCATTCACGAAGCCGATCTCTAAGGGGGGTATAAGGAATCTGCCTATAAAATGGCGGTTGAATGAGTGTCCACTGTCACCCACCGCTTCCTTGATTGGTGGAGGGTCATTAGCCGAACGGGTAGGATAGGACAACTAATTCCTCATTAATAAGTATAATGATTATTATAAAGTAACTGAATGTTTTCATAAATTTCCAATCTTAGTTAATTTACGAAAAATGTGAAATGATGCTATTCCATGAAATTGCACTTTGCACATTTCCAAGTCGTTAGTGTGGCGTGTGTGGTTAACCGACACACTAACTTGGACTAACAAGGGTGGCAAAGGGTAGCTCGATGTTTATCATAGATCAATGGAGCGTGTGTAGTTAACCGGCACATTGATTAGGTGATAAATGGCATCGAGAGTACCAAGCACATTTGCATGGTTATTCACACCTTGTTTGTGATCATCAGTATCTCAGTCAGAAACTTAAAAGGCATAATCAGGATTTAAACATGCCATTGAAAAGTTCAATGAATCTCAAAGAATCTAGGAAACTCAATTCATTTAAGACCTAATTTTCATTTTCCTTTTTCATGGTGAAAATTGGGAAATCGTCATTTACCTACCTTCAAATATTTTGCAATTGGATTACGGCATCCCTCTTCCGAATTGTAGAATATTTTGCTGGGTCCTAGCCTTAATATTTCATTTGTGTGTTATATTAAGGATTCTTATCTAATCTAAACTTTGTCTCTTTTCTTTTTCAGATGTCAGGCTCGAACTCCTCCAACACCAACTCCTCGAACTCACTTTCTCTCTTGGGCATTTGTGGGAGGGTCACATTTGATGGATCAAACTTTAACGATTGGATTCGCAACATTCGCATGGCCCTAAGGTATGAGGACAAGAAAAAATTATCGACAAAGAGCTCGTTGAGATCAATGAAACTACTGCTACTCCCGAAGAAATCACCGAGTATAGGGCTCGATGCAAAGAGGCGACAAAGGTGGTGTCCATCATGGTAGCCACTATGACTCCCGGGCTTCAAAAGTTCTATGAGGACTATTGGCCTTATGACATGTACCAAGATTTGATGGAAAAGTACCATCAAAGTGCGCATCAGGAGAGTTACGAGATAGTTGCTTCGTTAATAACAACCAAAATGAAGGATGGAGAGTCCATCACGACCCACTTTCAAAGAATACAAAGATATGTGGATCGTTTGCTCAAGTTGAATGTCAACTTCGATGAAGAGTCGGCCATTGATATTATCCTCTACTCTTTACCTCCTTATTATGAACAGTTCAAGATAACTTATCATATGAACAAGGATGAGGTGACCTTGAGCAAACTTCAAGGGTTATTAAGACCTGCTGAAACCGGCTTGAAAGGCAAAGTTGTCGCATCAACTCCTACTGCTGCTGCCTCTATCTTGGCAATTGGACAAGGGAAGGGGAAGAAGAGGAAATTTCCTTCTAAGAGCCACAAGGGAAATTCTCATGATGGTTCTTCTTCAAATGGAACCAAAAGTGGCTCTACTGCTCCTTCGTCTAATCCAAAATATATAGAGTGCTTCTACTGTCACGATAAAGGGCATTGGAAACGAAGCTGCCCGAAGTATCTACAAGATATCAAGGTTGGGAAGATAAATCACACCTTCACAGGTATTTACACCATTCAATCTAATAACTCATCACATGCTAGTTCTTGGGTCCTTGACACAGGGTGTGGTTTTCACTTTTTTTTTCTGATTTTTAGGGTCTAAAAAGAAGTAGGGATGTGGAAGATGAACTTGATCATGGGGAATAGGAAAGCATCTCCTGTCACCAAGATTGGAGTTTATTCTTTAGTTCTTAGTAGTGGGTTAAGTTTAGAGTTGAATAATTCTTGCTACTCATCAGAGATGACGAGGAATATTATTTCATTTCATGGTTTGTATAAACAAGGTTTTAGATTTTCGTTTAATAATGAAATTGGTTCTATTAATGCTTTCTATAATGTTACTTTCTATTTTGAAGCATTGCCTTGTAATGGTATATATGAAACTGTGATGGTTGTAGACAACTTATGAAATAATGTGTTGCATATTGATTCGTCCAATGGTTTGGACAAGGCGTGCTTGTGGCATTTGATGGGTTTTGAGCACTATAACATCCCTATGGTGCACATACAACCCTAATTCTTTGGATCTAAGTTTTCTCATGTTATATATGCAATAAAATTATCCAAAGCATGAAACCTATAAGTAACATACAACTTTGATATTTGAAACATAAAAACTAGTTAGATGAATACCTCTTTGTTGTAACTTGTAATCCTTGGCCTTTCAAGAGCTTAGTATCTCAAGTGTGATACCTGTAATGTGTCACAAACACCAATAGAAAATGGAGGATAATGAGAGTGAGGCTAGGAGGCACACAAAAAATGGCTGGGGTTCTTCTTGGAACTCTTAGGGCCATCTTTGGTGATGCTAGAGGTTACATTTATAGTGTGGAATTCCTAGGGTTTCACTTGTAAACCCTAATTCACTTCCTTGGTCCTTTAATCCAATAATCCATATGATAAACCTTTTGGACTAACTCTTCATTGATTCCCACAATATTTTATTCCATCCTAATCAACAAGGATCATTAGCCCAAACTATATGTATCAGTCCCTGTTAATTTAATCAGTCTCTTTTGATCACTAAATTAATTCCAAATTAATTCTTGACCAATACCAATCAAATAATATGATTTATCAATTAATATATTATTCTTATAATATATTAATAAATCACAAATAATTGATTTCTCAAATATCAATCCTATCAAATTGCTCTAGTGAAGGCAACCTAAAAGGACCATGCTACTATCGGATCAAGTACATACCAATTATAGTTATGGTCTTAGACACCTAATCCAACAGTCTCCCACTTGGATAAGTCTAATAACTATAATTGCTAATGTAACCTCAAAATCCGATTAGCAATCGTAGCTCTCAAAAGCCGTTGTCGAACTCTGATCTTATCAGTAATGCGTCATTTAGATAAGAGATCAAATATTCCTCCATTCTACAAGATATCGTATGGAATGAGACATGGATTATACTCCTTCTCTCTTTCCATGTGTTGTTTCCCGACTTTCGATTTATGACGACTGGCAATAGACTACAATTGAACACGTTAACATAGTCTAGGCTTGGCCAAGCGCTTAGGGTTCCATCACTAAATCATCGAGGAGACCACGGATATCACTTTTATCCCACATTGGGTGAAAGGAACGGATAAACTTTGAATCATATGCTTGCTTAATTTACTCATCAGATCATACACAACAATACGTTTTATAACACCACGTTATTGGTGCATTTACGTATCATTAATGTGCAACTGACTTGTAAACTACAACTCATATGTCTCTGTTTCAAGAATATATGATTTTATCGTCTCACAATCACTCATGATAAAATCCATGAAGTGATTCAGATGAGCCTGGGTTTAATCCAATACTCAAATCTTATTACAGGAGTACTCATGAACACTGCAGTAAACTTATGCTATGTCTAAACACTTAGACAATCTACAGTTGGATTCATGACAGTCTTACCTCATTACTGTTGGATAAAGTGCCTAATTCCATAACTATATTTAGTATGTACTTGACTCGGTTTGGCATGGTCCATTTGGTTTGCATGGCATCATAACAATTGGATAGACAAAATGAGAAAAGGAAACTTATGGTTTGTTAATATATTATAAGTTATAATATATTAATATGAAATCATATTATTTAATTAGTATTGATTGAGAATTAATTTGGAATTAATTTTGTGATCAAAAAGAGACTAATTAAATATATGGGGATTGATTTGTAAATCCTACATTCTTATATAGTGGGCTTATGGTCCATGATTCACTAGATTGGGCTAGGACCCATTGGGTGCTCCATGGAGGTTAAAATCCATGGATCATGGGGGAAATGAAAAGCCATGCACATTAGGGTTTACATGGTGTAACCCTACATGTGACACACTATATAAAGAACCTCATATGGAGTAAAATCGACACTAAGACTAAAAGGGTGAGGGCTAGCCGATTTTTGTGATCAAGTGTTCTTCTCTCAAGTTATTCCAAGAGTTGTGGTGTTGTGTGAAGCATTTGAGGCATCACATTTGGGGTACTAGGCTCACAAAGTCTTAATTAATCCAAGCTACAAGAAAGGTATGTTATTCTACTAGTTTTTATATTACAAGTACCCAATGCCATGCTAGTTAGAATGAGAACCTTGGAAAACTTAAATTTGCATGAATATTAGAGAAAACATAGATCCAAGGTTTCTAGGGTTGCATGTACATCATAAGATTGTTAGAATGCTCAAACCCATCAGTGGTATCAGAGCCTAGGCTTATTTTCTCTGTATTTGATGCAAACTGCTTGAAAAAATCGATTTTTCTATTCATTGTGCAGTGGACTCGCCGAGTCCATGGGGGGGAGGGACTCGACGAGTCCAAGAGGAAATTCATCCTACTCGGCGAGTAGATTCTTGCACTCGACGAGTAGGAGGCCGTGCGTGCATATTTTCGAGTTTTGATGCTGGAAATGGACTAGAATCATTACCCTAAACTGTTTTAGACTTATAAAACCTATTTTTGATGGTATAATAATTATGGTAATCCATTTTGAATGATTATTATTAAAATTTTCAAGTTTTGTATATGTTTATATGATTCTTGAAACAATTGATATGAATGTTCATGCTTATGAGTTGTAGTAAGATCATATGAATTATTTGCAAATTGTTTGATGATATAATTCTTGATCTAAATGTTATTAATGGAGTCCATAATTTGTCCTCAAGTAATAATGAATCAAGTGAACTAAACTCAAAGTAATAACCAATTAATTACTGGAGGGTATTAATAATAATATCTTCAGGACTTAGTTCATCACGGTTTTCTTTTATTTAGTTTTTAAGACTAATATACTTCTCTGGGTGTAACCAGGGTTTTTAAAAAAAAACTGCTTTTATCAACACGAGTATGGTAGATACTTGCAAACCTCAGTTTAAAATGGATAATCAACCATCAACCTTTAGGGAAAATATAGGTATTCCCGGGATAAACCGAATACTCAAAAGGGACTGTTTACAACCAACGGATATTCATATTCATTCCACAACTCCTTGGATTGTACATATCTTGTACGAATCTGGAAGTCATGGAATGAATGGGTTTTCAAACACGCTTTTCATAAGAAAATATAGGATGTTCTTGAGGAACACTTTTGAAAAGGATTCAAAGAACACTTTTCCACCAAAACTAAATGCTTATGAACTCACCAGCTTTATGCTGATATTCTTCAAAACTGCTTGTATTCTCAGGGAATTAGCAGACATGTATTTCCAGGAGTTCGGAGAAGTCGAAGCGTTAGAGTCGCACCTTTCAATTTTACTTTTGATAAGAACAAAACTATGTATTAAACAATGCAAACCTTTTTCACATATGTATCCATGTCTGGTTGTGTTTACTATGCTTGCTATGATACAATTGTTGTGATACTATGCATGATGTCAGCCACCCCCGAACGTTTCCGCCGTTCCGGTTTGGGGGTGTGATAGATTGGTATCAGAGCTCTTGTTTATAGTGAACTAAGTATACCGAACCATACATGGTATACAACTATAAACATTAACGGGCCTAAGTGCTCTAAACTAAAAGTATACTTTCAAAAATATTAGTATTTTTATAAAAACTACACAAGTATACCTAAGTACCCGAACCAGTGTCATAAGTAGAACAAAACAAAAGTATTTGGATGTTGGACGTCGCGGTTAAACCTGGAAAGTTTTGTAATCATGTCTAGGGTCAATATAGCCTTATCAACTATATTCATTCGAGACATGACCAACATGTGCTTGGGAGTGACTATGGTGTCGCAGCAAGTCTAAAACTTACCTAGGTACCAGAAAAGTTCTAGAGTCAAACATAAGGGTTAAAATACTATAGGGGTATTTTAGGATGCTATAACGCCCGAACCGGAAACTTACCCAGGAATCCATCCCTCGAGAATCAATCATGAAACTATAATACATTGGAAGTATTATTAGATTCGATGCCTAATAACTATCCCTTTACCCCTTATCTTGTGTAGATAGCATGGCCAAATTCCATCTCCCTGGCAACCCATATTTTCCCAACCAAGGAAATGTTGGATGGATCGAGGCAGAGCCAGAAGAAAATCACGAAATTCCCTTGGACAATGACTTCGCAGGACAATTCCCCGAAGAGGCCGACCCAGAACCTAAAGTCGAGAACCTACCTCCAGTAGCCCTGATACCAATTCCTAACCCTCGACTTAAGTTCAAAGGCCCAATGCCTATGTGGGTTGGAAGCTTGGATAGGTGGAGTCACGAATAAGGCCAACCCCTCCCGTATAATGGGGATCTCCGTTTCTACAATGTGGACGGCGGAGGCTCCGCATATAGAGCCCTTCCAATCATAGTCCGCCGAGTGGCCCACAATGTCGAAATGAACGTGGCGGCTATTCAACGAACTTTGGAACTCGAGGCAGACTTAGATGCCAACACAAACCGTATTCGCAGTCTCGAGGTTGCTTATGGGAGGATTTTGAGAGACAACGAAGCCCAATAGCGAGAGCTAGCTGCAACTCGAGCTGAGGTCGTAGAGCTCCGAGCATGCCAATTAGTATACGAGAGTCGCCTGCTTGAAATGGAGCACCAGTTGACTAACCTAAGGTTCCGCCCGAGAAGTGCCCATCGCCAGTAGGAAATATTCTACATGTCCTTCCTTTTGGTCTAAAGAATAGTGTTCCTATTTATGTTCCAAGTGGCTCCTTTCTATGTAGATATTCTTGCCTTGCAAGTACCGATTTGCTAGTTCCTTATGTTGTCAAACTGTTCCTATGTTGGTATGTGGTAGACCTACTCCTAGGTCAAAATTTTCAAACTTTGTGTAATATTGATATCGACAATGGTGGCAACTATCATATTTCAGTTAAAGATTTTCATTGTCAAAAGTGTACCTTAGATTGATAGCATGAAAAGTAAGCAACTTTATCAAGGTCCCATCACTGTTTTGTCCTCAAAACATGAATCATAAGATGTACTTAGACGATTATTCCTTTTCCCCATCAATTTCGTATCAGCTTCGATATCCTAATCCGCACGAAATGGTTAACCTCAAATCGCGCTGATATCCTTTGCTTCGACGAAGCGATTCATCTCAATCTTTCCTTCAACAAAATCCTTACTGGTCTCAGTGATAAGATTTTTCGAACCTTCGTATCATTTCCTGCGCCAAGCCTAAGAGCATCTGCGGAAGGAATGCTATGCATTCCTGGCTCATGTTGACAATAAGAGGCAAAAAGTTAAAGACCTCGAGAGCATCCCCGAAGTCTGCAACTTTCCTGATTTTTTCCCCAAAGACATTCCACGGATTTCTTCCGAGCATCAAGTTGAATCCCGTGTCGACTTGATCCCCAAAAATACTCTTATAGCCAAATATCCAAATGGTCTAGAGCCGACGAAAATGTGAGAGTTATCCAACCAGTGCAATGAGCTGAACAACAAGGAGTTCGTAAGTTATTATATGTGAACTTTATTGCGTTCAAATCATTTTCTATTCTTGCTAGGGCCACATCATGGGGATGTGGGTCGAATAAAAAAACGAGAAATCTTAGTGCATAGATAAACGTTTAGGATACATCCAGAGGAAACCATTGTTGCTCACAAACTCTTTTCTTGACATATAGCAGATCATGCCCCCGAAGAAGCAGAACCAACCCACTGGTAAGGCACCAATCCTCCAGATGGACTCAGCTACGTTCCAAGCTACTGTCACAGCAGCTGTAGCAGCCGCCTTAGCTGTTCTTAACGCTAACAACACAAATGCGAGTAGAAGTGTTAATGGCAGGCCAAACCTTGGTGTTAACCAACCTCAACATCAAGTGCCTATTGGAAAGGACACCCTTGGTCCCCAACCTAACCTCCTGAAACGAAAGTTCAAAGGAACTTGTTCAACCGAAGGACCTACTGAAAGGCAACAAATTGGGGCAGTCAATACCCCAGTCAGCCCTTCTGTTCCAACACCAACCACACCCTACTTCGGAAACCTCCCACACTGCAGCAAATGCAACTACCATCATCATGGAGTTTGTCGAGTGCTGCATTGCACCAGATGAAACAGGAAGGGGCACACCTCCAGCAGATGTAGGACCCTAGTCAAGTTCGTCACTCTGAATACCAATGTTGGGGCTAGTCCAACCTGTTAACTCTGTGGTAGTGTAGGGCATTTCAAAAGAAATTGTCCAAGGGCTAAGGATGGAAAGGAAGCTCGCTTCACGAAGACCCCGACTCAATACATCACTTCCAATACCGACGCTAGCATAATTCAAGTGTGCGGTGCATGTGGCGAAATGGGGCATTTCAAAAGAGAATGCCCAACAGAGAAGAACAATGAGGAACAAGAGGAGTCTAACCTCAGGGAATGAGGAAGCATCAAAGAACCCTGCTATGTTTTGGTACGTTTTCGAAAACCCCTATAATTGCTTATAATCATGATTATTTCCTCGTCCAAATTTAATCACGGCGTACTTTTAAAAGTTTATGCCCTAATGGGTAAATTATGGTAGCCTAGTGTTACATTAGAGTCAGTTGTGTTTATTCATGACTTGTATACGCCAAGTAATCATAGGAAAATCTAGTGAGAACTATTCCATCAAGAGTTCATTATTTCAAAACATCAGGACCGTCGCATTAGGAGTACCCACCAAGCTCAAATGAAACACAGAAAACACCAGACACGTTCATCTAGGAACCTCAATGTTCTAACAAAACGATCCTCCCGAACTAACTTAACGCGAGATTCTACGACATGATCCTGTCTAGTTCGATTGAGTCTATGTTATACCAAACCCTTTTGTCTTAAATCGTTCGATCGCGAAACTCCCGCCGCTCGTGACGACAAACTAGATGCGAACTTCGAAAAATTCATCTCTCTTCAAAACCTGAAAGTATTCATACAAAGAGTATCGTCCACAAAGAGAAGGACAAAGTAAGGGAACCATCCGGACAATTGAAGATGCGTCGTGGGACACACATCTACCCTTAATTGAACTTTCTTGCAACAACGGCGACCTTTCCAGTAGCAAGGTTGCGCCGTTCGAAGCCCTCTATGGTTGTAAGTACAGCTCCCCTCTGTGCTGGGCTGAAGTGGGCAACACGTATCTAGTCAAGAGTTAAGTCCCCAACAACACCCTCAGGAGCCCTGAAATTGGTGGACGTGTCCCTTGAAGTTCTCACCCTGGAAAGGCCAGATATGCTGCGAAAAGCGTAGAAAGCTAAATCCGAGGTACATAGGACCATTCAAAATCCTTGCTAGGGTTGGTCCCGTAGCTTACAAACTTCATCTACCGCATGGGCTTAGTAACATTCATCCCGTCTTCCACGTCTTGAATCTTAATAAATGCATGTCCGATGAAACCCTTACAATTCCTCTCGATGAGATTGAAATCAACGAGAACCTAAATTTCGTGGAAGAACCAGTCTAAATCATGGATAGAGAGGTCAAACGAACAAAGCAAAGTCGCATCCCAATAGTGAAGGTTCGCTGGAATGCCAAGCGGGCACCTGAATTCACTTGGGAGCGCGAGGATTCAATAAAACAGAAGTACCCTCATCTTTTTCCAAATCAATGATTTGTATCTTTATTCTTGAATTTCGGGACGAAATTCCCTCCAACAGGGGGGTGATGTGACAACCCGAAACTTTTATCTTGTGCAATTGGTTCGTATATCAATACTAAACTCAAATTTATCATCTTTTAACAAAATTGTGGGTCCATATGAGTGCTCTAGGCTTAGTATAACCTAGATATGAGTCTTAAGAAGGTTTAGAAAGTGTGTAGCTTCACAAAATCGGGCCAAACACACCAAGGAAGGTGTGTGCGGCCGCACACCCACGTGTGCGGCCAGCCAGCCGCATACACCCTCCAGCCTCACACCCGACCCTATATATTGGAGGAGACCCCACTCCATTCACTCTTTTCTTCTTTTGGTTGCACTATAATCTCTCTCTACTTTCTCTCTCTAGAAACATCATCAATGAACACTCTAAGGGCCTCAAGAGCGTGAACCACACCATCAATAAGCTTGTTATACTGGTAATCTAAGCTTAAAACTCATAGTGTTCTTCATGTTCATCATCCTTTAGGTATACGGCCGCACACCTTCATAAGGTGGCCGCACACACACTAAAACTCACCAGCTTTATGCTAATATTCTTCTAAACTGCTTGTATTCTCAGGGAATTAGTAGACAGGTATTTCCAGGAGTTCGGAGAAGTCGAAGCGTTAGAGTCGCACCTTTCAATTTTACTTTTGATAAGAACAAAAATATGAAGTAAACAATGTAAACCCTTTTCATATATGTATTTAATGTCTGGTTGTGTTTACTATGCTTGCTATGATACAGCTTTTGTGATACTACGCATGACGTCAGCCACCCCCGAACGTTTTCGCCGTTCCGGTTTGAGGGTGTGACAGCTATTGACATTATACTTCACTCCTTACCTACTTGTTATGATCAGTTTTGAATGACCTATCACATGAACAAGGAGGAGGTCACACTCAGCAAGCTTCAAGGACTTTTGAAAGACCGCCGAAAGTGGTCTCAAAGGTAAATCGGTTGTTACTACTCCTGCTCCTAACACCGCCCCTGTTCTGGCAATCGGGCAAAGTAGAGGGAAGAAGAGGAAGACCCCTTCGATGGGTACCAAGGGAAAGTCTCTTGATGCCTCCTCTTCAAGTGAAACCAAAGGTGGTTCTGTCACTCCTTCTTCCAACCCAAAGGAGGCTCAATGCTTCGTTTTGGGAACAAATTCCGCAACTCTTTTAATCAAAGGATTACTCTGAAATTATTTTAAAAGCATAAATTAAACCGGTCTTTTCTGGCCGTGATTTTGGGGATGTCACATGTATTTTCATCAGCTACCCATAGAAATCCTTTGGTTACCTCTTTTACAGACCCAGTGAGAATGTGGTCTTTGTGGCAAGGATAGGAGTCTTTCAAGAGAGAGAATTTATAAGCCAAGGAAACAGTGGGAGGCAAATTGACCTTAAAGAACTTCAAGATTCAAGCGGTGAAGGAACCTCAAACCCTAACAAGCAACCTGAGGTGGAAACTCCTGTTAATGAGTCCGTACCTCTGAGGCGTTCCACAAGAGTTAGGAATCTACCTGAGCATTACTATGCTTTTCATATTACTGCGGAAGGTGATGCATTTATCATTGATAGTACACTGGTAAATTTAGATGAGCCTAGCAACTTTAAGGTAGCCATGGTAGGCCCTGAGTCCGCCAAATGGAAAAAGGCCATGGACAACGAGATTCAGTCCATGTATGACAATCAAGTTTGGAACTTGGTTGATAATGTACTGGGTCGTAAGACGGTCGGGTGCAAATGGATCTTCTAGAAGAAGACCGACATGTATGGGAATGTACACACTTATAAAGCGCAACTGGTTGCGAAGGGCTTGACTCAAACTCTGGGAGTTGATTATGATGAGACCTTTCCACCAGTAGCGAAGATTAAGTCTATTAGGGTTATGCTAGCCATAGCTGCATTTCATGATTATGAAATATGGCAAATAGATGTCGAAAACACTTTCCTTAATGGAAAGTTGGCTGAGGATTTTTACATGATTCAGCCAGAGGGTTTTGTTGATGCAAAGCACCCTAATAGAGTGTGTAAGCTTGAGAAATCCATCTATGGATTGAAACAAGCATCTCGCAGATGGAATCTTTGTTTTGATGAGAAATTCAAAGAGTTTGTTTTTTCGAGGAGCGAAGATGAGTCCTGTGTATATGTTAAGGCTAGTGGGAGTATAGTTAGCTTTGTGGTATTGTATGTGGATGACATACTACTCACAGGAAATGACATCCCAACCTTGCAGGAAGTTAAATCCTGGCTTGGGAAATGTTTCGCTATGAAAGACCTTGGAGAAGCTGCCTATATCCTAGGGACAAGGATATTGAGAGAAAGGAGTATGAGACTAATTGGACTTAGTCAAATTACCTACTTGGATAAGGTGATGAAAAGGTTCGACATACAGGATTCCAAGAAAGGTGACTTACCAATCTAGAGTAACACCAAACTGAGTAAGACTCAGAGCCCGAGTACAGAGGCTGAGATAGCTGAGATGAGTCGAGTACCGTATGCTTCCTCTGCAGGCTCGATCATGTATGCTATGACTAGTACTCGCCATGATGTGGCTTTTGCTTTGAGCATGGTCAGCAGATATCAAGGGAATTCGGGCAAGGCTCACTGGACTGCGGTAAGGAACGTGCTCAAGTACCTGGGGAGGACTAGGGACTGGGTCCATACCCTTTTTGGGAGTGATGACTTGAGAGTAGTGGGGTATAGTGATGCTGGCTTCCAGACTGATAGGGATAATTTCCGCTCTCAGTCGGGCTGGGGCTTTACCCTAAATAGAGGAGCAATTATTTGGAAGAGTGCCAAGTAGGAAACAGTAGCTGATTCAACTTTCGAATCAGACTACGTAGCAGCAAGCGAGGCGGCAAAGGAGGCTATATGGCTAAAGAACTTCATTGGAGACCTTGGGGTTGTACCAGCTATTAAGGAGCCTATGGAGTTTTCTGTGACAACGAGGGTGCAGTTGATGTAGCCAAGGAACCAAGGGATCACAATAGATCTAGGCACATCAACAGAAAATACCACTTCGTTAGACATTGGATAGAAGAAGGACTCCTCATGGTAAAGAGGGTATCATCAG
Source organism: Lactuca sativa (assembly GCF_002870075.4). NCBI lineage: Eukaryota > Viridiplantae > Streptophyta > Magnoliopsida > Asterales > Asteraceae > Lactuca > Lactuca sativa. Next base: position 232,447,370 of record NC_056623.2, read on the forward strand.
ATGAGAACCCAACAGATCCCCTCACGAAGGGACTATGTAGGGTTAAGCATTTGCAGCATGTGAGGCGCATCGGGTTGAAGGATGATATGAGCTTTACAGATTAGATAGCTATTTCTGAAACTTGTAAAATGTAAATTGACATTTGATGATTAAATAAAAGTTGTTGTTTATTTATAAGTAAGGTTTAGCTATATCGTGTCAATTGTTTACTATTGTTTCAAATTTTGCATGTTTTGACTTCTAGAATAATTTCTTTACTCAAACACACCACAATCAGCCATATGTTGGAAGTAGATATGAATCAAGACTGTCTTGAATTGGGCTTGTAAATGTTTAAGATGTTAGACAGAGCAAAAGTTGCTACAACATTCATGAGTGTTCATAAGTTCTGAGTATTGGATTCAACCCACTCTCACTTTTATCATTTCATGGAATTTATCTCGAGTGATCGTGAGACGGTAATATCATATAAGTCTTCAAACCTAGGGATATGAGTTGTTGATAATGAGTTGGTTGTGCATTGATTGTACGAAAATTCATCGGTGACTCGATGTTATAAAACGTGCTTTTGTGTATGATTCAACAAGTAGTTAGTATAAGCATATTGTGACAACCGTCAAAATTCGAATCGGTTCTAGATTTGACTAAACTTAGTCGCACGTATAGGCACGACACATACTAGACTTAGTAACTAGAAGCTAAGTTATAACCTACTAGAAACTTGGAAACACGTAGAATCGAAGGATAATGTACTTGGATTTCACATTGGTATGTGAATTCTACAACTACTTAACTGTAGTGACTATCCATATTCGGGTCACTCTTTGACTTGAACACCTTTTCATGAATCATATCCACACATCATTCATTTTACCTAGTGGTATAAATTAGGACCGAGTCTCATAGGAACTTAAGTCAAAGTTAAAAACTAGGACTAGTATACTTGATTCCTCAATTTCGCTTGAATCTCGGAATCACTACATAGAATGCCAATAAACCGATAAAATAAGTTACAAACATTATTTATAACTATAAAAGATTTATAGTACCATGAGATAAATTGAATTCTCATAGATTCTATTGATTATGATATCCAACGATTTATTAAATCTCAAAACCCTAAAAGCCCTAAAACCTAAATTAAACTTTAACATCAAGAATTCTATAAAAATAGTTATGAAACTTATAATATTATCTTAAAATAATTAAGTTCAAGGAAATATAATCAAGGAAAATAAAAATTTAAGTCATTAATATTTACCCTTAATCTATAAGTCAAAAATCAATATTTTATGAGTAAAAACTATATTAAGGTGCATATTTTATAAAAATATGGTGTTTTTATAAAATAATTGGAATTTTATAAAAATGGAAGAGTGAGGGAACTTCTCTCCTCTTCAAAATTCGTTCCCTATCTTTCCTAGGCACCCTCTTCCCAACAATTTCAATCATTCACTTCACCCTCACACTCCATCTTCTCTTTTTCACTCTCTCTCACACTCCAACACCTACTCTACTCATTTCTCTCAAATATCTCTCTAAACTCAAGAAAATTATACATCCAAGAACAATTCTCAAGCACAAAATCTTCATCATTTGATGTTATTCTTAAAGGTAGACACGAAAATCTTTACTTTCCTTCACTTTTCTTTCAAGTTTTACAAAGTTTGCTACATTTTCTCCATCTTCTACTCCATTGTAATGAAAGATCATGAATACATAAAAATACACACACAAAATCATGGTTTTGATGATTATGGTGGTAGGATTTCACCCAAAAACAACATGCATGTTGTAAATGGTGAAATCCGAGGACCAAAACCTAAGTCAAAATCAACATAATGCACTTTTCTACAAGTTTTGGGTGAAAATCACCACATGCACCCTATGTTTTCTATCAAAAACGATTTTTTTTAACATTTCAAACTCATGATTGGTCTTCAAAACAGCATGCATGTGATGATCTTCAAGCTTAGATGCTTGATGATCAAAGTTTGTTGTTAAAAAGTTTTCAAATAGGTTTATAAAGGATTTATTCCCAAATAAATATCTAAATCAACTTTTCTGATCAAATCCAATTTTTCCCTGTATTCCACCAACAAAATGAGATGTTCTACAAATTTTCAGAAAATAATTCATTTCTCTCGAATTATTATAATTATTGCAATAAAATAGGTCAATAAATCATATAAAACAATTTCTTAGGTCTATAAATCCTAGGTAAATTCGTAGATGACCCCTATGCTAAATCATGACTTCTCATTAAGTTTCATCGATTTTTGTTACTGTTTAGCATGGTTTTGAATTTTCATTTTTTTAGCCCCAATAAATCATAAAATCACTTTAGACGATTTGAAAATGGCATCTAATAATTTTTGCAGCTTCTACACTATGTGTAACACTCAGAAAAATATTTTCAGAATTTTTCATAATGCATTACTATTTTCACCAATTTTTGTATTTATAAACGACTAATAATGGAAAAACTATTACTATCAATCCAAAATTATTGAAAAATTATCAAAAGACCTTAAGATTTAGTATAACACTAAATAAAAATTTTGATGATTTTTCAATTAAGTATAATATTTTTCTCATATTTTCTAAGATTAAATACACTTAAATCCACAAAATCGGATCACACTATATGAAAACCATCTTTGGTATTTTTCCCAGGTTATGTACACTGTAAATGAAGTTTACAAAAAATTTGGTAATTTAATTTAACTTTTTAATAATTATTCTCCAATTAATGATTATTTAAGAGGATAAAACAAATAAGAATAGGAAGACCAACTGAAAAATATCTTTTATATTTTTCACAGCTTCTACATGTATAGTAACAGTGTTACAAAAAGTTTGGGAAACTTTGGAAACACTTTTCTATTTATTTCAATTTTTATTAGATTAAATGAACAAAAATCATAAAATTGGGTTAAACAGCTTAGAAATCCATTTTTATATTTTTCCCAACTTAATAATGTTTAATAACAGTAATATAAAAAGTTTGGGAAATTTTAGAAACTGTTTTCAATTTATTTCGGTTTTTATTAAAATAAATGCACAAAAATCAAAAAATTAGGTTAAACAGTTTAGAAATCTATTTTTATATTTTTCCCAGCTTAAGTATGTCCAATGGCAGTATTAGGGAAAATGACTTAGGAGGGTAACTACCTCTTATCCGTATTCACATATTAGCAACTTCTTCTTTTTTGTACATTAGAAAGCAACTAACTTGTTTTAACTGTTTAAATTACACCAATATTACCGGCTAATACCTGTTTTAACCGGTAACTCAAAGGGAAAATGACTTAGGAGGGTAACTACATCTTATATGTGTTCACATATTGGCAACTTCTTATTTTTTGTACATAAAAAAGCAACTAACTTGTTTTAATTGTGTAACATCCCAAAAATCATGACCAAAAATTTTGTTTTTAATTTAATACTAAAATCATAATTGTCAAACCATTAATTTAATACTCCGACATCGGGGCCCGCCCGACATCAGGCGCCACCTGGCATCGAGCCCCGCTCGATATACATATTTGTCTCTCTTAGGCCCCGCCTGTCTTCGGGTCCCGCCCGCTAAACACATACAATCATATAACATGCTAACACATAAAGAAACTTACTCTACTGTATCCATGTCCTAAGAAACATACTTTGCTAATAATGAGATACGGAACATCGTCCCTACTCAGCTAGTGATGAGAGACGGAACCTCACTCACACTCACCTCTTTACCAGGCACATACAAGTATCACACAGACAACAACTATAATCTAACATGCAAACATTTCTTGGGCACCCGCCCGACATCAGACCTTGTTCTGGAATAACATACTAGCATACAATGCCTAGGGCTAACCCCCGGGTCTTCCTACTTATAGACTACATGGGCTGACATTGTGGCCTTAGACCCATTCACACAGTGAGGAGACTCACCTTACACTGCTGAAGCCCTGGCTGGAACTAGCTGAGTACGGACGAAGTTCCGTATCTCATTATTAGCAGAGTATGTTTCTTAGAATAGGGATACAGTAGAGTATGTTTCTTTATGTGTTAGCATGTTATATGATTGTATGTGTTTAGCGGGCGGGGCCCGGTGACAAGCGGGGCCTAAGAGAGACAGATTTGTATACCAATCGGCGCTCGATGCCAGGCGGGGTCTGATGTCGAGCGAGGCCCGATGCCAGAGTATTAAATTAATGGTTTGACAATTATGGTTTTAGTATTAAATTAAAAACGAAATTTTTGGTCATGATTTTTGGGATGTTACACAGTTAAAACAAGTTAGTTGCTTTCTTATGTACAAAAAATAAGAAGTTGCTAATATGTGAACACGGAGAAGAGGTAGTTACCCTCTTAAGTCATTTTCCCTTTGAGTTACCGGTTAAAACATGTATTAGCCGGTAATATTGGTGTAATTTAAACAGTTAAAACAAGTTAGTTGCTTTATTATGTACAAAAAAGAAGAAGTTGTCAATATGTGAACACAGATAAGAGGTAGTTACCCTCCTAAGTCATTTTCCCGCAGTATTATAAGAATTTTGGGTATTTTTATCATCTGGATACTATTTTTCACGAATTTATATTGTTATTAAGGCTTAAAAATTTGGAAAAATAGTTAATCACATAAAAAATTCAAGGGAAAATTTCTGGAAGACCTCTATTGTGTTCAGAATGAAAATGAAAAGTTTGAGAATTTTTGGAAACTATTTGATAATATTTTGGCTTTTTAAGAGCTTAAAACACATTTAAATGTGTTGAAATACCCTCAATGAATATTACAAAAATCTGGAAATTAATATCCAAAATTGCTTTAATCACATGAGTTATAAAATTTCAGCATTTTATAAAATGTTTGTAATTTAACAATATTAAATTTTTGACACAATATTGGCATAATTCTATTGTAGTAGTAAGTATACTAGTAGTAGATTTCAATTAGAGACTCATTAGTGTGTAACATCGTTTTAGGAATCGGTAGTGGTACACGTGGAACGTACTTCAAGTCACCATTTGCATCATCTCAATGTATTGTTAGTATTCATGCACTCCCCTATTTTTGGTTTTTATGTTTTGGGGGAGGAAAAGCATGTCCGAAAAACTATTTATTGTTCGTTGTATTTAAATTGAATTGTAACAAAGTTGTTTGCTATATTTTGCTATAATTTGCTATATTTTGCGATGTATGTCTATGCAACACGGAACATGAGAACTTATCGTCTTAAGTCCCTTCCCTTATACATTACTCCAACCATTAACTCTTTGAGCCAATGGTCATTGTGGATAGCGCTATTAGGAATTGACAACTCCTCACTCGCCCGATTGCTTTAGTGCATGATACCATATAATCTATGGAACGATAAGTATAGATCTTGACAGGGCATCAGTCATAGGATTGGTTAGGAACTCGTTGTTTGCTCATACACATACAACTTGTTACTTATTATAGCAATAAACTTGTTTATTTATTTATGGTAATGAATTTTATTTCTCATTATAGCAATGAACATTGTTTCTCATTATAACGACGAACTTTGTTTATACAAACTTATTTAGTCATTTTAGCAATATATTTTTATCTATGGAAACTTATATCAAAACTTTGATTTTGATTCATGAAACCAATATTATTTTTAACTTGCGAGCTCACCAACTATTTTTATAGTTGACGCTCGTTTTACATGCTTTTTCAGGAATCGTCGAGTAAGTGGCACTTAGGGACACTTCACTGTTAGGAACATTCGCATGTGTTGTATTCCAATTTTCATTGTAATTTCTTTTAAAAGTTGTTCAAACCCATTGTAAATTTGTAATGATTTTTAATACTATGGTTGGTGTTGTCTTTTAACTTTTGCTATGAAACCCTTTACATTGCCACGCCTCATGTTTCTGCTTTAGTGGGGTGTGACACATATGATTCAAAGTTTATCTGTTCCTTTTGGTTATTGGAGGATTAGAAGCAATATCTAGGCCCCTCGATGATTTTGTTTTGACCTATGCGTCGGGCCCGGTCAGAACCAAATTGATGTGTTCAGTTTAGTTCTATGTCAAACAAATCGGAAATCGGGAAACAAACTGTTAGAAAATAAGTATGACATTGTTCCATGTATTTTTCCGGCTGATATCTAGAATAGAGGATTATATGATCACTTATCTTAAATGGAAGGTCATCTTAGTTCCGCGAGACTTTGAAAGAGCTACGATTGTTGGTCGGTTCCTGAAGTCATACCTGTAACTACAGTTATTAGACTTATCCAAGTGGGAGACTATTGGATAAAGTGTCTAAGTCCATAACTATATTTAGTATGTACTTGATCCAGTTTGGCATGGTCCATTTGGGTTGCATGGCATCATAATAATTGGATAGACAAAATGAGAAAAGGACACTTATGGTTTGTTAATATATTATAATTTCTAATATATTAATATGAAATCATATTATTTAATTAGTATTGATCGAGAATTAATTTGGAATTAATTTTGTTAAATATATGGGGATTGATTTGTAAATCATTCATTCTTATATAGTGGGCTTATGGTCCATGATTCACTAGATTGGGCTAAGACCCATTGGGTGCTCCATGGATGCTCGATGGAGGTTAAAGCCCATGGATCATGGGGGAAATGAAAAGCCATGCACATTAGGGTTTACATGGTGTAACCCTACATGTGACACACTATATAAAGAACCTCATATGGAGTAAAATCGACACTAAGACTAAAAGGGTGAGGGCTAGCCGATTTTTGTGATCAAGTGTTCTTCTCTCAAGTTATTCCAAGAGTTGTGGTGTTGTGTGAAGCATTTGAGGCATCACATTTGGGGTACTAGTCTCACAAAGTCTTAAGTAATCCAAGCTACAAGAAAGGTATGTTATTCTACTAGTTTTTATATTACAAGTACCCAATGCCATGCTAGTTAGAATGAGAACCTTGGAAAACTTAAATTTGCATGAATATTAGAGAAAACATAGATCCAAGGTTTCTAGGGTTGCATGTACACCATAGGAGTGTTAGAATGCTCAAAACCTATCAATTACTTACTTCCAAAGTATGATTGACTGTGGATGTGTAAGTCCCCAAGTTCGCTTGTGTATCAATCAGATCCGTTTGATGGTGCAGAATCCCAATCAAACGGATGATGCCAGATCAAAATAGAAGAGAAGGAGAAGAAGAATAAATTGAATATAATGTATTGATGATATGAATGAAGATCCTTACAAGAGATTCACACACACACACACACACACACTATTCTTCTCTCTAGTTTTCTCTCTCTAGATCACCTTAGAATACACACACTTAAGCTCCTCTAGACCGTACACTCTCATACACCCCTCACCCTATATATATGACACAATGGCCACCAGCCGTACATCCACTAGCCGTACAACCGTGTACGACCGTACACATGAGTACGGCCGTACAAACGACTACGGTCGTACACAACTAAAACACACATACAGTCGTAAACACCAAGCTGTTTACGGTCCTAAACTGAAAAATATATTTTCCTAGAAAAGTAAAGTATAAACCATATTTTTAGACCCAACAATCTCCCCCTTGGTTTATAGCTTTCTTTTCTAAGTGAACCAAAAAGCTCCCCCTAAAAAGTAGCTAGCTTTTCTTGTCAATCTGTAGTTGGAGCTTGGCTTCAACGTTAATTTTCAATTTCTTCACTGCTTCAAGATGAACTTGATGAATCTTCAATGAATGACTTCATCTTGAGCATTTGGGCTTTTCTTCAGATTTTGACATTGAATGCAAATTGGGTGACGAGGCTTCTTGAAAAGATTCTTGAAAGATAGCGCTTTCAGCTTGAGAATAACAGAGAGAACTACAAAGAGAACTAATCCTCTAGATCACTTTAGTAGGTACATATATAGCAGCAAACTGATTGAGGAGGCTTCAATGCAATTCGTCACATAATCTTCAAGTCAGCTTCACCTTGCTTTTAGGGTTGGAAGATTGTATGTTGAATGAATAATCTTTATTTTTTGTTCCTTCGAATGAGAATTCTTCAATGATCACTGATGAAGCCTTGACTCAAAAAATCTCGACATAGTCTCCCTGAGTCTCATCTACAATTGAATTTACATTTCAAGACAAAACAAAACTAAAAGAAAACTTAGCACACAATATTTTTGGATTTTTCATATTTTCTAAAAAATAAAACAAAAATAAAACTGTTTTTGAAATTTTTTTTTAATTCTCCCCCTAAATTTGTGTATGAAGGAAAACTATGAACAAATTTAACAAAAACAAAAATATTTGGAATCAAAGTTGTGAGACAGTCTTAACTTTGTTTATCAGTATCTTCACCTTTATGAATAGATATGGTCAATTTTCGGTATTGTGGTCCACTTAAACACGAAAGATATCGACAAACTTTTCTAAATAAACTATTTTGCTGACAACGACCACGGGTATTGTTGTCCACTTAAATTAAGCAACGAGATCTATAGACAGCCTCTAAATGTTTAATTTTAGTTGCACTAGAATGTGCTCCCCACTTCCTGATATACCCTGGTTATCAAGAACTTCCTAAGGACTCCTTACTTTAGGTGAGTAAACAATTATTAAGGAGGAAGTCAGATTTAGAGATAGATGCATATGTTGTGTCCCAGGTCAGATCTCTTTCAATCACATAAAGGGGACAACATCAGACTAACAGAGATAGAGGGATTGAGAGGTAGAATGTTGCATATGTTGTGTCCCAGGTCGGATCTTCCAATCACATAGAGGGGACAACGTATGGCTCACAGAGAGAAAGAATTTCATAGATAAGGAGGTGCGTAGAATTAGAGTTGCATATGTTGCAATCCAGGTCGGATCTCTTCCAATCACGTAGAGGAAGCAACATATGACTGACATATAGATAGAAAGAAAATAATTTCTATAGACCTACTTTATCAGAACCCCCCAGTCGTCCTATTAGAACCAGAATCAAGGACATATGTCCGTACAACAAGGAAAAGTTAAGCCACAATTCTAGATGTGTATTAATTTAGTGTATCCTGTAGGTTCCCGTGTTTATCTCGCTGCTCACTCTACCCAAGCATCGTATGGTCAGTCCAAACAATCCTATCTAAATCAACAATGTCAAATCCTTCGTGCCTACCAGCGCATCGAACATAGAGTCTAGACAATTCATATTCAGTCCCTTACACATGTTTTAGACTACCCGTTATCACTTTCTTGATATCGCTTCCCAAATAATACCTACTAACGGAAAACTATAAGAAAGAAAATGATTGTCTTCAAAACGAAAAAGTGTAAGATAAATTCAGGAGTATCGAGAAGAAAAATCAAACCGTAAGTCACCGATTGAATTTGCATCCAGAAGGTCTGAGAACCACATGCATAATCTCATAACAGATCCGAAAATTATTCATGTCAGTAAGCACTAACCCCATGTGATCCTCTCCTTTCTTCCTTTCCCCCAAAGGACACATACTCCCAAACAATGTTCTGAGTGTTGCACAGTTGAGATATGCCTCCTATCATGTGCTTGGAACAACCACTACCAACAAACCGAAGTCTGATGATATGCCTCCATAGTTGCTCCGAAACAGAGTGGGATCAGTTGGTCTTTGGAACCCAGTCCATTTTGAAACTGGGTTGACCTTTGTCATCCTTGCACGGTACTCTCTCCCATGACTTATCCTGTTTATCACAAACAGAAGATGATGAAATATTAGAGTCATTAGAAGATTTGGGAGTTTTCACCTTTGGGACCCATCTATATTCGGGTTTAACCCATTTCTTGTTCGATCTGATGGGAGCCTTGTCTCTTGGTTTTAAACTTGAAGCTAACCATCGAGATGACTTTGATTTTGGCTTCACGGGAGCATCTCTTGGATAGGACTTCTTAGCCGGCATTCCCTTCTTGTTCTTGGGGGTTAGATTCTTGGCCTTGTGGGATTTATTCTTACCCTTCTGCGCATTCCAGTCACCATTGTGTGATTGTGACCTCGAAAGTTTTCTTTTAAAAAATCCCCCACTTTGCGCATTCTCCCAGCCTTGTGCGTAGTAGGGAACGTATGCGCGATTAAGACAATTTCTGGCAATGTGTCTAGGTGATCCATAGTGAATACATGTCTTTTTCTTCACCGGGAAGTTGTTTCTTCCTACCCCTGGTGGCATATCCTTTCCTTGTCTCTTGTTTTTCCCACATGCACAGTTGCAGCAGGCACTCTGTATAACTTGTGTTGGTGGCCTGTATTTATCAACAGCAGGCTTGTTAGGAGTAACAGAATTACAAGCAATAGAGTTCGAAGCAACAGATTCATAGTTCAAGGAGTCATTGGATTGTTCAATAGTTTCTCCTTATTCTCATCTTCTACTGCTTTACCATATACCATAAATGGTTCTCGGTCAATCTCTTCCTGAGTCAAAGGTTTGACACCCTCATAACCTATTCCTACTTGTTGTTGATCCTTCCATTTCATTTGAAGTTCAATTATTTTAGCAACTCTATCACTTGACACATCGAATTTTTTGAAATTAAAGTCGGCATTTGCAAATCGAGTTTTTAATGTGTCAAGTTCAGCAGTTACAGTGTCAAAATCTTTCTTAAGATATTTATAATTGACACATTTATCACTGTACTATGCTTGTAATTTTTTATAGTCTTTTGTCTTGGCCTCTAATTGCTATTTCAGGGGTTTCTAGCATTTCCTAAGTTGATATCCGTCATATTTTAATTCCTCATTTTCTCTTTTTAATAAATCAATTTGATCTCGGAGAAATTTAATAGTAGTTTCACAAGATGGAGTACATGAAACTTCATTTACTGGAATGGATGCGGAACTCATTTTTATATAAAAAAATTGATTTTTTTTTCGATAAAAAAAAATTAAAAATGCTAAATTGGAATCGGAATAAGGAATCCTTTTGAATTAAATTGCGAAGATTTGGAACAGGATACTTGCTAGATGGGTTGGTAATGAATCAGGGGACCCGGGTTCGATCCCTGGCACCCTCAATATCTCATTTGATTATTTGCTGCTGCTGCGAAGTGTATAAATTTTAAACGAGCAAGATGCTTAACATGTTGCCTTGTAGCTCAACTGGTAAGGCGCGTGGTTTATCCATTAGGGGACCTGGGTTCGATCCCAGGCAACCCCCAAAATTGATTTTTTTTAAGTGTAAAGGGTGCAAACTTTGGACTCTATGCGAGGACGGCCGTACACCGACGACCATGAACGTTGATGGGCCATACACCTGCTGGCCGTACACGGGTTTACATGGTTTTACGGCCGTACACCCTTCAAAGGACAATAACTCTTTGATGGCCGTACACCCTTCAACAGTTATAAAAAAAAGGCGTTTTTGACTCTTTTTGCTCCAAAACTCGATCAAAAACTCGTTTTTATCAAAAATGCAAAGAACAAACCCCCCTTATTTTGCCAAAATCTATCCAAAAATGCAGAAATCCTTTAAAAATAAGATCAAATAAGCTCCAAATCTATCAAATTGATTGATACAATCCAAGCTCTGATACCAATTGTAAGTCCCCAAATTCACTTGTGTATCAATCAGATCCGTTTGATGGTGCGGAATCCCAACCAAACGAATGATATCCGGATCAAAATAGAAGAGGAGGAGAAGAAGAATAACTTGAATCTAATGTATTGATGATATGAATGAAGATCCTTACAAGAGATTCACACACACACTATTCTTCTCTCTAGTTTTCTCTCTCTAGAACACCTTAGAATAATCACACTTAAGGTCCTCTAGACCGTACACTCTCATGCACCCCTCACCCTATATATATATGAGACAAGGGCCACCAGCCGTACACCCGTGTACGGCCGTACACAGGAGTACGGCCGTACACAAGACTATGACCGTACACAACTACAACACACATACAGCCATAAACACCAAGCTGTTTACGGTCCTAAACTGAAAAATATATTTTCCTAGAAAAGTAAAGTATAAACCATATTTTTAGACCCAACAGGATGTTTGAATAATCTTATTATTCGGTAAGTAAAACATGCAAAGAGAAACACAAGAATAATCCAATCCAATATGGTCTCAACCATATTGATTACACATTACTCATTGTATAATGTTTCGACTAATCTACTTAATACTTGAATTAAAACACCAGTTATCCCATGCTCCAAGCATGGGCACTATGTTTTCCTATGGTCCTTACCTTGTGAAATAGATCCGTCAAACACATTTCCAATGATGCTCATTTCACAATTCCCTAACCCTTATTATAAGTGTAAGAATACAAAATTCTTGCCACTATTAGAATATTTTCAGATCTAAACTCACATGCAATTATACTTTTGTAATGTCAAGGCACCAAAGTCACAGTGAGTTTGTCAATGATATTACATAGCATTCCATTTGGAGATTGTTACAAGACAACTCTATAGATATGGAGTCTCACATTCAAAGTACATTCCTTTGAACATTCTTCTTGCATAAAAGTTTCTAACCTACACATAGATTCTTAATATCCAACTCCTATTATGGAAACATTTCCATATTTACCATATAACAACTCATTCTTAATAGAATCCTATCTATTCATAATAATGTCAATATGATCCATTCATTACTATACTTCCAACTGCCCATAATTGACCAATCCTTAGCGAACATTAGATTTGGAATAGACAGAATGATCGAATATTACCGTAGATGTAATTGATCCTATACCCAAATCATATGGAATACGATTCATAATGTTTTACATAAAGACATGATACTTGACCAGTCATTTGCTATAATATTGCCATATATAGAATTCTTATGTTGAAACATTTCAACATGACATTTATGACCAAGTCTATTAAAATTTCAATCTAAGTTTTTAGATTCGAAATGAAGTGTGATTGCCTCTCCCTTAAATCCTTCTATAGCGAAACAACTTTTCAAACTTTGCAACTTTGCAAATCAAACTTTGTTTCTTATAAATAACATTGCCAACTCGCAACACCTATCATAATGATTATGCTCCCACTAGTACAATAATTATTTCGTTACTAGCATAACACTTATGCTCCCACTAGCTTTGGCATGTACCCAGAAATCAGCTGGACTTCTAGAAATCAATACGTATTGACTTTCCTACCAAAGTTCAGATTTCTGATACAAGATGCTTCGACAAGACTTTATCTAGGCTTCTCAAACTCATACACCTTTCTTTAGATAGTCCAGATGTGTGTCTAAACTATCTCAGAACTTGCAACAGTAAGTCCCGAATTTCCAGACAATCTGCTATTTCTCACAATTCGAGCTATGAAGACGGATGCCAGAATAATAATTGAATTTGAGAATGCAATTAACACAACTACTATTTCTTAAAATCTACTTATTGAAAGCGTTTCCTCACAATCATTTTATGAAGCAGTGAGAAACCTTTGCCACTTAGATTTTATGGTGCATGTGCTCCTATCCATGTGAATTTTTCATAACCATAATCACAAGACAAGGTTTGTGACAAATCCGAACTCATATGGACTGAACTTGTTCAATCTTAATTTCTTGCCATTTGGTAGAACAAGGATTACCATTGCTTCCAAGTTATTGAGCAACTCACCCACTCTGATCAATGTACTTTCACTGATCAAGGTGCTTTTCCTTATGCAATCAAATGAGGACTCATAGAACTCACACACATAGTCGACTTAATTGGAATGGGCACATAAATAAGAATATGTCAACACGATAGGTTATAGACCTCAAGTCGTGTGCTAGTGATAAACAATAGGTTTATTCTTGATTAGTTCTTGAAGTTATTCAAGATCATTAAGACTCCTACTAACCTCTTAACATATAGGATTCTATTGTCAAGAACCATTCCTTGAAAAACAAATAATCAAGAGTTAGAACAGGTTCTTGTCAATAAAAATACTTCATTTAATTGGTCTTAGTTGGTCTTTGTTTTAGCCAAAATATCACAACTACCAATTCAAAATATGCATGAGCAAGAAAACTTTGTACTCCACATTTCATGATGTGTTATAAACCTACTTAGAATATGTTATTAATAACTCTAAGACTCAATTTTGGAATGAAGTATGACTCATCCTCTTGATTTTAACCATTTTAACAATTCCCGATACCTCTCCTTAGTCATATAAATGCACTAAGGTATCCGTAGAAGATCAATTGTGACATGGTTCCATAATCATTAGGATGATCATAAAACACGATACTAAAGTGCTCTCATTTCCTTTCAGATTGGAGAAACTTTTATCTTCTGCCTAATTGATTCTTCTTATTCGTTCTGCTATACTTTGAAACTTTTCAAAGTATTAGAATTACACTTAATCTTGTAAGTATAACCATATTTACTAAACTTTTAGTAAATTATAACGATTAGCCTTTATCATTCTTTGTGGTGGACCTAACCAGTTCACAATAATGTGTACTAGATCTCCTAGACCTTCACTTGACTCGCATACTTATGCGAACAAGGAATTAGTCTTAATTTTCCTAAGTACCAAGATTTTCATACTTCATATAATTCAAATCACATGATTCCAAGTTTATGTCCAGTTGAAACTTGGGCGATGAAAATCTTTCCTTACTTAGAAAATTATGACACTATCACAATCGATATAACTAAGAATCAAACATTTTCAACATTGCTATTACTCGAAACATATAAACAACAATTTTCACAAATGTCATTGCAAAGAAACATAAAATAAGATAAAATCAAAATTTTCTTTATTTATAAAATGCAGAAAACGTGTCATTACAATGCAAATACATATGAAAATTATGTTTCTAAATATTCCTAAGCAATCTATCATAACTCCTAAGCAGCCGCTTAACCATCTGATCATCGAACCATGCGATCAGAATCCACTTCTTCATGATCAGACTCGGCATGTTATTTCCTTTAAGCTTCCTTCTTTCTCTTTGATTCTGCAAAACATCAAAATGTAACTTTACATCATGTAATAAGAATCACTAAATGGGAACTTAATAGAGTTAGATAATGGACTACCTGGAGTAGAGTCATACATTTTGACTTTACCATCCTTGCGATCCTTTCGGTAGATACGAAAGCTTCGCATCCAATGCCCTTTCTCGTGGCAATAGAAACAAACAGACTCTTTTGGAATGGCACAGGAGACAATCTCAGACTTAGCCTTTCTCTTTACCATTTGGTCAAACGGTTTGACCTTGGCCGTCCATTGGGAAGAGAAAACTTTTCTGGACTTCCAATGTTGCCATTGCCAATATCCATGGATGTTTGGGAGATTGATCTTCCAATCCAATTTTCTTAACCAGTGTGCCAAATCATTGTTGATTCAGCAACAATTAGCAAACAGGTAAGATCAATAAGGGTCATGTCATGATCTGTCCTATAGTAGTGTTCAACAAACTGACCATACGACTTGGGAAGTGATTGAAGAACCAAATCAAGAGCCAACTTCCTCGGGAAAACGACACCCAAATTTCCCAGCATGTCAATATGCAACTTCATCTCCAAGACCTGAGCACATACATACTTTCCATCTTCTTATTTGCTTACCAATAGGGCTTGAGTGACCTTGAACTTTTCAAGTCAATGAACACGTGGGTCAGGGAGAATAATTGGAGGACGTGGAGGAAGTGAAGTATGATTTCTAGTTCCATCATTGCACGACAAAGAGATTAATCTTTCTCCTTGATCGCCATGTAGGAATATTATCTTCATGAGGAAAGCTTTTTTCCAAAAGGATAAGGAAGACGATAGTTGTCAAAAATAAACATCTATAAGGGGAGAAATTCAATTAAGTTGATTTAATCCATAATATAACACCCAAATGAAATATTAATGGTAGGATCGAACACAATAATTCACAATTCGGAAGAGGGATGTTGTAATCCAATTGTAAATTATTTGTCGGTAGGTAAATGACGATTTACCAATTCCACCACGAAAACGAACTTTTAAACGAATTAGGTTTTAAATGAAATTCCTAGATCTTTTGAGATTCATTAAACTTTTTAATGGCATGTTTAATCACGATTATGACCTTCAAGTTTGTGACTGGGATACCAAGGATCAAAAACAAGGTGTGAATAACCATGCAAATTAGCTTGGTACTCTCGAAGTCATTTATCACCTAATCAATGTGTCGGTTAACCACACATGCTCCATTGATCTATGAAAAACTACGAGCTACCCATTTTCATCCTTCATTAGTTCCATATTAGCGCATCGGTTAACCACACACGTTCCACTAATGACCAACAAGGCACAATGTGCAATTTCATGGATTAGCACCAAATTCACATTTTTCCTAAGTAACTAAGATTGGGAATTTATAAAACATTTAGTTACTTGGTATTTCATTATACTTACTAATGAAATTTTGTGTCCTATCCTACCCACTCGGCTGACGACCCTCCACTGGTTAAGGGTGTGGTGGGTAAGAGTCTATACCCAATAGTGGTCATTTTACAGGCCGTTTCCTTAAACACCCCTTATAGACCAGCTTCGTTAATGAGGCATACAAACGGTAAGACTGACTTTTAACTTATACATATATTATATATTAGACTTTTAATTTTATATAGTATAAGGGTGTATTTTACACATTTAAAATACTAAGTGGTTTAATCTATTAATAAATTAGACTGTTAATTTAACTAAACTTAAATCATGTGATTATGAAGTTATTAATTCTCTATTTTAATTAAACACTTAATTAACTTAATAAAACCATAAGGGTGTAATCTGAACTATTCAAAATATCGAGGTTCTAAATTTAAGATTTCAAAATTAAGGCAATTAATTAAACTTTGAGTTACAAAACCAAGAGTTGCACATTTGAACCTTTTCAAATTACTAGGGTTTTAGAATTTAATGTTTCATAATTAAAACCTTTTAAATTCTAAAATTTGAGGACAAATTTTAAAACGTCTTGAAAACTCTTGGATCAATTTCACAACAATTAAAATAATCATATAATTAACTATATCACAAAATTGACCTAATGTAATTTCATATAGCAAGATGATTCAAATTCTACAAATAATATGTTTTTCACAAAATCAAGTAATTATCTTAAAATTTGACAGTCATCATTTAATTGGATAAGGATAATCATTACCTTATTAGAAAAATCGAATTATATGATATAAAATAGTTTGTGGTAATGATCCTAATCAAATTCTGGCCAAGAAACTCGAAAACCTGTAAACAGATGACCCAACTCGTCGAGTTCATGGCATGGACTCGTCGAGTTGGACTAACTCGTCAAGCTCCCTCATGGGACCCGTCGATTCTAGTAGTCAGAGGCAAAAAAAGAAGCTTTTTCAACTTTGAAAATAACACAATTGCATCAATATAACAGAAAACACCATAGGCTCTGATACCACTGATGGGTTTTGAGCACTATAACATCCCTATGGTGCACATACAACCCTAATGCTTTGGATCAAAGTTTTCTCAATTTATATATGAAATTAAATTATCCATACCTATAACTAGCATACAACTTTGATATTTGAAACATAAAAACTAGTTAGATGAATACCTTTTTGTTGTAGCTTGTAATCCTTGGCCTTTAAAGAGCTTAGTACCTCAAGTGTGATACTTATAATGTGTCACAAACACCAAAAGCAAATGGAGGATGATGAGAGTGAGGCTAGGAGGCATGTAAAAAACGACTAGGGTTCTTCTTGGAACTCTTAGGGCCATTTTTTGTGAGGCTAGGGGTTACATTTATAGTGTGGAATTCCTAGGGTTTCACTTGTAAACCCTAATTCACTTCCTTGGGCCTTTAATCCAATAATCCATATGATAAATCCTTTGGACTAACTCTTCATGGATTCACACATAAAATTAGTCCATCGTAATCAACATGGATCATTAGCCTAAACTATATATATCAATCCCTGTTAATTTAATCAGTCTCTTTTGATCACTAAAGTAATTCCAAATTAATTCTAGACCAATAACAATTAACTAATATGATTTATCAATTAATATATTATTCTTATAATATATTAATAAATCACAAATAACCTCTTTCTCAAATATACATCCTATCTAATTGCTCCGGTGAAGGTAGCCTAAAAGGACCATGCCAATATCGGGTCCAGTACATTCTAATTATTGTTATGGGATTAGAAACCTAATCCAACAGCATTGTAGTCTTGGACATGTCAACAAGTAATGTAGAGCCCAACTCCAAAAGAATGGACTGTTTGAGTCATTTGACCTAAAGTCGGATGACACGTGCCAATCTTGTCTGCTTGGAAAGATGACTAAGCCACCTTTCACTGGTACTTGTGAAAGAGGTGAGGGATTATTGGATATCATACACACCGATGTGTGTGGGCCCTTTAGATCCACCACAAGGGATGCAAATCGTTTCTACATGACTTAATCAAGTACAAGTCAGAAACCTTTGAAAAGTTCAAAAATTTTAAGCAAGAAGTAGAGAATCAATTGGGCGGGAAGATAAAGAAGCTCCAATCCGATCGAGGTGGTGAGTATCTTAGTATCGAGTTCCATGACTATCTTAAGGAATGTGGAGTTGTTTTGCAATTGACGCCACCTAGGACACCGCACTTGAATGGTGGGGCTGAGAGGAGCAATTGAACCTTGTTGGACATGGTTCGTTCCATGATGAGTTGAACTTCATTACCTATCTCATTTTAGGGGTATGTCTTAGAGACTGCCACCCATATCCTTAATCTAGTCTCGACTAAGAAGGTTACCAAAACACCTCATGAGATGTGGATAGGGAAGGTTCCCTCATTGGCACATATCAAGGTTTGGGATTTCGAAGCTTTTGTAAGACGAGAGTCTCACGACAAGCTTGAACCTCACAGAGAGCAATGTATTTTCATCAGCTATCAACAAAACTCCGTTGGATATCTCTTCTGCAGACCGAGTGACAATGTTGTCTTCAATGCGAGAAGAGGGGTTTTTCGAGAGAGAAAACTCATATGCCAAGAGGACAGTGGGAGGAAAATTGACATTGAAGAGCTTCAAGAATCAAGTGATAAAGGAAACTCATGTTGGATAAGGTGTCTAAGTCCATAACTATATTTGGTATGTACTTGACTCGAGAGTAGCATGGTCCATTTGGGTTGCACTTCACCGGGACAATTTGAAGGATGGACTTTTGAGAAGAGGATAATTATGATTTATTAATATATTATAAGTTCTAATATATTAATATGAAATCATATTATTTAATTAGTATTGATCAAGAATTAATTTGGAATTAATTTTTGTGATCAAAAGAGACTAATTAAATATAAGGGTTTGATTTGGTAAATCATTCATTCTTATAAAGTGGGCTAATGACCCATAGTTCTTTATGTTAGGCTAAACCCATGTGGTGACCCATGGATACTCCATGGAGGTTTTAAACCATGGAGAATGAGGGATATTGAAGGTCATTAGGGTTTACATGGTGTAACCCTAGTTTGCCACACTATATAAAAGACCCTAAGGCTACAAAAATTGGCACCTATGTGATCTTAGAAGAGTGCTAGCTAATTTTGTGAAGCAAGGAATTATCTCTCTAGTTCTTCCATGTGTTGGTGGTGATTTGTGGTTCCATTTGAGGCATTCACACTATTGGTGCTAGGCTCTTAAAGCTTCAAAGTTTTCAACTACACTAAAAGGTATGTCATCTAACTAGAATTTTGTAGTATAGATACTCCATTTTATTCTGGTTAGGATGATGCTTTGGAATTTTGAAAGTTTGCATGTATATTAGAGAAAACATAGATACAAAGCATCTAGGATTGCATGTAAACCATTGGAGTGTTAGAATGCTCAAAACCCATCTGTGGTATCAGAGCCTAGGATTGTTTTCCATTATACTTGATGCTACTTGCTTTCAAATGCTTCAAAAATCATTTTTCTGCTTTCTGGACAGTGGAATCGCCGAGTCCACTGGGGAACTTGCCGAGTCCCCTCACAAATCTGACCAACTCGCCGAGTTAGTTCATGCACTCGACGAGTTGGTGCTCCGAAGTGTTAATTTTCGAGGTTTAAGGCTGGAATTGGATTAGGATCATTACCCTAAACTGTTTTTGAACTTATAAACATGTTTTTGATGTGGTAATGAACATGTTGATCCAATTTAAAAGATAATTGTCAAATTTTCATGTTTTGTATTAGTTTATATGGTTAGGCTAATTACATGAAATTTGTTTGATTTGAATTGTCTTGTTCATATGAGCTTAATTGAATCTTCTATGAATTACTTGATTATAGTATTAGTTAAATAATGTTTTAAATGTTTTTAATGGACTCCATAACTTGTCCTCGAGTTATGGATGTTATGGAACATGAAAAGTTTTTTTTATTAAAGATGTCATTAAACTCATATGTTATGGACTTGAAGAGTTTTGACAGGTTTCAAAACTTGCCCTCAAGTTTTTGAATTTGTAAAGTCTCACTAAATGAAACTTTAATTCCAAACCTTATAATTTTAAAAGTTAAAATTCAACCATTATACTATTATAATATTATAGGTTTGATATCTATATCTATATCTATATATATATATATATATATATATATATATATATATATATATATATATATATATGTATAAGACAAGTCGGTTTTGCCGTTAGTAGGCCTCATTCACGAAGCCGGTCAATAAGGGGGGAGGGGGGATAAGGTTACTGCCTATAAAATGGTGGTTTAATGGGTGTCCACTCTCACCCACCACTTCCTTGATTGGTAGAGGGTCGTTAGTCGAACGGGTAGGACAAAGACTATAATTCTCATTAAAAGTATATAAATTATCAATCTTAGTTACTTTAGGAAAATGTGAAATTGATGCTAATCCATGAAATTACACTTTGCACCTTACCAAGTCATTGATAGAGCGTGTATGGTTAACCGACACATTAACTTGGATTGGTAAGGGTGGCAAAGGGTAGCTTAATGTTTATCATAAGGTCAATGGAGCATGTGTGGTTAACCGACACATTGATTAAGGTGATAAGTGACATTGAGAGTACCAAGTACATTTGCCTGGTTATTCACACCTTGTTTGTGATCCTCGGTATCCCAGTCACAAACCTGAACGGCATAATCGAGATTTAAACATGCCATTGAATTGTTCAATGAATCTAAACGGATCTAGGAGTTTCAATCCAATTAAAACTTAATAACAATTTCGTTTTTCATGGTGGAAATTGGTAAATCGTCATTTACCTGCCTTCAAATATTTTGCAAGTTGGATTACGTCATCCCTCTTCCAAATTGTAAAATATTATGTTGGGTCCTAGCCTTAATATTTCATTTTGGGTGTTATATTAAGGACTCTTTATCTAATCAAAACTTTGTCTTTCTTTATTTTCAGATGTCTTCCAACACTGCTTCTGGCTCAAACCCTACCGACTCCTTCTCTCTCATGAACTTTGTGGGAGAGTCATCTTTGATGGGACTAATTTCAATGATTGGATTAGGAACATCAGGATGGTCACTCACTACGAGGACAAGGAATATGTCCTCGACAAGGAGCTTAAGGAAATCGATGAGTCTTCTGTTACTCCTTAGGAGATTGCTGATTTCAGTGCACATGAGAAAGATGCCACCAAGGTAGCTTGTATCATGCTTGCCACCATGTCTCCTAAACTCCAAAAGTCCTATGAGGACTTCTACCCTTTTGAGATGCACCAGGACCTGATGGAAAGATACCATCAGAGTGCCCGTCAAGAGCGGTATGAAATCATCTGCTCCATGATTACAACAAAGATGAAGGATGGTGAACCCATCACAGGCCACTTGCAGAAATGAAAGTTTTGTGGACTGTCTACTCAATATGAATGTGAACTTTGATGAGGAGTTGGCTATAGATATTATTCTACACTCCTTACCTCCATGTTATGATCAGTTTCGTATGACTTATCATATGAACAAGGAGGAAGTCACTTTGAGCAAGCTTCAGGGCCTTTTAAGCACTGTTGAAAGTGGTCTCAAAGGTAAAAATGTTGTAACCACTCCTACTGCTAATGCCCCTTTTTTGGCAATTGGGCAAGGTAAGGTGAAGAAGAGGAAAGCTCCTTCCAAGAGCCGCAAGGGAAAGTCTCTTGATGGATCATCTTCAAGTGGAACCAAAGAAGGTTCTGCTACTCCCTTGACCATCCAAAAAGAATCAGAGTGTTTCTATTGCCATGAAAAAGGGCACTGGAAGCGAAGCTACCCCAAGTACTTGCAGGATATCAAGGATGCGAAGGTTAAACCCACCCATGCAGGTATTTATATTATTCTATCTAAAAACTTATCACATACTAACTCTTGGGTGCTTAACACAAGTAGTGAATTTCACATTTGTTTTAATGTGCAGGGCCTAAAAAGAAGTAAGGAAGTGGAGCACGGGAAGATAAACTTGATCATGGGGAATAAGAAGGTTTCACCTGTCACCAAGTTTGGAGTTTTTTCTTTATTGCTTAGTAGGGGTTAGAAATAGATTTGAATAATTATTGCTACTCATCTGATATGGCGAGAAATATTATTTTTGTTCATGGTTTGTACAAACAAGGTTTCACATTTCGTTTGATAATGAAATTGGTGCAATAAATTCTTATTATAATGGTATTTTTTATTTTAGAGCATTACCTTGTAATGGTGTATATGAAACTGTGATGGTTGTAGACAACTTAGGAAATAATATGTTGCATATCGATTCTTCTAATGATTTGGATAAGGCATCCTTGTAACATTGTCGTCTTGGACATGTCAACAAGAAGCGCATAGGCTAACTCCAGAAGGATGGAGTTTTAGAGTCCTTCGACTTAAGGTCGGATGACACTTGCGAGTCTTGTTTTCTTGGAAAAATGACTAAGTCACCCTTCACTGGTTCTTGTGAAAGGGGTGAGGGTTTGTTGGATCTTATACACACTGATGTGTGTAGGCCCTTCAAAAACGCCACAATGGATGCTAACCGCTTCTATGTGACTTTTACTAATCATTACGACAGATATGGTTGTATCTACTTAATCAAGCATAAGTCAGAAACCATTGAGAAATTCAAAGAGTTTAAATAGGAAGTGGAGAATCAGTTAGACAGAAGATAAAGATGCTCTGATCCGATCGGGGTGGTGAGTATCTTAGTATCGAATTCCTGGACTATCTTAAGGAGTGTGGAATTGTTTCACAGTTGACGCCACCTAGGACACCATAGCTTAATGGTGAGGCTAAGAGGTGCAACCGAACCATGTTATACATGGTTTGTTCCACGATGAGTTGAGCTTCGTTACCAATCTTATTCTGGGGGTATGCCTTGGAGACTGCCGCCCATATCCTTAATCGAGTCCCAACTAAAAAGGTTGCCAAAACACCTCACGAGATGTGGACAGGGAAGGTTCCCTCGTTAGCACACATCAACGTTTGGGGTTGCGAGCCATTCATGAGGCACGAGACTCATGACAAGCTCGAACCTCAGAGTGAGCGGTGTATTTTCATCGGCTACCCACAGAAGTCCTTTGGATATCTCTTCTATAGACCGAGTGACAATGCTGTCTTCGTTGCGAGGAGAGCAGTATTTCACGAGAGAGGGCTCGTATTCCAAAGGGACGGTGGGAGGCAAATTGACCTTGAAGAACTTCAAGAGTCAAGTGGTGATGGAACCTCAAACACTCGCGATCAACCTGAGGAGGAAACTCTTGTTGAGCCGATTGACGAGTCTGTACCTTTGAGGTGTTCCGGTAGAGTTAGAGTTCCACCTGAGTTTTATGGTTTCCATATTACTGCAAAAGGTGATACATTTATCAATGATAACACACTGGTAAATCTAGATGAACCTAACAATTATAAGGAAGCCGTGTCAGGCCCCTAGTCTGCTAAATGGAAAGAGGCTATGGACAGGGAGATTCAGTCGATGTATGAAAATCAAGTTTGGAACTTGGTTGACAATGTACCGGGTCATAAGACAGTCGGGAGCAAATAGATCTTCAGGAAAAAGACCGACAGGGATGGGAAAGTACACACTTATAAGGCGTGACTGGTCGTGAAGAGCTTTACTCAAACTTTGGGAGTTGACTATGATGAGACCTTCTCACTAGTAGCGAAGATTAAGTCAATTAGGGTTATGCTAGCCATAGCTGCATTTCATGATTATGAAATATGGCAAATAGATGTCAAAACCGCTTTCCTTATTGGGAAGTTGGCTGAGAATGTTTACATGAGTCAGCCAGAGGGTTTTGTCGATTCTAAGTGCACTAATAGAGTATGTAAGCTTGAGAAATCCATTTATGGATTGAAACAAGCATCTGTCATAACTGGCATTTTGCTAGGAAATTCTATTCCCATGTAAGCATCATCCATTGTAAAAGCCTATACTTACTTTACTCTATTCTCGTTCAAATACATCTCATATGTTCAAATAAGCTTTGGAAACCCTAGAAATACTGACTCAAGTTCATTATGGACTAGGATTCTCTTATTGGGCCTAAGGGACCAATAAATTATCAATTCATCAATCTATAACATTTTGGGCCATTTGGGCCTAAAATGATCCATCTTATTTCTAATGGGCCTTATTGGGCCATAAGTAATCCAATTAACACTAATAAGCCATAAACGCATTCTTTTATGCCATTTTGGGCCGTGAATTTCCCTAAAGGCCCAATGGGCCGAAAAGTCATTAGTGGGCCTCATAAATTCGAACCAAGAATAGAAATGGGCCAAGGTAATCTAGCTCCCCTCTATTTAGCCCAATTCGCCCATTATCTATTTAAACTAAAAAAAGGGAAAAATGAGTGTTGACTTTGGTGATGCCACCTCATTTTTATTTGATGGACAACCAAGATAAATACCTCACATACATCTATAAAAGTTCCATATAACCATGCACACTCTCTTCCTTCTCCTCTTGATATCTCGGCCAAGAACCACACACACACACACACACATCTTCTCTCAAACATCTCCAAATCTCTCAAGAACATCTCTACTTACTTCTAAGATTTTCGAGATTTAGAGCAATTTCAAGAAGGTTTACCACTTAGATCATCATCTTTGGTAAGTTCTCACTCAGATCTATGATTTAACTTCTTAACCTCTTCAAAAATCTCCTCTTACCACCTCAAATTCGTGACTATGCTCCCTAGAACTCATGAAGATTCGAAGATCACTTCAAGAAGCTAACTAGAGTCATAACTTACACCACCTTCTTCTTATCTTCATCAAAACCGAAATCCAAACCCCAAGGTGAGTTCATACCCCCTTGTTTTTGGTTTTTACTTGTTTTTTGGGGAGAATACAAGTTGATTTGTGTAGATCTATGTGTATATGCATGACTATGTGTGTTTTCCATGAATTATTTGGTGATTATGTGTTGATTACTTCATTAATCTAAAAATATGTTAAGAACTTGAAGTTTATCACTTGGATCTCCATAAGAACTTTGAGAAAAGTATGTTTCATCACATATAATACATTTAAACTAGTAGATCTGAGATTTATACACATTAAATAGCAAAAATGAGTGTTGTGTTGTAAGGTCTATAGATTAAACTCATAAAACAGCCCTAGACAGGAAAGTTTTGGTCCAATCTCGGACTGTTTTGACCCTCTTAATGCAAGTATTTTTCAAAACTACTTTACATGGATACAGTTTAGATTTATACCTTTAAAATTACTACTCTCACGTTTTCATACGATTTTTCTACAATTTTTGGCGAATTTGACAAAACTGTCTATCATATTTGAAATATTTTCGGACCAACCTGTGAAGGTGAGAAATTTCACACTTTTTAGAAGCCATTAAAAATTATGAGAAAATTATTAAACAAAATAGACAAAATTTCCAAACTTCCAGAATTTACGGATCCAAATTTCGACTTACGATGATTTTTCTACAAATTTTGGAACAACTAGCTCAGAAAAGGCCAAAACCAGAAAATTGTGTGTTTTCACAAAAATAAAGCCAAAAATAATATTTTCGAAAAAAATGGGTTTAAAATGTTATTTTTTTCACAAACTAGTCATCAACACAAGTTTTGAACAAAATGAAGATTAAAGTGTTATTCTTACAAAAATTGGGCCTTAATTGTAAAGTTTTCGCTTACTGGGCCAAGAGCGTCATTTTTACAATAAGATGACTTTTATGCTATTTAATTGAATACTTGAACCAAAACCAACGATAAACTAACAAAAAAATTAATTTGATCATTTTCTAGGTTATTGGGCCTTAGTGGCCCATTTTTTATGTGTGATAGGTCATGTATACTATTTATATGTTTATTGGGCCTCATTGACCCATTAACATGTGCGACGGACCTTGGATACTATTTGTGTGCTATTTGGGCTTGTAAATACCTTACATGTGAAATGGACCTTAGTTGTCCTTTCACATATATTTTGGGGCCCATGTTATGTAGTCTCATTAGACCTTGAAATGATTTCATGTTTAGCGATGCCTTAGTGGTTCACTTACATAGATCATTGGGCCTAGAATGAGTTTATACATTTTTCTTCGCGTAAATTCGATTAAGGATCTAGAGAGTTTTTATCGGTTGGCACCTATTAAGTGTATAATCGTAGCCTGTAGTTATAACCAGAGTCTCTTGAAGGGAGAGCGGGGATTTGTGTATATATCTATACGGGGATGACACCCCACACCTGAGCTGTTCGCTATAGTTAGACTAACTCAGTCTAGGGTGACGAAAACCTTATTCTATTTTCCGTCGGCGTCCACAATGCCAAGACAGGTGAAATTGTCATTAATTAGTATGGTTATGACGGCTCGCTTAGAGGAATTAACGTTATGAAGTTTACGGAAGAACATTCTCTTTTCTCTTGGATTACTCGGAAGCATTCTCTTACTAGTACTCAACCTCGGGGGTTGGTATGACAACTTTCTCTTGTACAGACAACATCGGGTTGTTTGGGAATATTCTCTTTACATGCTCTTACATTCTTTCTGCATTCTCTTTACCTTTTTAGTCAAATAAACAATAACATACATGCGTTAATACAAGGTCTAACACAAACACACTAAACCGCTTTCAGAAAATATCGGATTTTCTGGTGGTTTTCAAAGTTATACAAATCATTTTCACAAACATGCTTATGAACTAACCAACATTTTTATGTTGACCGTTTTCAAAATAACTTGTTTTCTCAGGAAACCGTTGAAGCAGGATGAACGAAACAAACTAATGGATATTGTGTGATATTTTGTTTCATCATACTCTTATTATTTTGGCATGTAATATTCAAATACAATACTCAATGTAAACAATGAATGTTGTTATATTACATGTGTGATGATGATGATGTTATGTTTCAATTATATTCACTGTAATGATATTTCAAGATGAAGTCACGCACAAGCCACGGACGTTTCCGCCGTCTGGTTCGGGGGTGTGACAGATTGGTATCAGAGCATTGTTTATAGTGAACTAGCATATCTAATCATACAGGATATGCAAATATAAATACAATGGGACTAAACAACTCTGAGCTTAATAATTAAAATACATACCTTTGTGTGCATTTTAGAATAATAACACAACGAGAACAATAAAAGTCTTTGGAGGATTTGAACATCGCTATTAAATCGGGCAGTTATGTAATCGTATTGGGGGTGAATGTAGCCTGATCAAGTACATTCATTCAAAATACGACCAGCATGTGTTCGAGAGTAATCGTGATGGACAATGAATCAAAAACTTACCATTTAATTTTCCAAAGAGCTTATAGAACCAAACCTAAACAAAATTAAATTACTATAGGATTAATTGGTATGCTATTTGTTTCTAGTGTTTATACCCTTCGTGGAATGCACTATAGACAAGTATTATTAGCTAGGAAACCCCTATCTCCCTAGTTAGGAAATAGTAGGGTGGATCGACCCAGAAGGAGACTCAGAGGAAGACCCAGAAGGAGACTCAGAAGAAGAACCAAAGGAGGAACATGAAGTAGAACTGGTAGATGGACCCGTCGAGTCAATAAGTGGACCTCGAAGAGGAAGAGGCTGAGGGCAATGATGATGATGACTCGGATGCAGAATCCGATGTCATCAATTCTCCATGTAGGGCCAGAGTACCGACTTATCGTATGGGCCCTGGTGGCCCCATGCCCCTTAGGCACACGATATTTGGAGATAGAGTCACCAGTAGGGGATACGACCACACTAGGGTAGGAACCGAGGTCTCTTCGATCTTAGTCATAGAGGACCAGCTGACCAGGCCCTCCCAGTCATGGTCCGGCGCACCCGAGGTATTGATAACCAAGCTCAGGACACCCCAAATCGAACGGAACAAATGCGGTTTGCTATTGAGAGAGATGAGAAACAAACACAAGAAGTGAACGGAGACTCCCGAGCGAGACAGTTAGTTTGGGAGGTATGACTACGAGATACCGAGCAACAAGTAGCTCGTCTCCGAGATGCATCCACTTCATCAGCACCACCACCACACATTTTCCGCCACGATTAGAATCAACCTTTTTCCCCCTTACTATCCGATATGACTCTCTTTCGTGTACTAAGATGGTACTTACCAATGGAACAATTATGTGCTATCTTTATGTGATAAACTCAATTATATGCACAACCGAACCCTCAAAACCGCTAGACACTTAAGGATCTCGAAACCGAAACAACCCATATACTCTAGGGATAGACGTAACGATCGTGCCAAATCTGCGATTACCTATTACCACAAATACATCATAGGGATGTAGATGGAAGCAGTGAGAATTATACAACAAGATGCAAAAATTATAGAGTACAACCAGGAATGACGATCATTACTTATGATCTGGATTATCAACGTGCAGTAGGAAAATGCCATCCCGCAGGAATAACAAGCGCACCCACGAGACACCGCTCCTACAGATGGACTCTGCTACATTCCAAGCTGCTGTAATGGCAGCAGTAACCGCTGCTATGGCACAAATCAATGCAAACAACCCCAATGGAGGTGGGAATAGCATTGACAACTCCAGCCAAAGGAACAAACATGGAAACCAACAAGTGACAGCTTATCAAGGAACTCCAAACCCCAAGCTTAGGAGCAGGAAGCTGAAGTCTGGAAGTACGAGAAAGGGACAACCCACTCAAGGGTTCTCAAGGAAGCAACATGTTGTTGTTGTTCATGCGACCATGATCCCTATTACACCAACAACCAGGAGACCATATGTTGGAAGCCTTCCAAAATGCAACCAGTGTAATTTCCATCATAATGGAGCCTGCCGGGAGATGCATTGTAACAAATGCAACCGAAAGAATCACACCGCCAAATTCTGTAGAACTTATCCATGCCAGAATCGTCAGCCAAATGAAAATGACAACAATCGCAACAACCCTAACAACAACACCAATGATGAGACCAGTCACACCTACTATGGGTGTGGAGGAACCGGTCACCTCAGGCGTAGTTGCCCCAAGGATAACAATCAAGGTGCAGAAGGATCAGAAAGGGGCCTGACCTTGGGTCAAGGCGAAGCAGTCCAAGACCCGACGGTTGTTACTGGTACGTTCCCACTTAACAACTCTTTCACTTACCCCTTATTCAATAGTGAAGCTGAGTGAAGCTTCGTTAGTAACAAGTTCGAGCACTTACTAAAATAATAACCCCAGAGGCTAAACAAAGCCTTAACGATGGAGATAGCTAATGGAAAAAAATGAATCAACCAAAGATGTTTACGTAGAGTACACCTTAACACTAAAAAACCATTCATTTCAAATAAAATTTAATGCTAGTAAATATTAGCAGTTTTGATGTGATAATTGGCATGGTCAGGTTAAGCCCCCGCCGTGCTGATACTATGTGTCGCGAGAAGGCTGCTTGCCTTCGCCTCCCCAATCACAAAACCCTAATAGTCTATGGTGATAAACCTGGCGCCAATCCTCTTCCTATCCTGTGCATCAAGGAACAGAAGTGCCTGTACTAGAAGTACTACGTTTTCCTCACTCTTGTTGTGGACAAGACCAAGGAAGAAGTAAGCATACAAGGTATTCCAGTAATACGCGATTTTCCAGATGTAATTCCCGAAGAACTTCTAGGAATACCCTAGAGAGACAAGTCGGATTTCGAATTGACCTCATACTGGGAACCATATCAATTGCCAATTCACCCTATAGGTTGACTCCCGCCGAAATTCAGAAGTTATCCAGTCCAATAAGAAAAAAAATTTAGCAAAGGATCCATCGGACCAAGTTTCTCACCCTGGAGAGCTCCGGTCTTGTTCTTCAAGAAGACGGATCCTTTAGAAGGTACATCGATCTTAGGAAATTGAATAAGCTCCCTATCAAAAATCGATACCCACTCCCTCGGACTGACAATCTATTTGGCCAGCTCCAAGGAGCTAGTTATTTCTCTAAAATAGATCTAAGAACCGGTTATCATCAACTTCTAGTCCAAGAAGACGACATTCCAAAAACTGCCTTCTGAACTCGTCGCGACCATTTCAAAGTCATTGTGATACCCTTCGGTCTAATGAATACTCCCACGGTATTCATGGACCCTACGAACCGAGCTATCCTAACCATTCCTAGTTAGCCTTTTAATTATTATCATCGATAGCATACTCGTCTGCTCATGAAGAAAGAACAAAACACTATCAACACTTACGACCGGCCATGAAAGCATCAAAGCCGGAGAATATCGCGGAGGAATCACTTCATGGATGGATAAAACTCTCGAAGTCGAAAGATGAAGCTTATTGTCATAAGAGTTGAGTTGGGCGTTATCTGGGTGATCGTCGATAGGTTAACCCAATCTGCCCATTTTCCTGCTAGTGTAGAAATCAAACAAGATGAAAAGATTAGCTTGGATCTATATCGAGGAGATCATGAGATTCCATGACATATCGGTATCTACTATCTCGGATCGAGATAACGGAATTTCTTCAAGACTTTGACAGTCACTTCGGGGGGCTATGGAACATAGCTAGATATAAGCGTTGCTTACCACCTTCAAACCAATAGCCAAAGCGAACGGACCATTCAACCACTCAAAGTCATGCTCCGAGCCTGAGTGTTTGAATTCAGTAAGTCATGGGATACCCAGTTGCCCTTGATTAAATTCTCACGCAATAACAGGTATCGCACGAGCATCAAGGATGCTCTTTTCGAAGCTCTTTATTGTCATAAATGCAGATCACTCGTCAGTACTCACACGGGACCAGAAAACTATTCGCGAGATGACAGAGAAGATAATCCCAAATCAAAACTCGACTTCAAGCATCGCGAGACCGACAAAAGAGCTATGCTGACAAGCGGCGTAAGCGATCAGGATGTCAAGATAAGGATCGCGTGTTATTAAAGGAATCTCCTTGGAAAGGAATGATTCGCTTTAGGAACCGAGAAAACTAAACCCAAGATACATCGGACTGTTCGAGATTATTGCTCGGATTGGTCCAAAGACTTATAGGCTGCAGCTGCCTATCAGGAAAAACTCTTATCATTCCTTTAGAAAGAGGTCGAAATAAACAAGAATCTCCTGTTCGTCGAAGAACCAGTCGATGTATTGGATAAGGAAGTAAAGCGTACAAAACAATGCCGCAATCCGATTGTGAAGGTTCGATGGAGCGCCAAGTGTGGATCGGAATTCACATATGAACGCGAAGACTAGATTAAGCAGAAGTACCCTCACCTATTCTCTCATTCATGAACCTATCTTTCGAAAGAATTTCGGGACGAAATTCCCTCTAACGGGGGGATGATGTCACAACTGGCATTTTGCTAGGAATTTCTATTCCCATGTAAGCATCATCCATTGTAAAAGCATATACTTACTATTCTCTATTCTCATTCAAATACATCTCATATGTTCAAATAAGGTTTGGAAACCCTAGAAATCCCGACTCAAGTTCATTATGGACTAGGATTCTCTGATTGGTCCTAAGGGACCAATAAATTACCAATTCATCAATCTATAACATTTTGGGCCATTTGGGCCTAAAATGATCCATCTTATTTCTAATGGGCCTTATTGGGCCATAAGTAATCCAATTAACACTAATAAGCCATAAATGCATTCTTTTATGCCATTTTGGGCCGTGAATTTAGCTCCCCTCTCTTTAGCCCAATTCTCAGCCCATTATCTATTTAAACAAATAAAAAGGGAAAAATGAGGGTTGACTTTGGTGATGACACCTCATTTTTATTTGATGGACAACCAAGCTAAATACCTCACATACATATATACAAGTTCCATATAACCATGCACACTCTCTTCCATCTCCTCTTGATATCTCGGCCAAGAACCACACACACACACACACACATCTTCTCTCAAACATCTCCAAATCTCTCAAGAACATCTCTACTTACTTCTAAGATTTTCGAGATTTAGAGCAATTTCAAGAAGGTTTACCACCTAGATCATTATCTTTGGTAAGTTCTCACTTAGATCTATGATTTAACTTCTTAACCTCTTCAAAAATCTCCTCTTACCACCTCAAATTCGTGACTATGCTCCCTAGAACTCATGAAGATTCGAAGATCACTTTAAGAAGCTAACTAGAGTCATAACTTACACCACCTTCTTCTTATCTTCATCAAAACCGAAATCCAAACCCCAAGGTGAGTTCATACCCCCTTGTTTTTAATTTTTACTTGTTTTTGGGGGAGAATACAAGTTGATTTGTGTAGATCTATGTGTATATGCATGACTATGTGTGTTTTCCATGAATTATTGGTGATTATGTGTTGATTACTTCATTAATCTAAAAATATGTTAAGAACTTGAAGTTTATCACTTGGATCTCCATAAGAACTTTGAGAAAAGTATGTTTCATCACATATAATACATTCAAACTAGTAGATCTGAGATTTATACACATTAAATAGCAAAAATGAGTGTTGTGTTGTAAGGTCTATAGATTAAACTCATAAAACAGCCCTTGACAGGAAAGTTTTGGTGTAATCTCGGACTGTTTTGACCCTCTTAATGCAAGTATTTTTCAAAACTGCTTTACATGGATAAAGTTCAGATTTATACCTTTAAAATTACTACTCTCACGTTTTCATACGATTTTTCTACAATTTTTGGCGAATTTGACAAAACTGTCTATCATATTTGAAATATTTTCGGACCAACCTGTGAAGGTGAGAAATTTCACACTTTTTAGAAGCCATTAAAAATTATGAGAAAAATTTTGAACAAAATAGACAAAATTTCCAAACTTCCAGAATTTACGGATCCAAATTTCGACTTACGATGATTTTTCTACAAATTTTGGAACAACTAGCTCAGAAAAGGCCGAAACCAGAAAATTGTGTGTTTTCACAAAAATAAAGCCAAAAATGATATTTTTGACAAAAATGGGTTTAAAATGTTATTTTTATCACAAACTAGTCATCAACACAAGTTTTGAACAAAATGAAGATTAAAGTGTTATTCTTACAAAAATTGGGCCTTAATTGTAAAGTTTTCGCTTACTGGGCCAAGAGCGTC
This sequence comes from Lactuca sativa, assembly GCF_002870075.4. NCBI lineage: Eukaryota > Viridiplantae > Streptophyta > Magnoliopsida > Asterales > Asteraceae > Lactuca > Lactuca sativa. The sequence continues at coordinate 232,480,751 of NC_056623.2, forward strand.
ATTTTTACAATAAGATGACTTTTATGCTATTTAATTGAATACTTGAACCAAAACCAACGATAAACTAACAAAAAAATTAATTTGATCATTTTCTAGGTTATTGGGCCTTAGTGGCCCATTTTTTATGTGTGATAGGTCATGTATACTATTTATATGTTTATTGGGCCTCATTGACCCATTAACATGTGCGACGGACCTTGGATACTATTTGTGTGCTATTTGGGCTTGTAAATACCTTACATGTGAAATGGACCTTAGTTTTCCTTTCACATATATTTTGGGGCCCATGTTATGTAGTCTCATTAGACCTTGAAATGATTTCATGTTTAGCGATGCCTTAGTGGTTCACTTACATAGATCATTGGGCCTAGAATGAGTTTATACATTTTTCTTCGCGTAAATTCGATTAAGGATCTAGAGAGTTTTTATCGGTTGGCACCTATTAAGTGTATAATCGTAGCCTGTAGTTATAACCAGAGTCTCTTGAAGGGAGAGCGGGGATTTGTGTATATATCTATACGGGGATGACACCCCACACCTGAGCTGTTCGCTACAGTTAGACTAACTCAGTCTAGGGTGACAAAAACCTTATTCTATTTTCCGTCGGCGTCCACGATGCCAAGACAGGTAAAATTGTCATTAATTAGTATGGTTATGACGGCTCGCTTAGAGGAATTAACGTATTGAAGTTTACGGAAGACCATTCTCTTTTCTCTTGGATTACTCGGAAGCATTCTCTTAAGAGTACTCAACCTCGGGGTTGGTATGACAACTTTCTCTTGTACAGACAACATCGGGTTGTCTAGGAATATTCTCTTTACATGGTCTTACATTCTTTCTGCATTCTCTTTACCTTTTTAGTCAAATAAACAATAACATACACGCATTAATACAAGATCTAACACAAACACACTAAACAGTTTTCAGAAAATATCGGATTTTCTGGTGGTTTTCAAAGTTATACAAATCATTTTCACAAATATGCTTATGAACTCACCAACATTTTTATGTTGACCGTTTTCAAAATAACTTGTATTCTCAGGAAACCGTTGAAGCAGGATGAACGAAACAAACTAATGGATATTGTGTGATATTTTGTTTCATCATACTCTTACTATTTTGGCATGTAATGTTTAAATACAATACTCAATGTAAACAATGAATGTTGTTATATTACATGTGTGATGATGATGATGATGTTATGTTTCAATTATATTCACTGTAATTATATTTCAAGATGAAGTCACGCACAAGCCACGGACGTTTCCGCCATCTGGTTCGGGGGTGTGACAGCATCTCACATATGGAATCATTGCTTCGATTTGAAAGTCAATGAGTTTGGCTTTTCGAAAAGTGAGGATGAGTCCTGTGTATATGTCATAGCTAGTGGGAGTATAGTTAGCTTTTTTGTACTATATGTGGATGACATACTACTCATAGGAAATGACATCCCAACCTTGTAGGAGGTGAAATCCTGGCTTGGGAAGTGTTTCGCTGTGAAGGACCTTGGAGAAGCTGCCTATATCCTAGGGATTAGGATATTGAGAGACAGGAGTAAGAAACTAATTGGACTTAGTCAAAGTACCTACTTGGATAAAGTGTTGAAAAGGTTCAACATGCATAATTCCATGAAAGGTGACTTACCGATCCAGAGCAATGCCAAACAGATCAAAGCTTAGTGTCCGGGTACAGAGTCTGAGATAGCTGAGATGAGTCGATTACCATATGCTTCCACTGTTGGCCTAGTTATGTATGCTATGACTTGTACTCGCCCGGATGTGGCCTTTGTTTTGAGCATGGTCAACAGATATCAAGGGAATCCTGGCATGGCTCACTAGACTGCGGTGAAAAACATCCTCAAGGACCTGTAGAGGACTAAGCACTAGGTCCTTACCCTCGGTTAGAGTGATGACTTGAGAGTGGTCGGGTATAGTGACGCCATCTTTCAAACTGACAGAGATAATTTCCGCTCTCAGTCAGACTGGGTATTTACCCTTAATGGAGGAGAAATTGCTTGGAAAAGTTCCAAGCAGGAGACTATAGCTGATTCAATATGCGAATCAGAGTACATAGCAGCAAGCGAAGCGAAAAAGGAGGCGATATGTCTGAAAAACTTCATCGGAGATCTTGGAGTTATACCAGCTATAAATGAGCCAACGGAGATCTTTTGTGACTGCGAGAGTGAGGTTGTCTTGGCCAAGGAACCGAGGGGTCATGGCAGGTCGAGACACATCGACAGGAAATATCACTTCATAAGACACAAGATAGAAGAAGGACTCCTCGTGGCAAAGAGGATATCATCAGATGAGAAGGGACTGAGTTGGGTTAAGCATTTACAGCATGCAAGGCGCATTGGGCTGAGGGATGATATTAGTTTTAAGATTAGATAGTATTCGAAACTTGTAATAATTGAAATGTAATTGACATTTGATGCTTAAATAAAAGGTGCTTTTATTTACTAGTATGGTATTGCCTTGTGTCAATCATTTACTATTGTTTCATTTTGCATGTTTTGACTTCTAGAATAATTATATTATTCAAACTATCCACAGTCGATCATAGGTTGGAAGTAGGTATTGAAGCCATATTGTCATGAATTTGGCTTGTAGATTGTCAGAAATGGTTAGATATTGCTATGACATTCATGAATGCTCATAAGGTCTGAGTATTGGATTAAACCCACGCTCACGTGTATCACTTCATATAATTTATCTCGAGTGATCATGAGACAATAATATCATATAATCTTCAAACCTAGATATATGAGTTGTTGACAATGAGTTGGTCGTACATTGATAGTACAAAAATGCATCGGTAACTCAATGTTATAAAACGTGTTGTTGTGTATGGTTCGGTGAATAGTTAGTAGAAGCATGTACTGTCAAAGTTTATATGTTCCTTTTAGTCCTTGGAGGATTAAAAGCAATATCTTGGGCCCCTAGATGATTCTGTTTTAACTTATGTGTTGGGCCCGGTTAGAACTAAGTTGATGTGTTCGATTAAGTTCAATGTCAAACGAATCAGAAACCGGGAAACAAACTATTGGACAATAAGATTGACTGCTTTCCATGTGTTTGTTCTGCTGATATCTTGAGAACAGAGGATTCTATGATCACTTATCTAAAATGGTATGTCTAAGTTCGACAAAGGCATTTAAGAGCCACGATTGCTAGTCAGATCCTGAAGTTATACTTACAACTATAGTTATTAGACTTATCCAAGTGGGAGACTGCTGGATAATGTGTCTAAGTCCATACCTATATTTGGTATGTACTTGACCCGAGAGTAGCATGGTCCATTTGGGTTGCACTTCACCGGGATAATTTGAAGGATGGGCTTTTGAGAAGAGGATAATTAAGATTTATTAATATATTATAAGTTCTAAAATATTAATATGAAATAATATTATTTAATTAGTATTGATCAAGAATTAATTTGGAATTAATTTTTGTGATCAAAAGAGACTAATTAAATATAAGGGGTTGATTTGGTAAATCATTCGTTCTTATAAAGTAGGCTAATGAACCATAGTTCTTTATGTTGGGCTAAACCCATGTGGTGACCCATGGATACTCGATGGAGGTTTTAACCCATAGAGCATGAGGGATATGGAAGGACATTAAGGTTTACATGGTGTAACCCTAGTTTGGCACACTATATAAGAGACCCTAAGGCTACCAAAATTGGCACCTAAGTGATCTTAGAAGAGTGCTAGCATATTTTGTGAAGCAAGGAATTCTCTATCTAGTTCTTCCATTTGTTGGTGGTGATTTGTGGTTCCATTTGAGGCATTCACACTATTGGTGCTAGGATCTTAAAGCTTCAAGATTTTATACTACACTAAAAGGTATGTCATCTAACTAGAATTTTGTAGTATACATACTTCATTGTATGCTAGTTAGGATGATGTTTTGGAATTTTGAAACTTTGCATGTATATTACAGAAAACATAGATCCAAAGCATCTAGGGTTACATGTACACCATAAGAGTGTTAGAATGCTCAAAACCCATCACCTCAAACACTAGCGCTCAATCCGAAGAGGAAACTCCTGTTGAACCAATTGACAAGCCCTTACCTCTTAGACATTCCAGTAGAGTTAGTGTTCCACCCGTGTTATATGGTTTCCATATAACTACTGAGGGTGATACATTTATTAGTGATAGTACACTAATAAATATGGATGAGCGTAAGAACTACAAGGAAGTCGTGGCAAGCCCGGAGTCTAAAAAGTGGAAAGAGGCGATGGACAGTGAGATTCAGTCCATGTATGACAATCAAGTTTGGAAATTGGTTGACAATGTACCACGTCGTAAGATGGTCGGGTGCAACTGGATCTTCAAAAAGAAGACCGACATGGATGGGAAAGTGCACACATTCAAGGAACGAATGGTTGCAAAGGGTTTCACTCAAACTTCGGGAGTTGACTATGACGAGACCTTCTCACCAGTAGCCAAGATCAAGTCTATAAGGGTTATGCTAGCCATAGCTGCGTTTTATGATTATGAAATATGGCAGATGGACGTCAAAACCGCTTTCCTTAATGGAAAGTTGGCTGAGGATGTTTACATGAATCAACCAGAGGTTTTTGTGGATGCAAAGTACCCGAATAGAGTGTGCAAGCTTGAGAAATCCATCTATGGATTGAAACAAGCATCTCGCAGATGGAATCTTTGTTTCGATGAGAAAGTCAAAGAGTTTGGTTTTTTGAGAAGCAAGGATGAGTCATACGTATATGTCAAAGCTAGTGGGAGTATAGTTAGCTTATTGGTATTGTATGTGGATGACATCATACTCATAGGAAACGACATCCCAACCTTGCAGGAGGTTAAGTCCTGGCTTGGGAAGTGTTTCGCTATGAAGGACCTCGGAGAGGCTGCTTATATTCTAGGGATAAGAATATTGAGAAATAGGGTAAGAGACTAATAGGACATAGTCAAAGTACTTACTTGGATAAAGTGCTAAAACGTTTTGGCATGGAGAATTCCAAGAATGGGGAGTTACCAATCCCGCGCAATACCATATTGAGTAAGACTCAAAGCCCAACTACCGATACTAAGATAGCAAAAATGAGTCGAGTATCATATGCTTCTACCATTGGCTCGATCATGTACGTTATGACATGAACATGCCCTGATGTGGCTTTTGCTCTGACCATGGTTAGCCGATATCAAGGGAACCCTGGTAGAGCTCACTGGATAGCAGTAAAGAACATTCTTAAGTATCTACAAAGGATGAAGGACTGGGTCCTCGTACTTGGTGGAAGTGAAGACTTGAGAGTGACAGGGTATAGTGATGCTAGTTTTCAGACCGATAGAGATAACTTCCGTTCTCAGTCGGGCTGGGTATTCACCCTGAATTAAGGAGCAGTGACTTGGAAAAGTTCCAAGCAGGAGACTGTAGCTGATTCAACATGCGAATCATAGTACATAGCAACGAGCGAAGCATCAAAGGAGGGAATATGGTTGAAGAACTTCATCGAAGACCTTGGAGTTGTATCAGCCATAAAGGAGCCTATGGAGATTTTCTGCGATAACGAAGGAGCAGTTTCCTTGAGCAAGGAACCAAGGGATCATGGGATATCTAGGCACATCGATAGAAAATACCACTTCATCAGACATTGGGTAGAAGAGGGACTCCTCATAGTAAATTGGGTATCGTCAGAGGAGAACCCAACAGATCCCCTCACAAAGGGTCTGAGCAGGGTTAAAAACTTACAACATGCGAGGAGCATTGGTCTGAAGGACGATATTAGTTTTAGTGATTAGATAGTTATTTAGAAACTTGTAATAGATAAAATGTAATTGACATTTGATGATTGAATAAAGGAGTTTTATTAATGAGTAAAGTTACTATCTTGTGTCAATTGTTTACTATTGTTTCACTTTTGCATGTTTTGACTTCCAGAATAATAGGATTATTCAAATTATCCACAGTCAATCATACTTTGGAAGTAGGCTATGAAGTTAGACTGTCACGAATTGGTTTGTAGATTGTCTAAGCATTTGGACATAGAAAAAGTGTGTTGCAACGTTCATGAGTACGCTTGAAATAAGATTTGAGTATTGGATTAAATCCACACTCATATGAATCACTTCATGGAATTTATCTCAAGTGATTTCGAGACGATAATATCGTATAGTCTTTAAACCGATATATATGAATTGTTGTTTACAAGTTGGTTGTGCATTCATAGTGCGTAAACACATCCGTAACTTGATGTTATAAAACGTATTGGTGTGTACGATTTAATAAGTAAATAGTACAAGCATATAAGTCAAATTTTATATGCTCCTTTTATCCTGAGAGGATTAAAAGCGATATCTTGGGCCCCTCGATAATTTTGTGTTGACTTATGTGTCGGGCCCGGTTAGGACTGAACTGATGTGTTCAATTAAGTTCTATGTCAAGCAAATCAGAAATTGGGAAACAAATTGTTGGACAATGAGTATGACTTTATTCCATGTCTTTGTCCATACAATATCTTGAGAATGGAGGACTACATGATCCCTTATCTAAAGTACGCGTTATTGACTAGGTCAGAGTTTTAAGCGACTTTTAAGAGCTACGGTTGCTAATTGGATTTTGAAGTCATACTTGCAGTTATAGTTATTAGACTTATCCAAGTAGGATACTATTGGATTAGGTATCTAAGCCCATAACTATAACTAGTATGTACTTGACCTGATAGTAGCATGGTCCTTTTGGGTTACCTTCATCAAAGCAACTTGACTAGATAAATTATGGAGAAAGAGGTTAATTGTGATTTATTAATATATTATAAGGATAATATATTAATTGAGAAATCATATTATTTAATTAGTATTGATCAGAAATTAATTTGGTGATCAAAAGAAACTGATTGAATTACGGGGACTGGTATTGCAATTATCTAATAGTTGCAAAGTTGGGCTTGTGGATCCCTAAGAAGGGATTAACGAAATTCTATGTGTAGCCCACATAGAACTCGTCCAAAGGGTGTTCTAGAAGGATCTAACATTTTCTTAAGGCCTAAGCAGAGAATTAGAGTTCCAGTCAGAAACCCTAGCAACTCAACTATATAAGAAACCCTTAGGACTCCCAAAATCGGCCATTTGCTTCCAATAAAATACCCTAGCCGATTTTGAGCCTCCTAACCTCTCTCATATTCTTCCAACTTGCTACTTGCTGTTTGTGACTCACTAGATGTGCAACAATTGAGGCACTAAGATCTTGAAGGTCAAGATCTACAAGCAACAAAAGAAAAGGTATTCTTCAAACTTTGTTTTATGTTATGATTTCCGAAAATTGCATGCTAGTTAAGGTTCATGCTTTGGATGATTTTTATTTGCATGTATAACTAGATCTGAAGAATTAGGGTTGCATGTACACCATAGGAATATTTTAGTGCTCCAAAACCCAACAGTAAGAACATAGCAACTTGCTCGTCAACTAACATGTTTTTGCTATTTTTCAACCCCCCCCCCCCCCCCTCTTTGTTCAAGCATGTCACATAGTCTCGTAAATGCATTTCTATTCATTCTTATGTCAACCACACTTTTTTTTATCACTTTTATAAATTATATCATGAATACTATCACATCCATTATGGTAACTCATTAAATATTTTCCCGTAATATTGTAGCTTTTTCTAAACGATTCATAGTAAAATCATACAACATCCGCCAACGTATCATGACATACATTGCATAAAATGCTCTTTATGACGCATGTCCTAAAAATTTGTCTATTTCATACAATCCATTGTTGCAAAGGTGTTCGTGTCATCTACGTATATACAAACAAGGAAGAGTTGGGACAAAAAAGCCAAAAAATGCTAGAACTATTGAAAGAAAAATCATAACAGCCACTGTTTAGAGCTGCATAACTCAACCAAAACTAAAGCGAATAAGATATTTCTTCAGCCTAACATGTAGACAAGACAGAGTACTACAGTCTGAAAAAAAAAAATCACCTCATTCCGAGCCGGAATGAAGATTTTATGATGGTTCAAAGTTGGACAAAAAAGCTAAAAAATTGCTGAAACAGTTCACAAATATCCTAACAGCCCATGTTTACGGCTGCATAACTCAACCAAAACTAAGCCAAATAAGCTATTTCTTGATCCTAAAATGTAGACAATACAGAGCACTCCAATTTGGAAAAAAATTCGCCTTATTCCGAGCTTGTATGGACATTTTATGATAGTTCAAAGTTGAACAAAAAAACTAAAAAATGTTGAAACAGTTTACAAAAATCCAAACAACCATTTTTAGGGCTGCATAACTCCCCCAAAACTAAAACAGATAAGCTATTTCTTAAGCCTAAAATGTAGACAATACAGAGCACTCCAATTTGAAAAAAAAAATCGCCTTATTCCGAGCTTGTATGAAGATTTTATGATGGTTCAAAGTTGAACAAAAAACTAAAAAATCCTGAAACAGTTTACAAAAATCCAAACGGCCATGTTTAGGGCTGCATAAATCCCACAAAACTAAACCAAATAAGCTATTTCTTGAGCCTAAAATGTAGAAAAAATAGAGAACTACAATTTGGAAAAAAATCACCTCATTCCAAGCTAGGATGAGGATTTTACGATGGTCCAAAGTTTGACAAAAACACTAAAAAATGCTGAAACAATTTAGAACAATCATAACAGCCCATGTTTAGGGCTATATATCTCAATCATATCTTAATCAATTAAGTTGTTTTTTGAGGATAAAACATAACCAAGATAGAGGACTAAAATCTAGAAAAACAATCTACTCATTCCGAGATCGTATGAAGATCTAATGGCTGTCCAAATTCAAGAAAAAAAAATATAAATAAAAAACTGAAATTGTAAAAAAATTGCTTTATACAAACAACTAACCAGATACAAATAGCTATCGATCATCATTCATCATTATCTACAATTATGGTGACAATAAGAATTTAAAATTAGCTATAATCGCATATAATATGGTCACAATTGACCTTTACACAACACAAATACATAACTAAAACATCAAGAACTGAGTTTCAAGATTGCAAGATTGATCGACATACCTTGAATTGGAAGATAGTGGTGACAAAATCGAATAACAGGAGTAACCCAGAAGTGTGAAATCGTGAGTCTATGATCACAAAAGCAGTCGATCATTGGTAGTAGGGAAAACGAAGAAGAAGGGCTGATTGCATGAAATCCATACGCGATTGACTTTTTTTTTGTTGGAGCGCGGGTTTAATTTTGCATGCAAGGGGGTTCGAATGGAGGCGTAATTGAATTTTCCGCTTTTTTGCTGATTCTCGACCCAACATAACACGTTGTTTTCTGTCATTTTCTCTATTTTAATAGGGAATTGTTTTGATGGAAAAGGAATTGATTTATTTCTCAATTCTTTATTTTTTATATCAACCAAACAAGAGAAAAGGAATCAATTCTTTTTCCATGGATTTATTTCTCTGTACCAAACACCCCCTAATCCTTTGCATGGCTGTGAAAGTCCTAAACCGGAAAACTCTCACTCTTTTCTCCCAAAAATGCTCATATCTCATGCATAGGATGGTTTCCAAGACTCCATTTTTATGAATCCACTCCATTAAAAACACTCAAAGGGACAGATATTAGGCTCTGGAGTTCAACAACTCATAAAGCTTCAAGCTTTGGGACCAAAAACCCTAAAATGGACTATATTATGCACAAATCAAAAAGGATGGGAAAGCTTTGAGCTTTATATCTTCAACTGATGCTCCAACCACAGAATAACTCAGATCTAAAGCCTAGATCCAACTTAATTCTCTTCAATGCTCCTTCTTCACTCAAAGAATACCACAAGAACACTAAGAAGCTCATAAATGGACACTCAAGCTCAAGGGAAGAAAATTAGGGATTTAAGAGGGTTGACGGCTGGAACTGGTGGCCAGAAATGAGACTATCATGTTCCTTAAATAGGGACAAACCCCTCAATTAGGGTTTTCACTCTGAGCCTAGTACGGCCAGCATACCCTCTGGTACGCCCAGCATACCAGGTGGCTTCTACGTCCAAATCACGCACATGAGTACGTTGAGCGTATACACACATACGCCCCGCGTACTCAGCTGCCACCTTTTCTCAAATGAAGGGCCAAACTTGACAATTACAGTAAAACAAGGATTTATAAGCTATATCTGGTCTTGGGATGTTACAATTCTCCCCCACTAGAATCAGTCTTAGCCCTCGAAGTCATCTTCTGGAAATGACTTTGGGTACTGCTCGCACATCTCGGACTTCAGTTCCCAAGTCTACTCGGACCCCTTCCGATGTTGCCACTGGACCTGAACCAAGGGAACCTCTTTATTCCTCAACACCTTCACCTTCCTATCTAATATCGCTATCGACCTCTCAATGTAATTCAGGCTCGCATCAACCTGAATGTCCTCTGATGGTACCACTGCCGTCTCTTCGGCTACACATTTCCTCAGCTGGGACACGTGGAAGGTGTTATGAATCTAGCTCAACTCTTTAAGTAGCTCCAACTGATAAGCTACTTTCCCCACTCTGACAGTCACTCTGAAAGGACCGATATATCTAGGACCCAACTTTCCTCGCTTCCTGAATTGGATCACCCCTTTCCACGGGGATACCTTCAGGAGGAAAAAATCTCCCACTTGGAAATCAAACTTGGATCTTCGCCGGTCTGCGCAAATCTTCTGGTGACTCTGGGCCGTCAGTAGCCTCTATCTAACCTTTTGAATCTGCTCATTCGTCTTGAGCACTATCTCAGTGCCACCCATCACTCTCTGCCCTACCTCACCCCAATAGATGGGAGTCCAACACCTCCTCCCATATAAGAGCTCAAAGGGAGGCATACCAATACTGGAATGGTGGTTGATGTTGTAAGAAAACTCATCCAAGGGAAAATAGGTGTCCCAACTTCCTCCGAAGTCCATAAAACATGCTCGCGGCATGTTCTCAAGCGTCTGAATCGTCCGCTCACTCTGCCCATCTGTCTGTGGGTGGTATGTGGTACTGAAGTGCAACCGAGTACCCAAATCTTCATGAAACTTCTTCGAGAACCTGGAAGTAAAGCGCACATCTCGCTCTGACATTATCGATGTCGACACTCCATGCCGTGCTACCACCTCTCTCACATTAATCTTGACTAATTTCTTTGCAGAAGAGTTCTCACTGATAGCCAAAAAGTGAGCACTCTTCGTCAGCCGGTCCACAATCACCCATATCGCGTCGACACCTCGTGCGGTTCTCGCTAATTTGGTGATCAAATCCATGGAAATCTACTCCCACTTCCACTGGAGAATCTCTAGAGGCTGTAACGGGCCATGTGGACGCTGGTGCTCCGCCTTAACCCGACGAAAGGTCAAGCACCTCTCAACTACCCATGCAACATCCCTCTTCATACAGAGCCACCAATGATCTCTCTTTAGATCCAAATACATCTTAATGGCTCCTGGATGGATCGAGAATCTCGATCTATGGGCCTCCTCCATCAGTATGCGCCGAGCATCACCTGTATAGCGCACCCAAGTCCGCCCATGGAAATTCATAAGCCCCCGACTATCCGTCTCAAACTCGGAAACCTGTCTGATCCCTCGCTCTCTCTTGAGGTTCTCTGGCGTCACAGCCTCCACCTGAGCCTCTCGGATGGTATCTAGGACTGGAGTCATCACCGTCATCCTCATACAAGCGTCTCAAATTGGAGCACTCTCTGCTCTACGACTCAAGGCATCGACTACCACATTAGCCTTTCCCGGGTGATATATGATCTCGTAGTCAAAGTCTTTCACTACATCGACCACCTCCTTTGTCTCATATTCAGGTTGGGCTGATCTATGAGGTACTTCAGACTCTTATGGTCCGTGTATATGGTGCACCGAAATCCATACAGATACTGGCGACAGATCTTGAGGGCGAACACCACCGTCCCCAGCTCCAATTCGTAGGTGGGATAGCTCGTCTCGTGAGGCTTCAACTGCCTCGATGCATATGCTATCACATGCCCCCTCTGCATCAACACCGCACCCAATCCTGATATAGAAGCATCACAATAAAATACAAACTCCTCCACTCCCTCGGGAAGGGCTAACACTGGAGCTGCACACAATCTCTGGCGAAGAGTCTCAAATGAGGCTTGCTGCTCGGGCCCCCAAGCAAAAGTAACACCCTTCATGTAACAAACCGTTATTTCAAACTTATGTAATAATGTAGGTCAAATCGTACTTCTTTTTAATTAAATAAAGAGAAATTTTGGCATACTATGTATATTTACATAATTAACCCTCAAAAATAAATTATTAAATAATCTCAATTGGGATGAACCAAGTGATAGAGATTGTAACAAGGTTTCCAAAAATATAAAGAACACTAAAATTCGAGTTATAACAAAGAAGTTATGACCAATCGAAAATCCACGACAAAACCGGCAAAACACTGTTTAGTGTAAAAACTGAATATTTGATAAAAAGCTTTCTAGCCTTAACAATCTAAATGAAAGTTATAGTTTATGTTAAACCGAGAACTTTCATAAAAAGAACGCCAACATCTGACTTCGTATGAGGAAGTTATGACTTTTCTAAGTTTCAGTATAACAGTGTACAGCTAAAAACTCGAAATAAAGATCGAGTGGTTTTTAGCCGACACAACCTAAACGAGAATTGAAGGTCTCGTCATTAGTAGTACAACGGTAAAAAGACAGACAAAAACGGACGTCGTATGAAGAAGTTATGAATTTATAACGGATTCATGTCTCGGCCTGTTTAAAATAATAATATTAAAAATAAATTCAAAATTAGCCGACGAAGTCTAAACGAAAGTCGTAGAGTATAATTTTACCTACGCGTGCATATAAAGAATGACAAAAACGGAGTTCGTATGCAAAAGTTATGAATTTTACAAGTTTTGGCAAAAAAAAAATAAAGAAAAATAACAAAAACCGGGAAAATTCACATGAACAGTAACTGCCACGTCACCCCTCGCATACGAGCCTCCACGTGGCATCTTCTGATTGGGTTGCAGCCTCGCGTGTTACCTCCTGATTCGACCAACTCCGCGGTCCAATCCTACTCGGACAGCTTCGCAGGAGACACCCCGGAGACACACCTCGGATGCTGCCTTCGCACGTGTCTTCTTTCCATTGGACCGAGGGTTAGACGAATCCGAGCCAGCCAGCAGCGAGCCTCCGGTCCGAAGAACTTCCTTCGCCTCGCCATCTGTCACACGCGTGTCATCCTCGCATTGCTTCGGGTCCGAGCCTTCGGGCTATATATAGCATGCGAGGGTTCCGAAGAATTTTCAATTTTCACCCTAAATTTTATCCTCTTTCACCTTTTCCACTCCCTTAAGCTCATATACAACCCCTAAATCCCCGGTATCAAGACTCGAGCCCGAAGTAAGCCGTGAAGTCCCGAAATTCTCGAGAATTCATCCTCTCTCCTGTCAAAACTCTGCCCAATTTGAGCCGGTTTCTCGACAAATAAACTCCTTTTCGTGAAACGAAACTCTGTCCGAATTACCACCTATCAAGTGAGTTCATACCCCCGTATTTTCATAATTTCTAGTGTTTTAAGGGGGAAATACAAGTATAACACAACAACTTTGTGTTACAAATAAATGATTTCAAATCACGATAAAATGATTTTAAAGCATCAAAAATACTTCAAATATTGAACTCGTTTATAAACTTATATTTTTCCCAAATATACATATTTGTATATATAATTTAATATAAATAAGATTTAAAAGGCTTAGGACTAATAATTCCTTCTAGGTCCTTTTCCTTGTTTGGATGTGGACTTATAGTACCAGTTATTTGTCCGAAGGTCGTTCAAATTTTACTTATATATAAAATTGTATATGTATATAAAATTAAAAGTTATTTCATCAGTTTAATCACCCTTTGTAACATGTTGAGCAAAGGATTACATGCAAAAATAGTTATTTACCAATTCATAAAGTACATATAAATTATAATAGGTAAAATTTATGATACATAGAGCAATAATTCATATGAATACACTGTTTTACATGCAATAAGGGTTTTAATTCAAAACAAATCAAGGGTTTACACTTATCAAATACATGTTCGGGATACTAAGTCAATAACATACTGTCTATCATTTATTTCAAAATGATTGGGTTTTCATAACTAATATACATGTAACATTTATATGCTTTTTATGCGACATTCAATTCAGGTTGTTTAGATTCAGTTTAGACAACCAAGGTAAAGTCCTGACATTATAACCAGAATCTCCAGTCCGGGGATCAAAACAAGTTGTGTGTAGATCTATATCGGGATTGACAACCCCGCACTCAGGCTGCTAGCTACAGTCAGGCATACACGCCAATGAGTGGCAATTGTTATCAACAGTTTAAGCGCTTAGCAGGCATTAGTTTCAGGCGTTCATGTCATAGTATTGTTATAATAACTCATTAAAAAGATATTAACAACACGTTAGTGTATAACAACTAAACGTAAGTATATCTTCAAAGTACCAGTTTACAAAATGCAAAGTACAATGGTATACTATAGTTTTTAATAACAGCTGGTGAAGCCAGGCACACTCTCAAATACAAGTTTTACAAATACAATGGTTTACAAATAAGATGGTTTTATGGGAATAAAACTACTTTTCACATACCATAGAAAATATGGGATTTTCTAGAAGTGTTTTCATATTCAAAATACAAAGACACCCATTCAAACATAAAGACTTATGTACTCACTCAACTTATTGTTGATACTCTCTTTTCAAATTTCTTGTATTACCAGGGAAATAATAACAGGTACTCCCCGAGCTTTTTGAGAAGATGGAGCCATTAGGAGTCTTATCTTCTTCTTTTGTATAACTATTTTGGTTTCAATATACAATGATTGAACACATGTAAATATTATACTTTTAAATACAATGGTTGTTTGTGCTTTGATTACTATGATACATGTGTTGTGATACTACAATTCAAGTCCTCCACCCCCGGATGTTTCCGCCGTCTGGTTTGGGGGTGTGATAGATTGGTATCAGAGCATTGTTTATAGTGAACTCAGTATATCAATCCATAAAAGATATACAAACTATAAATACATTGGGGCTAAGAGCTCTGACTACAAGTATACTTCTAAGAAATTCTAAGTCTTTTTACAAGAAGTATACTAACCCTCATACCTACAAGTACATAGTCAAAAGAACTTAAAAGTATTTGGATGTTGAACATTACAGTTAAACCCGAGCGATTATGTAATCATATCTAGAATTAATATAGCCTGATCAACTATATTGATTTCAGACATGACCAACATGTGTTTGGGAGTAATAGTAGTGTTGTGACATGTCTAAAACTTACCAACTACCAAAGAAACACTAAGAACAGAACATAAAGTACTATAAGAACATTATAAACATCGATATGTTTAGTTTTCTTTTCAGGCATTTCTCATAACCTTATTCTCGTACAGACACAATGGCAGGACATCATCTACCAGGGGACCCTTATTTTCCAAATCATGGCAATCAAAGATGGATAGTGGAAGATCCGTAGGAGGATCCAAAAGAAGACTCAGATGAAGAACCATTTGAGGACAACGAATCAAGCGGTACAGATATAGAGCCACAAGTCTGCAACCCAGGGATACGTTCCCCGAAACAAGAGGAAGAAATACCCATACCTGAGTGGGGCCAATACATAAACCATTGGAGTCGACAAGACGGCCAACGCCCTCCCTACGGAATGGCACGGGGTTTTTATAACGTCTCGGAAGGAGGAACAGCCGACAGAGCTCTTCCAATTATAGTGAACCGAATTGCCCGACAATTCGATCAATCAAGGATGTCACTCAATCGTATCCTAGAAGTGAATGCGGCTGCGCAGGTTAACGCTGCCGATATCCTTCGTCTTGATGAGACGCAAGATGATACCCAAAACCATACTGAAGCCATTCAAAGGCAACTTAATGATGCCGAATCAGAGATCAAAGGACTGAGGGAGCATCAAGCTGCCCATGAAAGGCGCTGGAAATCGCAAGACGAAGCGGAACCCAGTAACCTTCGTAGCAACCGCCGCAAGTAGTGTTACACTACTTTCTAGTTTAATATACTGAATGTATAGACTACTTTCAGGATATGTATAAATCAAGTATCAATAAAATAATAAGTACTTTACTTCAACAAGAGTTATTACAATTTACATAAACATTCCATTCCAAAGTTTTGGGATTATGGATATGTTCCAGTGTTATTTTTTTATACTTTTCAAATACGACCGCGAAAATTTTTATTTTCGGTAGACCGGTTTGATGTCGATACTTTTGCAATATTGTGGTTTATTAAAGACCTACTTTAGGGTTAAGTATCCAAATTACATATACTTAATATACCAATACAATCGACATGTACTTTCATACTCTTTGAAAAATAACCACTTCATTTCCATCTATCCAGTTGCAAGTTGTACTTACAATGGACATCCATTTTCAATTCTTTACAAGATTCTTGTTGAATTAAGTGTTTAAGTTCAGAGATATCAAATTCATATTCATTCTTGATGTCTCACTATCTTTTTATCTATTGACTTTTATAGAAAAAGATGCCTCCTCGTAGGAATCCAAGACGTAACAATGAAACGGAAGCACCGACGCCACCTCCACCACCACCCCCTCAATTCGATACTGCCATGTTCCAAGCGGCAGTCACAGCAGCTGTAGTGGCTGCCTTATCTCATATCAATACTTCTAGTGCTAGTGGGTCGGGAGCTGGTCCACATCCTTCTAACCTTGCCGAGGGTCATGAGCACTTGAGAGAGTGCACTTATAAAGACTTCTCGAATGCCAAACCCATGACCTTTAATGGAACTGGAGGAGTGATGGTTCTAAGGCAGTGGATTGAGAAGATAGAAGCAGTCTTTGAAATCTGCTCCTGTCCAGAGGGTAGCAAAGTTAAATTTGCTGCCTTTACTTTCTTAGATAGGGCCCTAACATGGTGGAATGGCCATGTTAAGTCACTAACTTTGGTAGTGGCTAATTGTCACACCCCAAAACCACGAACGGCGGAAATGTTCAGGGATGGAGGACGTCATGTACAGTATCACAACAGTGTAATATAATAAACAAGCAACAACATCATCCATTGCATTATAAGTAAAGTTTTAATACATGCGTGTTCTTTCATTATAGTAAGACACCAAAAATATACAATCAAATAAAAGATGAAACTTGTCTGCTCCGTCTTCTCAAAACTTGGCCTCCGTACCTGTCTGCTGATGACATGAGAATACAAGTTATTTTGAAAGAGAGTATCAGCTTTAAAGCTGGTGAATTCATAAGTATATAAGTGTCATTTCCTTGTTTGTGAAAATCTGTTATGAAGGCCATGTAAATCGTTAAATGAAAATGTTGAGGTAAGTATGAAATCCCTAGAAAAACCCTTATTTTCTATAAGTATGAAATGCAGTCTTCTACCAAGACCCGAATGTTCTGTAAGTATGAAGTGTAGTCTTCTACCAAGACCTGAATGTTTTGTAAGTATGATGTGTAGTCTTCTACCAAGACTTGAATGTTCTGTAAGTATGAAGTGTAGTCTTCTACCAAGACCCGAATGTTTTGTAAGTATGATGTGTAGTCTTCTACCAAGACCCGAATGTTCTGTAAGTATGAAGTGTAGTCTTCTACCAAGACCCGAATGTTCTGTTTGTAAAATGATAGTTTTTCCTTTGTTTTGACTAGTACTAAAAGTGCTTAGTCTAACTCGTCGTTTATGTGAGTGTATCACAAAATAAAGTAAACAGGAAAAATGTAATATTGTATGTGTTGTCACTGGGTACTAGGACCAACACAACATCGCATTAAGCGAAATGTATAACCTAATGAACATCCGAAGATTGTCCAATTGTCCTCTGTAGCAGCAGCAGGTGGGTGGAAGGGTTAGTCCCAAATCGATTTCCTAATATAAGTAGTAACCTTAGACCTCCGAAGATGGTCATCGACCACTAGTGCTAATCAGTGGGGTTCGGAATGGTAAGTCCCGTCTAGTTATCCCATTGAACCGGAATAGGAAAGACAATTTACACAGTAAGTACTAATAAATCATCCTCATAGTCCTACGTACAAGTATTCATGTATGTGTGTCCATGTAACAGGTACGTATATGTAAACATATTCATGTATCAGGTAAACATCTGTAAGTACTCATGTATCAGATAATGTACTAGTATAGACTCATGAATGAACTGAATCTTGTGTGATTTCTTGTAATAGAGGTAATGTTTGATATCTTCAAATTATCCCTATGATAATCTACTGTAATATAACTAATTGACCATGTAAGTTTACCCATTCTTACTACTCAAGGGTATGGGAAAACCAAATGAAAGATGCAAACTATAACATCAGTACATATATAAGAATATAAGTGTATATGCATAGTTTAGTTCAAGAATGAAAAATGGTTTCTGTAAGACATCTTATGGGTTTTGAACAATAATTAACAATGACTTGATGTCATTTTAATAAACATTTCAAAGGTAGAACATTTGGTAACAATGTGCTTTTAAGATGTAAAACCATTTCATGCATCACATTTTGTAGCATGTGAAATCTGTTAACTGACAAACACAGTTATAAAATACATATCGATTATTTAATAACATGTTTGTCTCTACTTGTATTCCCCCCCCCCCCATTAAAGCATTTAAAATCATTTAAAACATTGATTAGGGGTATGAACTCACCTGTAGTTGGTGATTGGAATGAACTGAACGGTATCGGATTGCTAGGTGTCAAGCGAGGACTTGTGCACACACTACGATCCTAATGAACATATAATCACACATATATGTACTCAATTAGACTCAAATGACTAATTGATAATGTTAAGACATCCTAGACATAATAAACACTTTATATAAGTGTTTTAAGCCCTAAGGATTGCATCTAAGCTAATGTGGGACAAGGTACTCGTGTTTAGGGTTTCCAAAGGACCCTATATGAGAGTTTACTCTCCATAAACTACCACACATGGAGTTTACGGTTGTAAACTCTTGAGTTTACGGCCGTAAACTCCCAAACATGTGTGTTTGGTGTGTTTTGAAGTCCCAAATGCTTTCTAGAATTATTCTAACTTAGTGGCTAAGTCCTTGGAAGGGTTTAAGGTCTAGAAATACTCCAAATAGGAGTTTACGGCCTCAAGGCCATTTCCCCTTGGATTTTACGGCCGTAAACTCCCTTGGGGTGTTGTTTTTGTTGCTTTCAAGCCTCTTGCACTTATGGTATATGTTCTAGACTTTTACTCCTAGCATAAGAAGGCATTAGGCACACCTTGGTGCCCTTTTTAGGAGTTTACGGCCCAAGAACCATGTCTTGTCTGTAAACTCACTTTGTTAAGTGATTTTGATGTGGTTTGGTCCTTCCATTAAGTGGGTAACAATTTCTTGTAAAGGTCTAGGGCTTTAGGTGTCATGAAAACACCCCTTTTGTCCATTTCAATGGAGTTTACGACCTAAGATTCACTTGGGACGTAAACTCACCTTTGTTTGTGTCATTTGATGTGTTTAAGACCTTATACTACTTGGGAACATAGTCTAGATACAAGCCTTAAAGTCCTAGAGTCCTTAAATCACCATTTATTGTGTGATTTTGGAGTTTACGGCCTAGGATTATCTAGGGCCGTAAACTCCCAATCTTGGGTGGATTTGGCTGGTTTTTCTTGTCCCTAACATGCATACATAAGTATCTAAGGCCTTATCATAACACAAGTGTCGGTTTTGGCTTCGTTTCGGGAGTTTACTGCCCAAGAACACCTTGGGGAGTAAACTCCTAGATCTAATGATTTAGCCATCTAAATAATGTTATAAGCATCAATTAAGTATTCTAATCACTACTAGAAAGAGTTACTCACGTTTTGGTATAAAAACCTGAAGATCCGTCAGAGAGAAAATGGCTTTTCTCTAGTTGGAAATGTGAATAATGAATGAATTTGGTTCAGAAAACTATTTATAGTCCTGAAATATTTTGGCAGAAAATATTTTTATTCCAGAAATGATCTCTAATATAATATAGTGTTGGAATAATAGTGTTGCACAAAACCTTAGTGCACCCACTCTCATGATATTTCCTGAAGTGTAAACCCTGAATTACTCAAACTTATGTGAAAAAGTCTGAAAATTAACAGTGACCACTATAACTTCTATTGAAGTGATATAGATTGTACATAATGGAAATTTCGGGTTGTCACACTAATACTATAAGTTGGGAGAACCTAAAAACCATGTTGATACGGGAATACTGCCCATGAGGGGAAATTCAGAAATTGGAACAAGAACTCTGGGGTATTACTATTGTCGGTGCCGACATAATGACTTACATGAATCGATTCTGTGACTTGGCGATTCTGTGTCCGGAGATGGTTGCTCCAGAGAGCAAAAAGATTGAAAGGTATATTTGGGGACTGTCGCCCCAGATACAAGCAAGTGCCATTGCATCCAAACCTGTCACTTTTGACAGTGCCAAGGAACTGGCACAGTGACTTATTGACCACGGAAACCATCAATACTCTATGGTTACTGCCCCAGAACAACCTAGGGAGAACAACAACAACAGCAAGAAGAAGGGTTGGAACAAAAGGAAGGGAAAATCTCCTCTAGAACCTTCAAAGAAGCAACAAATAATGGCAGTCCATGCTACTACTGTGCCTGCTACCGTACCTACTACTGCACCTGCTGTTGCCCCCAACTACTCAGCACCAACTAAGCCCTATGTCGGTAGCCTCCCTAAATGCAACAAGTGCAATTTTCACCAGATCGGAAATTGCCCTAAAATGCAGTGTCGTAACTGCAACAGGAAAGAGCATACTGCCCGATTCTATAGAACACCACCTCAACCCTTTAACCAAGTACCTGCCGCTGGAGTAAGTCGAGCATGCTACCAATGCGGTGATGTGGGACATTTCAAGAAAGATTGTCCAAAAGCTGGAAATGCCGGTGGGGTTGGGAGAATTCTAGCACTAGGTCACAAAGAAGCGGTGGCAGACCCTGCCGTGGTCACGGGTACGTTCCTTCTCAACAATACTTATGCATGCATTCTTTTTGATTGTGGTGTCGAGAGGAGCTTCGTGAGCCATAACTTTAAACATCTACTAAATCAGAACTCCCAACCACTAAATAAAACCTTCACAGTAGAAATGGCTAACGGGAAATCCGAATCCACCAATGATATATACATAGGATGTACCCTTACCTTAAATGACTTATCTTTCCCAATAGACCTTATGCCGGTCTCTATCAAAAGTTTTGACATCATAATAGGTATGGATTGGTTGTGCCCCAACCATGCCGACATCCTATGCTATGAAAGAGCTATTCGTTTAAACTTGCCAACTAACGAAACTCTTATTATCTATGGAGACAAACCCGGAACGAACCTTCGGATAATTTCTTGCATCAAGTCACAGAAATACCTTCGCAAGGAGTATTGAGCATTCCTAGCTCATGTGGTAGACAAAAAGCAAGAAGTGAAAGATATCGCAAGCATTCCTGAGGTCTGCAACTTTCCCGATGTATTTCCTGATGATCTTCTAGGGGTGCCTCCCGAGCGACAAGTCGAATTCCGAATCGACTTAATCCCTGGAGCTACCCATGTAGCCAAATCCCCCTATCTTCTGAAATGCAGGAATTATCCATCCAACTTAACGAACTCCTAAGCAAAGGTTTCATAAGACCACGCTTCTCACCTTGGGGAGCACCGGTTTTGTTCGTAAAGAAGAAGGATGGATCATTTCGCATGTGTATAGACTACCGCGAGCTGAATAAACTTACCATCAAGAATCGATACCCTCTGCCTCGCATTGACAATCTGTTCGACCAACTTCAAGGGGCGAACTACTTCTCAAAGATAGACTTAAGATCCGGGTATCACCAGTTACGAATTTTGGAGGAAGACGTTCCCAAAACCGCGTTCAGAACTCGTTATGGTCATTACGAGTTTATAGTGATGCCATTCGGATTGACGAATGCACCTGCAGTGTTCATGGACCTAATGAACAGAGTGTGTCGTCCATTTTTGGACAAATTCGTTATAGTCTTCATTGACGATATCCTTATCTACTCAAATAGCAAAGAAGAACATGGCCAACATCTTCGTCAAATATTACAAACTCTTAGATTGGAGAAGCTCTATGAGAAGTTTTCAAAGTGTGAATTTTGGATCAGGAAGGTAGATTTCCTAGGTCACGTGGTCAGTTGAAGGAATACACGTCGACCCTTCCAAAATAAAGGCAATTGAAAACTGGTCAGCACCCAAAACACCTACAGAAATCCATCAATTCTTAGGTCTTGCTTGCTATTATCGCAGATTCATTCAAAATTTCTCTCGAATAGCTAAGCCTCTTACTACTCTGGCCCAAAAGGGTGTAACTTTTAGCTGGGGAGAAAAGCAAGAAACAGCATTCCAAATGTTGAAGCAAGCCTTGTGTAGTGCACCAATCCTGTCTCTCCCTGAAGGGACAGAGGATTTCGTAGTGTATTGTGATGCTTCTAATCAAGGGCTTGGATGTGTTCTTATGCAAAGAGGAAAGGTTATATCCTATGCCTCAAGACAGCTAAAGACACATGAAGTCAATTATACAACACATGACCTTGAACTAGGAGCAGTGGTGTTTGCCCTGAAGATCTGGAGACATTACTTATATGGCACGAAATGCACAATATTCACGGACCATAAAAGTCTCCAACACATCTTCGATCAGAAAGAGCTGAATATGAGACAACGACGATGGGTAGATCTACTGAACAATTACGAGTGTGAAATTCGTTATCACCCTGGTAAAGCAAACGTAGTAGCTGACGCCCTGAGTAGAAAAGAATACTCAGGACACCGGGTAAAGTCGTTGACCATGACAATCCATTCGCATCTGTCCACGCAGATCAAGGAAGCTCAACTTGAAGCCTTGAAACCCGAAAACGTAGCAGGTGAAACTCTGAGAGGAATGGATAAGAACTTCGAAGTCAGGGATGATGGAGTCTATTATTTCATGAACCGGATCTGGACACCAAAGTTCGGTGGTTACAGAGATGTGGTTATGAATGAAGCACACAAAACCCGATACTCCATCCACCCAGGTTCAGACAAGATGTATCTGGACCTTAAGAAGCTATATTGGTGGCCTAACATGAAGGCCGAAATCGCTACCTTTGTAGGCAAGTGCCTTACTTGCGCCAAAATTAAGGTAGAGTACCAGAAACCTTCAGGCTTATTACAACAACCTGAAATCCCTGAATGGAAGTGGGAGCGGATTACAATGGATTTCATAACCAAGTTACCCAAGACATCAAGTGGTTATGATACTATTTGGGTAATCGTCGATAGATTAACCAAATCCGCACACTTCTTACCAATCAAGGAGGCCGACAAGATGGAAAAGCTAACCAGAACATACCTCAAGGAGATTGTTAGACTACATGGTGTACCAATATCTATTATTTCAGACCGAGATAGTAGATTCACCTCTCATTTTTGGCAATCTTTACAAAACGCTCTGGGAACTAAGCTAGACATGAGCACAGCCTACCATCCTCAAACCGATGGACAAAGTGAAAGGACGATTCAAACGTTAGAAGATATGTTATGAGCTTGTGTGATAGACTTTGGGAAGGCATGGGATATTCATTTACCCCTTGCTGAGTTCTCTTATAACAACAGTTATCACACTAGCATAAAAGCTGCTCCATTCGAAGCCCTCTATGGCTGCAAGTGCAGATCCCCTCTGTGCTGGGCTGAAGTGGGTGACACGCAGCTAGCTAGAGGTCAAACTCCTGACAATGCTCTCACTGGTCCAGAAATTATTCGAGAAACTACCGAAAAGATCATACAAATTCGGGAACGACTTAAAGCTTCCATAGATAGACAAAAAAGCTATGCTGACAAGAGGAGAAAACCCTTGGAATTCCAGGTCGGTGATCGCGTTTTTTTAAAGGTCTCACCCTGGAAAGGCATGATACGCTTTGGAAATCGTGACAAACTAAATTCAAGGTATATAGGACCATTCGAGATTCTTGCCCGAATCGCCCCTGTAGCTTACAAACTTCAATTACCCCAAGAACTAAGTAACATTCATCCTACCTTCCACGTTTCGAACTTGAAAAAGTGTCTTTCCGACGAGACTCTTGTGATACCACTTGAGGAAATCGAGTTAAACGAGAGCCTCAATTTTTTGGAAGAACCCGTAGAGATACTAGATAGGGAAGTTAAGAAAACCAAACAAAGCTACATCCAGATAGTGAAGGTTCGCTGGAATGCAAAGCGGGGACCTGAATTCACATGGGAGCGGGAGGATCAAATGCAACAAAAATACGCACATCCTTTTCCCTAGTCTATCTGTAAAGTAAATTTCGAGACAAAATTCTCTCTAATGGGGGGATAACGTAACAAACCGTTATTTCAAACTTATGTAATAATGTAGGTCAAATTGTACTTCTTTTTAATTAAATAAAGAGAAATTTTGGCATACTATGTATATTTACATAATTGACCCTCAAAAATAAATTATTAAATAATCTCAATTGGGATGAACCAAGTGATAGAGATTGTAACAAGGTTTCCAAAAATATAAAGAACACTAAAATCCGAGTTATAACGAAGAAGTTATGACCAATCGAAAATCCACGACAAAACCGGCAAAACACTGTTCAGTGTAAAAACTGAATATTTGATAAAAAGCTTTCTAGCCTTGACAATCTAAATGAAAGATATAGTTTATGTTAAACCGAGAACTTTCATAAAAAGAACGCCAAAATCTGACTTCGTATGAGGAAGTTATGATTTTTCTAAGTTTTAGTATAGCAGTGTACAGCTAAAAACTCGAAATAAAGATCGAGTGGTTTTTAGCCGTCACAACCTAAACGAGAATTGAAGGTCTCGTCATTAGTAGTACAACGGTAAAAAGACAGACAAAAACAGACGTCGTATGAAGAAGTTATGAATTTATAACGGATTCACGTCCCGGTTTGTTTAAAATAATAATATTAAAAATAAATTCAAAATTAGCCGACGAAGTCTAAACGAAAGTTTTAGAGTATAATTTTACCTACGCGTGCATATAAAGAACGTCAAAAACGGAGTTCGTATGCAAAAGTTATGAATTTTACAAGTTTTGGCAAAAAAATAAAGAAACATAACAAAAACCGGGAAAATTCGCATGAACAGTAACTGCCACGTCACCCCTCGCATACGAGCCTCCACGTGGCATCTTCTGATTGGCCCGCAGCCTCGTGTGTCACCTCCTGATTCGACCAACTCCGCGGTCCAATCCTACTCGGACAGCTTCGCAAGAGACATCCCGGAGACACCCCGGAGACACACCTCGGATGCTGCCTTCGCACGTGTCTTCTTTCCATTGGACCGAGGGTTAGACCAATCCGAGCCAGCCAGCAGCGAGCCTCCGGTCCGAAGAACTTCCTTCGCCTCGCCACCTGTCACACGTGTGTCATCCTCGCATTGCTTCGGGTCCGAGCCTTCGGGCTATATATAGCATGCGAGGGTTCCGAAGAATTTTCAATTTTCACCCTAAATTTTATCCTCTTTCACCTTTTCCACTCCCTTAAGCTCATATACAACCCCTAAAGCCCCGGTATCAAGACTCGAGCCCGAAGTAAGCCGTGAAGTCCCGAAATTCTCGAGAATTCATCCTCTCTCCTGTCAAAACTCTGCCCGATTTGAGCTGGTTTCTCGACAAATAAACTCCTTTTCGTGAAACGAAACTCTGTCCGAATTACCACCTATCAAGTGAGTTCATACCCCCGTATTTTCATAATTTCTAGTGTTTTAAGGGGGAAATACAAGTATAACACAACAACTTTGTGTTATAAATAAATGATTTCAAATCACGATAAAATGATTTTAAAGCATCAAAAATACTTCAAATATTGAACTCTTTTATTAACTTATAGTTTTCCCAAATATACATATTTGTATATATAATTTAATATAAATAAGATTTAAAAGGCTTAGGACTAATAATTCCTTCTAGGTCGTTTTCCTTGTTTGGATGTGGACTTATAGTACCAGTTATTTGTCCGAAGGTCGTTCAAATTTTACTTATATATAAAATTGTATATGTATATAAAATTAAAAGTTATTTCATCAGTTTAATCACCCTTTGTAACATGTTGAGCAAAGGATTACATGCAAAAATAGTTATTTACCAATTCATAAAGTACATATAAATTATAATAGGTATAATTTATGATACATAGAGCAATAATTCATATGAATACACTGTTTTACATGCAACAAGGGTTTTAATTCAAAACAAATCAAGGGTTTACACTTATCAAATACATGTTCGGGATACTAAGTCAATAACATACTGTCAATCATTTATTTCAGAATGATTGGGTTTTCATAACTAATATACATGTAACGTTTATATGCTTTTTATGAGACATTCAATTCAGGTTGTTTAGATTCAGTTTAGACAACCAAGGTAAAGTCCTGACATTATAACCAGAATCTCCAGTCCGGTGATCGAAACAACTTGTGTGTAGATCTATATCGGGATTGACAACCCCGCACTCAGGCTGCTAGCTACAGTCAGGCATACACGCCAATGAGTGGCAATTGTTATCAACAGTTTAAGCGCTCATCAGGCGTTTGTTTCAGGCGTTCATGTCATAGTATGGTTATAATAACTCATTAAAAAGATATTAACAACACGTTAGTGTATAACAAATAAAGGTAAGTATATCTTCAAAGTACCAGTTTACAAAATGCAAAGTACAATGCTCTACTATAGTTTTCAATAACAGCTGGTGAAGCCAGGCACACTCTCAAATACAAGTTTTACAAATACAATGGTTTACAAATAAGACGGTTTTATGGGAATAAAACTACTTTTCACATACCACAGAAAATATGGGATTTTCTAGAAGTGTTTTCATATTCAAAATACAAAGACACCCATTCAAACATAAAGACTTATGTACTCACTCAACTTATCGTTGATACTCTCTTTTCAAATTTCTTGTATTATCAGGGAAATAATAACAGGTACTCCCCGAGATTTTTGAGAAGATGGAGCCATTAGGAGTCTTATCTTCTTCTTTTGTATAACTATTTTGGTTTCAATATACAATGATTGAACACATGTAAATATTATACTTTTAAATACAATGGTTGTTTGTGCTTTGATTACTATGATACATGTGTTGTGATACTACAATTCAAGTCCTCCACCCCCGGACGTTTCCGCCGTCTGGTTTGGGGGTGTGACACTTCAGGGTTAATCTGGTAAGAGGAACAACAATCTTGGAGAAATCTCTTATAAATCTCTAATAGTGGCCGACCAAACCCAGACAACTCCTGATCTCAGAAGGGGATCTCGGCACCTCCCATCTCATGACTGCCTCAATCTTGGCCGGGTCGACCAATATCCCATTCTGATTAACAAGATGTCCCAGGAACTGGACCCGTAACCAGAAATCACACTTGGAGAATTTGGCATAAAGCCTCTCAGCCCACAATACTCCAAGAATCTCTCACAGATGCTCCTCATGCTGCTCTTTGGACCTCAATTACACCAGAATATCGTCGATGAACACGATCATCGATTGATCAAACATGGTCCTGCACACCCGGTTCATGAGATCCATGAACGTTGTCGGTGCGTTGGTGAGCCCGAAAGGCATCACCACAAACTCGTAATGCCAATAACGAGTTCTGAAGGTCATCTTCTGGATATCCTCCTCGCAAACTCTCATATAATGATATCCAGATCTTAAATCAATCTTGGAGAACCAAGATGCTCCCTGCAACTGATCGAATAAATCGTCGATCCTTAGTAGCGCATAACGGTTCTTGACCGTCAACTTGTTCAACTCTCGATAATCAATGCACATCCGGTGTGAAACAACCTTCTTCTTAACAAAAAGGGTAGGTGCTCCCCACGGCGAGCTACTCGGCCTGATGAAACCCTTCCCCAACAGCTCCTGGAGCTGTGAGGATGACTCCTGCATCTCTGGTGGCCCAAGGTGATAAGGTGCCTTGACAATAGGCGCCACACCCAGAACCAAATCAATCCGGAACTCCACCTGCCTCTTGGGAGGCACACCCGGCAACTCCAGGGGAAAAACATCCAGAAACTCACACACTATCAAAACCTCAAAGATAGAACTCGGCCTCTCTATAGTAACCCGCGTATCCATCACGTATGCCAAAAACCCATACATCCCTGGTGTAGACTTTGTCTTGCCCTGGAAGCAAAGCAAAAAGCGGATCCAGATCTAGTACCCTCGCCATACACCGTAAGCACTCCCCCACTAGGGTCTCGTATGGTCACCATCTGACGCTCACATTCAATCATAGCTCCAAACCGACTCAACCAGTCCATGCCCACTATGACATAGACATCACCCATTGTGATTGGTACCGAGTCTATCGGGAACTCAACACCAAAAATTTCTAGTACACAACCTACGAATACATCAATAGCGAAAACCGCATGCTCGTCGGCTATAGAAACCCATAGAGGTCGACTCAACGCCTCACGTTGGATAATGATGTGATGACTAAAATCTAAAGACACGAAGGATCGACTCACACCCGAGTCAAATAACACCAAGGCAGGTACATAACTCACAAGAAAAGTACCTATATACAACACAAAATAAGCACAACAAATCTCAAAATAATATAAATAAGGAAATACATACCAGCCACG
The DNA here is from genome assembly GCF_002870075.4 of Lactuca sativa. Classification (NCBI taxonomy): domain Eukaryota; kingdom Viridiplantae; phylum Streptophyta; class Magnoliopsida; order Asterales; family Asteraceae; genus Lactuca; species Lactuca sativa. Next base: position 232,509,404 of record NC_056623.2, read on the forward strand.
ACATCAGGTGTTGCGCGGACCTCCTCTGCTGTCAGATGAAAAGCTCTCCCACGAGCCCTTGGAGCCTCGCCTTCACCGGACGACTATCAGTAGCACGCAACGTAGTAGGAGCGGAATCCTGAGTTGATCCCTGAATGAGTTGAGGGCACTCGGCCTTCCGATGGCCAGTCTAGTTGCAGTGAAAGCAAACTAGAAACCCCTTGGGGCAATCCTTCGCCATGTTCCCCTCCTTGCCACATTTGTAGCAAATCCTTGCCCGACATGATCCCTCGTAACTCTTGTCGCACTTTCCACAAGTGCGGCCCTTCTGGCCCCCAACTCTCGTATCAGCGGGTTTAGCTCTCTTTGTCGCCGACTGCGACTGTACTGGTCTGCGGTACCTTCACTGGGACTCTCCCTCCTCCTTGGCCTGTAACTCTAGCTCAATCTCCCTCCGCCTGGAATTGGTCTAAAGCTCAGCTAATGTCTGTTATGATGAGTTCACCACGAACTCCCCGACTTGTAACACTGTAAATTTTCAAAAAAAAAAAAAATTCATTTTAAAATCACATGAATCTCATCAACACATTTCATAACTCCCTAAAATGTCAATTTATCAAAACACATATTCTGAATTGTTAAAACAAAATCCAGGATCCTCAAACATAACTCTGTCTCGTGTGTACAATCAAGTCAGCGCCTTTTCGTGATCCTGAGAAGTACCTGAAACATATAACACATAACACGGTAAGCACGAAGCTTAGTGAGTTCCCCAAAATACCACACATATCTCATTAGCATCTCATGGATATACTCAATAAGACCCTCTGGTCAATGTGTCTCAGTGGAACCCTCCGGTCCCACAACTCGGGTGGACCCTACGGTCCTAACTCAGTAAGCTCAGAATAATCCACAACATAAATCATATAGACATAATGCAGGATATCAAAATACTCAATATAAACATACAAGACCCTCAGGTCACACAAGTTACCACTCATGGTAAGTATAGTGAAAAGACTCACCTCGAAGCAAGTAAATAAACCTCGTACACAAACCACCGGTCTAGCCTCCGCCTAACACATACGTTAATTATCTCTAATTAATAAACGACCCTCAAAAAAGCTAGGCTAAACCCTGTATAAACTCACAGAAGGATAAAAGACCATTTTACCCCTTTCATGGTCTCTATAGTACATAATTAACCAAACCCTAAAAGTCAACAAAATTCAACTGCAACGCGTACGCTAGCCGTACAGCCCCTCTACGTTGGGCGTACTGCCTCGCCATGCATTAGGGATCCTTGACCCTATGTTGAACGTCCTGGGATTACGCTTGGCGTAGGTCCCATACTTGTTATTCCCACTCTCTTGGTCTTAATTTGTTAAGACCATAGCTTTACTCTTAGATCTGGACTCCCTAAAGGCTCATACTCCATAAAATTCGTGACTTTAATCCTTTGCATGGCTGAGAAAGTCCCAAACCCGAAAACTCTTACTCTTTTCTCCTAAAAATGCTCATATCTCATGCATAGGATGGTTTTGACGTCCAAGACTCCATTTTTATGAATCCACTCCATTAAAAACACTCAAAGGGAAAGATATTAGGCTCTAGAGTTCAACAACTCATAAAGCTTCAAGCTTTGGGACCAAAAACCCTACTATTGACCAGATTATGCACAAATCAAAAAGGATGGGAAATATTTGAGCTTTATACCTTCAACTGATGCTCTAACCACAGAAAAGCTCAGATCAAAAGCCTGGACTCCAAGTCTATTCTCTTTAATGCTCCTTCTTCACTCTAAGGATACCACAAGAACACTAAGAAGCTCACAAATGGACACTCAAGCTCAAGGGACGAAAATTAAGGTTTTGAGAGGGTTGAGAGCTGGAAATGGTGGCCAAAAATGAGGCCATCATGTTCCTTAAATAGGGACACACCCCTCAATTATGGTTTTCACTCTGAGCCTAGTACGCCCAACGTACCCTCTGGTACGGCCAGCGTACCAGGAGGCTTCCACGTCCAAATCACGCACATGAGTACGCTGAGCATACACACGTGTACACCCCGCGTACTCAGCTGCCACCTTTTCTCAAATGAAGGGACAAACTTTTCAGATACAATAAAACAAGGGTTTATAAGCTATACATGGTCTTCGGATGTTACACATGGTCTGAAATCCAAGTGTCATGGGCTACCCACATGATCTTTCCTTGAAATGTCATGGGCTACCCCCATGGTCTGACACCTATATGTTATGGGCTACCCCCATGATCTTTCATACAAATGCCACGGGAAACCCCAATGTCTTCCAGGCCAATATAACAAAGACAACTAGCATTCCACATAAAAAGTAATGGGTCGTCATTGGTGCCTTTGACCCAAGGATATAGTGAGAAAAGTCACCTCGCAGTGCTGAACCACACTGATAACTCACTGGCTACTAGTTCGACAAATCCTCGAGCTATCAATATCAAATAACATCCAATTAGCAATTAGATTCCAATCCATAACCATCAGAACATACTTAGGGTAAATGACCAATTTACCCCTTACCTAATTTGGAACGAGACTTAAGCCCAAACCAAATAATCCAAAAGCCCTACATACCAAATAATCATACAAGGCTCAAACAAGGCCCAATTTTCCAAACTGTGGCCAAACCCTTCCATAGGTCTTAATTCAACGTGCAAAAACATTCTTAGCCTGAAACACTTAAATTCTGATGGCCCAATAAGTCCCTAAACATCTAAGACCAAACTATGGCCCAAACCGAAGACCAAAAGATCTAATTCCCACTCTGTTTAGTACACGGGGCATACTCAGCTCGTATGTGCAACGTACCTGCCTTAGGGCTTGTACGCTAAGCGTACCTCCTTTCATGCCCAATGTACCCTCGCATACAGCCAACTTCCATGTTAAGCTCTTATTCCATAAAGACTTCACTCCATAACCTAGATCTGACTTCTTTGGACTGGTTTATCACGTAAAGTTGCTAACTTTACATTCATGCATGGCTAAATGAAGCTCTTAAGCTTAAAAGGACTTTATATGTGACTTAATTCATGAATGAGACCCAATACTCCATAAAGTTGGCACCGTTATGTTTAAGGAACTCCCAACAAGCTCAGATCTAAAAGAATATGTCCTTCAAATGTCTTAACTCAACACCCAACAAAAAAGGGAACCAAGAACAGAACAAATCGATCCATAAAGAGATTTAAACATCTATAAGCCAAGGTATGAACTTGATACCTCCAAAGTTTTACAACAAGGGTGATGATTCTAGATCTAAAGGCTCGTCACCAAGCAAAGCATATACAATCTTCTTTACTTCATTCACAACGGGCAAAATTGACACCAAAATCTTCTCAAGTGCTCAAAACATCACATAGAAGGCTTAAGGGTCGATTTAGGGTTTTAGGAGGTTTGGTGGCTGGTAGAGAGGCCAGCCCTAAAGACTTAAGATCCTTAAATAGGGTACAACATACTTAAGTTAGTGTTTCCTTCACTCCTCGAACGCCCAACGTATGAGGCAGAGGCTTCACGATCCATCCTTCTTGGTACGCTTAGCGTACACCAGTGTATGCCCCGCGTACTTCAGTTTCAACTCGTACGGCCCGCGTACTCCCTATGTACACCCCACATACTAGGGGTTCCCTTTAACCCTAAAATACTCCGAAGGCTATAACTTCTTCATTATAAAACCGATTTCGACGATCCTTATATCCACGAAAATATAATGTGAAGCTCTACGCTTTTATCAACCCATACGCGCCTTAAGATTTCCCGAACAAAATGTAATTTCCGTAAAAGTCCGAGCTGGCACGTTACTGAATACCCCTTGGCTCCAAAACACAAACCGAACACCCAGAATGTTTAATTTGTGTCACCCACACCCAAATGGGAAATGATATGGGACAGGACATTACAAGCAACCTCCAAGTGTTCCTCTTCTTCTTCTTCTTCTTCACCACAAAACACCAACAAACACACTTTCAAGCTCAAAACTCACCAAAAGCACTTAAGGTTTCGTTTTTAGGGTAGAGAGTGATGGAGGCTGATCAATAGAATGTTCAAAGGTGGTATAAGTTGCTTAAATAGGGTGCAAACACTAAAAATTAGGGTTTGCCCCTTCACCACATACGTCATGCATACTCTACGTATGCCACGCGTACGTGGAAGAGTCCTGCGTCCAGAAAAGAGCTAGTATGCTAAGCGTACTCATAGAGTACGCCCCGCTGATGTGTGATTTTTATATAAATAATGTAAATGCTCAAGTTTTAAATTTATAAAACTGAATTTATCGCAACTGGACTAATACACACACTAGGAAGTGAATCTAATCGTGTAATAGTAAAGTTGTGGTAAGAACGGGTGTCGAACACAAGGGGAACGGTGGTGAATTAATTTGGAGTCTTTGATTATAGGTTACTCTAAAAATACTAAAACAATAAAGAAATGTTTTATTAAATACTTTAAAATACCACTTAATATCAAATATCGATAAATTGACTGGAAGACAAATTTCTTTAGGTACTTTGGTTTAGATAAATTACATCTCAAATTCATGGCTAATTACTGTTACAATGGATATTTATTCATTATTCACCAATTCCTAATATGACTAGTGTCATGGTCATGACACCTAATCCTTTGATTTCAACACAACTATTAATTCATTGATCAGGTGAACAAACAATCATGCAAAATAGTATTCAGTTCTTATTAAGTAAGACTTGATCTTATTTAACTCTAATGGTAATAAGAGTTAAATCATTCATAGAATGGTCATCTACTCATGCATACACATTAAAGTTCATTACTTTATTTCCTAACCTTAGGTTTTGGTCAAAACTCTAGTAAGAATCAGCAATGGTCGTTAGACAACTATGATTCAAATTAACATAGCTAGATGGTCATCAAAATTCTATTAATTCAGCAATAGGAAGCAAAACAACAATCTTTAACACATGTGGATCTCCAATCAAACTTGACAAAATAAATTAAATAAGAATAAACAATCGAAATAGCAATTAAACCATAAATTCAAAGATTTATTCAATCATAAACACAAAGTAAAAGGTTTTTACACCTAAATCAGAATGTAAACACATAATGGAATCACAATGGAATGCTAAACATGGTCACGATAACAAACCACATGATTATCGACATGAATCCGCTCTCCAATCCCTTAGATCTTTGCTCTTGTCAGCTTAATGGCCTTCCAACCGCCTTCTAGACCCTCAAAACAGCTTCTTTGAGGTTTCTTGTCGACCAAGTATCAATAAAAGTCGTAAATCCCCTCTAAAAATCATCCAGATGCTCGAAATATATAGATTCTCGAAAATTTGATAACAGTGATGTGGTAATGGCACCACATCGTGATCCTCATGTGTATCCCGTATTCTCTAAGTCAGTCTTAACGATCGTGGAGTTTCAATTTACCACGTCATGGTAATTGGGAATCAATATTTTCTCAAAACATGAAAATCGTCCAAAATTGTGTCTAGTTTTCAGATCATTTTGAATCTTATCAATCGAAGTTGCGGTTCATGAGATATGGTCAAAATAATGATACAGGGTCAAGCTGTCCAACAACATCCTTTTTGCGTCTTTTTAGCTCATTTCTCCTCCTTTTGCATTTCAGTTCTCATTTTAACTGTAATTGAACATTTCAAAGCGTATTAAGTATCTTTTAGTTTTTAATAACATAAAAACATAATATAAAATAATAATAAAAATGTCATAAATATGTGCATAAAATAGACGTTATCACCCGCGTACTAGCTAGGGACCAAAAACATATAGATTTTTCATTAAGGACTAAAAGGAAACATACCAAGTTACGAATGTTACGCTTTCAGACTAGAATATAGATTGGAGGACAGGAGGAGAAGTCAGCAAGAATGAAGAAGAACAGTAGAACAAATGTGTTTGTGTGGAAGTCGAATGGTCGCTTTGATAGTTGATTGTGACGTCAAGTCAATCGTATGACGTGCGTAACAATCAAATGATGGATTCTTAGTTTTCTAGACTACAATTAGTGAATAAGCTTTAAAATTAATGGCCCTTTAGAATTGGGGGCCCTAAGCCCTTGCTTAGTTTTGCAAAAGAAAGAGCCGGTCTACCATTTTTATTTCAACAATGCTCCAAATGCCACATGTGTTTATCAAAATGTCGATTCTCCAATGTCATAAATGATCATGCAAAATATATCATTCCAAAAACACTTTACCCTTATATTTTTTTTTATATGTAGAAAAACTCTTATATTTTTATTTACCTTTCATATTTACCAAAATATTTGGTTTTTAGAAGTTATCAGTAGTTTTGTGACATAACATTTATCTTGTACATTTTTAGATTGACATGGAAAAAATAAGCAATGTTACTAATTTTGGTTTGAGTAAATAGTTGTTGAGTAAAAGATATATTCCTCACGTTTTACCTTAGACAAAAGACAATGTCCCTTATTTTATTTCCATGTTAACCTAAAAACGCAAAAGATAAATGTCATGTCACAAAACAAGCGGTAATTTCTATTATAAAAAAAAACCCGAAAATTTTGGTTATATGACAGATAACTAAAAATATAAGGGTTTTTCTGTATGTAAACGAAATATAAGAGTTTTTGAATGTTAATAGATAAATGGTTGTTTTTTTTCTACATTTTGTCATTTAATTTGTTAGAAACACATAATAAATAATATGTATTAGAGTCATCACAAAATGTAGTTTACGCTTTTATATTTTATTTTTTTAATCAATCGGTAGTCATGAAAAAGAGATCTTATTACAACTAGTAATAATAATAAATTATGAGAGAAATGAATACAAATGTAACATTTGAGTGACATATATAAAGGTAACCGATAAAAAATCATCACCAAACTAATCCTAAATAAAGGCACCGTATACTTTGTTCTATTACTAATTACATTCGATATGGACATTAAACTAACCAGCTACATTTGACAAAATTTAACCAAAAAAGAAAATCACAGTACCTTCAGTCAAAAAAATCATCATGACTCTTTCAAAGAAAAATATCAACAACCTGAACTTGTTATTTTTTATCACTTCATGTTGTCCAAGTTCTACAACAACCATCCGTAATGATAGGGTCGTACATGCCGTAAAGTTTGGTTGGCTATTTCACCATTAAAATCACACACATAAATTATTCCAAAAACTGTATAAATTTTACTGAAAACGGCAAGAGAGAAACAACAGAAAGTGGTAAACCCGAAGAGGAAATTTTGGAATTCTCTGAGATTTAAGGTAAAATGTTGTACGAAATTATTATTATTATTATTATAGTGTTCGTTTGGTTGATTTTAGTTCCCTATATTGACCAAAAATCGAATTTATTTATTGATTGATTTATGTATGTTAAAATCTTGGATTTGTACATAGTTATTGCATCCCGTTTTTCTTGAGTAAACCGAGTTGGTTGTTGCTATAGATATTACTAGGGTCTAGGAATGGAGATATGTAATGTGATTTTTAATAAAGTTGTTTAGTATGAATTAGAGACAACCTGAGCTTGGAACTCGTTAAGAATGGAGGGTGTAATCTCAAAGATGACAGGACTCAGGATGTGTCAAGGATCATACGAGTTTTAATATGGGGCGTAATTCTAAATATAATATATCCCTTGTTCCCATATATGGTTTAAAAATTATATTTGACTCTAAATCTCACAACTTGTGATATTAGCAACCAGTCTTTACTCTTAATCTTTTTTTTTTCTTTTCTTTTTGCAGTTTTTCAGTTTTTATGGACATTACTGATGATGTTAAAGAAGAGATTTTGTTGTGAGTTATTTGAAATTTATTTTTGTAAGCGTATATGTCTATAAATTATGTAATTAGTTGTTATGTGTGAGTGTCTAATTTTGTTTTTATTTTTCAGGTTGACAAGATACCTTCTTGATTTCTTTAGGGGACTTGGGTTAATAAAAGCCGCCGATAAATTTGCCAAGGAAGCAAACATTGATGAACAAAATCGTATATATATCTTCACTTTTCTCAATTAATTTCTTCTGCTTTTTGTTTATGTTAATTATGTTTCTGGTTGACATAGTGAAGTGATCTTGATTAATCATGTTTTTCGTAATTCTTTATTGGTCTTTTAGGATTGGTGTTTTCTTTGTTTATGAATATTATGTTTATTTCATTCCTAAATAACCAAGAAAGTTCATTACATACTCTTTTTTGGTCTCATCGTGTTATTTTATTGAAATGGTTGGTCTCTTTCTTTTGTATTTCATAGAGGGTATCTGATTCTATGATTTTCGTTTTTATAGCGCTTGATGGGTCATACATGGAATATTGGGACTTTTGGTTGCATGGACGCACTCAAATGTGTTATTGGACCTTTTTTTGTAATAAAAAATTGAAAACACTCAAAGAACACAATTTACATGTGATCCCTTAGATAAAAAAATACTATATTTTTTGTTAGTTATATTTTGTGGATTTTGTGCTTCTAAAATCTCATATTTCTTATGTCTTCTACTTCATTGTAGGGTAAAGCCTTAACTATTACAACTTCAAATCAGCTACCACTGAGTGTTGATCAATCAAGCTTTGGACAATTATATACGAGCACTCCTAGGTGATTTGTTGTGCATATTTGATGTTAATAATGTTGTAAAAAATTGATGAATTAATTGATTCTATTGTTGTTAAGAGTGCCAATAAGATGATATTGCTTTTATCTGTTGCAGAATGCATCTTTCCCCTCAACAAGGTGGTCAAGATAATGGCCATGCCATGCATTCAAAACTAGACACTTCAGATTCAGGTTTGCTAAATTTAATTCATATGATCAAGATTTTTAGGACTATTTTGAGGAGCGTATTCATGACTCTTTATCCAAATTTTTAGGTGGGAAAAAACATTGTGATTATGTCCCTTTGACATCACTTCTTTTGGCGGTGCTATTTTATTTTAGAGTAAATTACATTAATGGTCCCCATGGTTTGGGATAATTTGTGTGTTTGGTCCCTAACTAATTTTTTAACTCGGAAAGTCTTTCCTGTTTGTTTTTGTTACGCGCTTGGTCCCTACTGTTTTTTTGTTACGCGATTGGTCCCTGTCTTACCTAAAAATACTATTATTTAAATACAAAAAAAAAATGTGATAGGTAAGGTAAGTTAAGGGGGGTTGAGGTTGGGGTGTGTTTATTTAAATATTTTAAAAAATCAATGACAAAATAGTTTTTTAGGTAAGACAAGGACCAAGCATGTAACAAAACAAATAATAGGGACCTTCCGAGTTAAAAAAATAAGTTAGGGACTAAACGCGTAAATTATCCTAAACCATAGGGACCATTAGTGTAATTTACTTTTTTTTTTTTACAATTATGAGAATCTTTGGTGCACAGAGGTTGCATATTATCGTGCTATTGATGATTTCCGCGTAATACTTAATAATTTTACTTTACAGGCATGATCTCCGGACCAAAAATGACTTTATTTTTCATGTGAGTCATTTGAATTTTATTATTGATGATCTATGCATTCAACTTGATTTTATTGCTAAAGATAAAATTTTGATGAGTCATCTGAATTTTTATTTTGAAGCACATTCGTCTATTGATTATGTAGTTAGTTTATATTTATGTGTGTGGCTTTGTTTTTGACAGGCTGAAAGGATACATTGTGAATTACTTCAAAAGAAATGGGAATAAAATATCAAATGGTTGTATTGTTATAGACTCAGACATTAATGAAGAACAACCGTGTGGTATATATATCTTGGCCTATTGCACTTTTAATTTCTTAATCTTCCTCTTGTTAATTTTGTTTACATTTGGCATGTAAACAAACTTTTTGGGCTTTGGCATCTTTGATTAATCGTGGTTTTCATGGATCTTTATTGGTCCTTTTGGGTTTGCTTTTTCTTGGTTTATGAATTTTATGCTCATATTCCTAAAATAACCAAGAAATTTTAATTTTTAGTACGCCTACGTTGCATAGTATCATGCTAATTTAAAGTATGTACAAAATGATGAATTATGCATAACGTTTTTCCTTTTCAGCCAGTCCATCAGGAAGTACAAGTTCTAAATGTGAATCAAGTAAGTACTGAATTGTTAAAAGTGATAGCTGACTGCTTTAATATTGACTTGTAAATAATATGAGAATTGTTCATTGTATATTTTTTTAGTTGCATCAAGAGTAAAGAAAAGACGCAGATCAAGTGGTGAACAATGTAATGATTGAAAGATGAGGGTACACATAATTTGAGGAAAAAGGGTAGTGAAGTAGTATTTAATAGTTCTGGAAGGATGGAATGGAAGATATGAAAATAAGAGTCTAATATGATGTTATTCTTGTTCTCTCGTATTTAGTCTAGAATTTGAAGTCTTTTTGTTTTTCAAAACATTTTTTAAACCTGGTCCATGTATTTGTTTTTTTTTTAATATTCTTCTAGATTTTAGAGTACATTGTTATTTTTTGCATTTGTTTTCTCTTCGAATTTTCATATAAAAAAAAAAAGAAAACAAAAAAAACAAATATATGACAGATAATCGTAGGGTGAAAACTCTTGACAAAGACAACCGACAAAATATTTCCATTGGTGGAACTAAATTTATTGTAATGCCCATACTATCCAGCTACAACAAAGTATAAAACCTATTGGTGAATCATGTAATGTTGTAGTTTTATTCCCATTATAGCATGCTACTTTCATTTTATTCCCATTAAAATGTTGTAGTTTGAAAATTGTACCTGGTTATAGAAATGTCATCAGATTAAAAAAGAAATTTTCATTGACATAATTGTGTAGATTTTTTAAAGTAAGGTGCCTTAATAAGGAAAAAGTTGGAAGTATGATGTTATAGTTTGGTAGGTCTTTCAAAGTAAGGTATCTTAATTGTTCGATTTGAAACTAACTCTTATCATAAGAACAATTCACGAACATGAGATGAAGATAGAACAAATAGGTAACAAAAGAAATTTATGGAACTTAATTGTTTGCCAAGCTTTTATTAAGAAACAAGAATCAAAACTTGATTAAAACTACTTTTAAATAACCTCCTATTTATACTGAATGGAAACAAACTCTGATTCTAACTCAAATACTTAATATAAGGAAATTTCCCCTGGGACCAATTTGTCCTAGTTCCTGAGTTATCCTAACACCCCCCTCCCATTCAGAATCTATTCCTTCCTTCACTCCTAACAGTCCCCTCATCACCTTCTTTTGAAACCATCTCGATTCTCGATCTTTCCTGGACGCCCGACCTCCAGTTCGGTCACATTTAAATTCGTATATCAACCCCTTTTGATTGTTTACAACATATGTAACATGTAACATCTCATCAACCACATCCAAAGCCACCCGATTTGAACTTCCACTACCATAATATCCACATCATGTTGTTTCTCCATTGCCTATTGTTTTGATAGTCGTAGCTTTTCCGATCAATCCTATTCTAAGAGACAATTCAACCGATCAAGAAAACGAGGTCACCACCACCTTTATTGTCTTTTATCACTTGCAACACGGACCAAACTCAAAGCCACCTGCTTTGATTTCCTTTTGATCGTCTTTTTTGCACCTTTGTTTAATTATTCTCCCTTTATCACACAAACAAGTTGATTAAGGATGGAACTTGGTTTCAAGATTTCAACCTGTAATCATAACATCACAGTCCCTTTAAAATAAAATCTAGTTCCTTGATGTGTCTGCCCTACAACGAAGGCTACACCTTTTCTTGAAACCAACTCTTAAACCGGCCTTTTACGTCTTTACAAGCCCTGAGCTCTTATACCAAATGTTAGATTTGAAACTTTCTATGATCACATGAACAATTCAAGAACCGGGGGGGGGGGGGGGGGGGGGGGGGGGGGGGGGAGGAGACAAAGAACAAAAAGGGAACAAAATAATTTTTTGGAAAGTACAAAACTTAATCCATTCCTAAATTGCCCCTGGGACCAATTTGTCCCACATTCTGAATTATCCTAACATTAATAATAACAAAATTGAAAGTACAATGTTTTATCAGAAATAAATAAAAGTGGGATGTTATACTAAACTAAATAATTCAAAATACATTGTTATTTCTTGAATTTAGCCTAATATTGGACATATTAACCATTTTCCTTATTCCAAAACTAACCTAATATTTCCTCCTAATTTTAACATTGAGAACCACTAAAAACACCATAAACAACGCCACGAGTCGGTAAATTATGAGCCAAAATAAATAAGTTAGCATAATGAAAAATTGTCAAATGGGTTTCCTTGTTTCTACCGAATGAGTGATTGTTGGAGTTGACAAAAATCAACCCAACCCATTAACTGAAACTGAACCCAACCCTAAATTAGCATGTTGGCTTGAGAATTTCAACTCATTTAAGTTAAATGGATGTAACGACCGAAAAATACAACCAATTTTAAATTTTTCAAAAACAACTCGATTCCATTAAATCATTACAAAAAGGTTTTCAATACAAAACATTTAGCATATTCCCAGAATCACATTACTACAAAATCATGAGGAGCGGTACGATCACGCCTTCGCCTTGCCACGGTCTCCTGAAGAACCTGAAAAACATAAAACCACAACTGTAAGCCTGAAAGCTTAGTGAGATATCCCCAAAATACCAACCACTTATACCATACACGCATAACATGCCACAACATATCTGATCACAAAACAACCATGCACTTCGGGTCTACTGTGTGACTGGTCCGCCGCACCGGCCTACAGTCCACCTGGTCCACCCTCTGAGTCTAGCCATAAACCTCGAGTCTACAGTGTGATTGGTCCGCCCGCACCGGGCCTTCAATCCACCTAGTCCACTCTCTGAGTCTACAGTATGACTGGTCCGTGTCACACCCCCGAACCAGACGGCGGAAACGTCCGGGGGCTGTCGTGACTCAATTGAATACCATAACATTGAATATATATGAAACGTAACAACATTCGTCACCATGCATTAATATAGTACAACCAGTAAAGTTTACATGAAATACATTGTTTAAACATTACATTCCCAAAAATAAATTGTTCGATTCGTACATAAATAAACTGCAAGCCATCACTGAATATGATTTCCTTTGATTCACTGATTCCCTGAGAATACAAGTATTTTGAAAAACGTCAACATATGAAATGTTGGTGAGTTCATAAGTAGTGTTTGAAATCCAATGTTTTGTATTGTTTGAAAACCACCAGAAAATCCGATATTTTCTGAAAATAGTATAGTCAAAAAAAGTGTGAAGATCCATAGGTATGCTTGTTTGTTTCTATACTTGTAAAAATTGTTCATTAAAATTGTATGCATTTCGAATCCGTATGTATTGAAAACCCTAGGAAAACCCGATGTTTTCCTGATTTCTTGAATTCCATGAAGTTACATTGAAACCATTGCATAGCGTGTAGTGTCAGTCCCAGGCGACGTTGGATTATTTTTGAGCATGATTATTTGCTACAAACACGCATTACACAAACGACCAGTTTATAGCTATACTAACGATCCCGTTGGTGTCGTCCGTATTAATCACATTATCCAATCGCCCTGACTATGTGTAGTCCCACATCCGAAGAGAAAGAGGACACGAAGACCTCGATGACTCCATTAACCGGTTGGGGATAAAAAAATGTACGAGGGGTCCCCGACCCGTCTCGCATGAAATGTAGACTTTACTAGCTATACCAAAGGTCCCTTGGGGACCAGTAGTATACAAGGCATTGAAAGTCCTTTTACGTTGTGTTAGATCGGTAAAACCCAACACTTCGTAAGATAGAGGTCTTCGGGCCTTAAGATCAGGTCATTGGGCTAGCTAGGCTCAACGAACAAGATTTTACACTTTTGGGGCCCAAAGATGGTGCGTAGACGTCTGTGCACACTCGCATGTATATTGAATTCCCAAACGTTATTTGTATGAATCGTAGTGTCGTAGTGTCGTAGTGTCATAGTGTCGTCGTGTTAGTAGTTTCGGATTTTATTTGTTCGAGACCGAACAAATTTGTTTAACAACGACTTTTGGTATTGTAGTGTATTGTATTTCGTCGATAGTCGCGGTGCCATTATTTGATCAAATTGCGTGTATTGAATTAGCCTTGAAAGTTTTCTGTTTTCAGCCCCTCATTGTTTGTAAAATTTACTTTTTCAACCCTTTAATTAAATACTTTCCGGTTTGGTCCTTAAATCAATTTTCTTGACATTTTAACACCAAAAATTATTGAAATTAATATTTTTCAGCATATTTTTCATAGAAAACAGTTTTAGTCCATGAAATTGCAGTTTTCTCGGTAATAGCCCTTCTTTTTCGCAACTTTGACAATTTTGGCCCAAATTGTAAATTTTTTGCAACTTTGGTCCTTTTTAAATTCAAAAAGCATTTTAAACCTTTGAAAAGGACTTGGAACACTTATAGTCCACTGTTTTACAGAAAAACACAGTTTTGGCCCTCCAAAACAGAAAATCTCGCATAATGGGCCTCATTGGGCCGAAAATGTCATTTTTAGCCCATTAAGCTTGAAGTTTATGTTTTTAATCCTCTAAATGAGTATATTTCCAGAAATTGTTTTATTGAAACTGTTTTGACACACCTCATCCATCAGAATTCGTGATATGTCAATTTGGGCCCTTAATTTTATATTTTTCACATTTTAGGTCCAAAAATTTGTGTTTTTAGCCCAAAGAAGTTGTTACTAAACCATTTAGCCATTTTTCTAGAAATACTTTGTATGAAGAAATATATTTGATGCTAAAATCATTTAACATAAGGTATATCTCGGTTTTGAGGGGTTTTATGGCTAGATTCAACATTATAACACACAAAAGCATACATATAAGCATGGAAATCATACAAGGCATACAAAACACATATAGATCTACACTTTCACTTGTATTCCCCCCCCCCCCACAAAACTCATAAAAACAGAAAATAGGGGGTATGAAGCTCACCTTGGGTGTGGGTTCGGTTTTGCAAAGAAAATGGAAGAAAAATGGAGTGATTTTTGGCCTTAGCACCCTTCCTTGGTAGATCTCGAGTTTTGGTGACTTCTAAGGTGTATGATCACAAGTTGGAATAGATTTAGAAGAGGTTTTTGA
This sequence comes from Lactuca sativa, assembly GCF_002870075.4. Classification (NCBI taxonomy): domain Eukaryota; kingdom Viridiplantae; phylum Streptophyta; class Magnoliopsida; order Asterales; family Asteraceae; genus Lactuca; species Lactuca sativa. The sequence continues at coordinate 232,524,471 of NC_056623.2, forward strand.
TGGAATGAAATAGCTAGATCATATATATAAGTAAATACTTACCTAAGATGGTGATTAGCTTGAAAGATCCTCTTGAAAGCTTCTTAGAATCTCGAAATTATGGGGAGGAAAGGAGAGAGTTTTCTTGAATGTTCTTTGAGAGAATTTGTGAAATGTGTGTGTGTTTGAGATGTGGCCGAGAGTGAGAGAGAGGAGAGGATAGAAGTGATTTTGAAGTGATGCTTGCTTGGAAACATGAGTTGCGTGCATGGAAACCCAACAAATAAAAGTGAGGTGGCAACCCAAGGTCAACTCTCCCTTTTTCCTTGGGCTTGGGCCGAGAATGGAGAGGGAAGAAAGGATTTTTGGGCTTTTTGCCCCTAAGCCCAATATTAGAGTTAGTTTGGGTGTTTATTGGCCTTATAAAATAAAATTGTGATTTTTATGCTTTAATAAGCTAGATTAGGTTAATCATGGATCAAAGCTTTCAATTTATTTCATTCTAGGCCCAATATGGCCCATAATATTGAAATAAATGAATGTGGGTCCAATTAGAGCCCAATTAGGGTTCTAAGCCCATGATAGTCTAATTGGTAGCTTATTGGTCCATTTGGATCCAATAAGGGAGTCCTAGTCCAAAATGGACTTAAACAAGGACTTCTAGGGTTTCCAATTGTTTGATGACTATTTGTAGTACTTGTATGATGTATTTGATTGAAGTTTTTTTTTTTATGTCATAATAGTAGGTGTCAATCATGTTCTTAAGTTTTTGATTCACATTAGTTTGAATGTATAGATTACATGACACAAAATTTCCAGTTGTGACAGTCCGCCCGCACCGGGCCTTCAGTCGGCCTGGTCCACTCTCCGAGCCTCGGCACGTCTGGTCCGCCCTCATGGGGCCTACAGCCTATCCGGACCGCTCGCTGGGCCCTCGGCACAACCGGTCCGCCCTGGGTATCTTGGCCTACCGCACAAAGCAGGACCCACCTCAACCCAACTCTAGTCCAAAAAACTATGTGCACATATACATACAATCATATAGCAATTCACAGTCAACAAGCAGATCAAACAGATCACATAACATATCATCATCCTAACCAGGATACCGACCTAACAGTCACTAGCATAGCATCTCCCTATCTCTCAAGATATCGATCTCAATCAGGTCTCTAACATATACCATCCTAGCTCTCAGGATGCAAACATATCAAAGCAGTAACATAACAACAACTACCCGGATCTCAATTCGATAAGGGTCGGCCTTGGTGCCTTAGACCCTGTTGATATAGTGAGGATAACTCACCTCGAAACTGCCGGCTGAAAGGATAAGATCCCGCTGCTCCAAACTCAAAACACTCAACTCAATAAATACCCTTAATTACCAAAATACCCCCGAAAGACAATTGGTCAACCCTTGGACAAGGTCAAAGTCAACCCCTAACTGACTCTACTCGCCGAGTCAACCCGATGACTCACCAAGTCCCCAAGCTCAGGACTTCCCTCAATCCGCGACCTAACTCGCCGAGTCACCCCGAGACTCGCAGAGTCCAACAACTCTGAGTCCACTCGCACACAACTCACCGAGTCATCCCTTGACTCATCGATTCTCGACTCGACCAGAAAAATATTGGGACTCTTCGACAAGACTCGCCGAGTCCAAGAACAGACTCGTCGAGTCTAAGGCTATCTTCAACCTACTCGCTGAGTTGTTCATACAACTCGCCGAGTTCCAGGCCATCTTCATCCAACTTGCCGAGTTCCAGCTCATCTTCAAGCAACTCATCGAGTCCACCCATGTGACTCGCCGAGTTCCACCGGTCTTAATCCATACAGAAGCACTCCAGGCCATGCAATTGATCCAAAACATAGATCTAGCCTCCTACAACCCATCCATCACGTAAAGTGGCAAACTTTACGTGAATCCAAAGAGATCTAGGCCTTTAACACTTTAGGGCTAGGGTTTGGGACATGATAGCTTCAATACACACTCAAACACAGGGACTTTCAGGCATTCCAACCCTTTTCCATTCCAGATCTGAGGTAGCAACCTCAGATCTAACCTCTAAACTCCAAAACACCAAAAGATAAGCTCCCCACAAACCCCATAATGATGAATCCATAAGAATAACAGCCCACAGACAAGATATTACCTCAAAAGAACGCCCCAACTGCAATGGAACTCGAATCCAAGCAAAGCCCCTTGCTCCAAGCCTCCTATCCTTCAAGATCTCCTCAACAATTGCTTCTCCAAGCTTCCCAATGCAATATGATCACTCACACACGAAGGCTAAGGGTTTCTGTACTTGAGGATGAGTAAAGAGGCTGGGGGAATGAATGTTATGTTCTTTATATAGGGCTCAACCCCGAGAATTAGGGTTTTCTCCACTCAGTGCCTACTCGCTGAGTCCACCTTACTGACTCGCCGAGTCGGCCACTTAACACGCGACCAAGTCACGACTCTACTCGCCGAGTCCACCCATGGACTCGCCGAGTTCCCTTCCAATTTTACTCTTTTAGCCCTTCAACTATACTCTTTGCTATTCAGGGATGTTACAATGGATCAACATATCTAACTCGTTTAATTAAATAGGTTGGGTTGGGTAAAAGTTATCAACTTGTTTGCAACCCGCCAACCGAATTAACTTTAATATATACTTAAATTAATAATTAATTAAATATTATCAAGTATTAATTTATAAATTATAAGGTTATATTAGTATTAATGTTTTATAAAGCTATGCAATCCTAATTCGCATCTTTATTCTTAGTACCTACAACACTAGCCACTCTCCAAAATCTCTTCAAAATTAAACACTTTTACATGTTATTTGAACAATTTATTTGTATTATTTAATTGGGTTTGTGCTTCTGTCATACTTTGGAATATTATTTAAGTTAGGAACTAATTTAAGTGATGTAATCTCCAGTTAATTTATTTATTATTTTTATTTTAAATGAGTTAACCAAGGTTTAACCCAATTTATTTATTGAGTTGGAAAATACATAAACATGTTAAGACAGTGACAACCCATTTATCTGAAAGGCTGGGCTAAGGTGGAAATATCAACCATTTAAATAAATAGGTCGGGTTAGGTTAAAATCTTCAATCCAGTTAGTAAATGGGTTGAAGCTAAACCTAACCTAAGTTGACCCATTGCCAGCTTTAGCGATTGCAATGCTGAAACGAATTATATTTAAGGAGTTCTTCAATCATCTAATATAGGTTTCTAAGAGTTCATTGAATAAGTTATGATTTATGTAACGTCCGGAATATATCAGGTATGGTATTATTTTATTCAAGTTTTAATTGTTAAATAATGGGATTTTTTAGTCGAAAGTGTACGTTGGGCGTACAAGGTGTATGCACGGTGTACGCTGTAACAACCATCAAATTCAAGTCAAAGTCAACAGGTCAAAGTCAAAGTCAAAGTCAAACCGGTCTAACTTAACTAGTACTTGTATGATAAAAGTTATTCTATGTATAAAAATGTGCATTGTATGTCAAGAATTCAAGTGTCTCGGAAAATCTACGTGTTTATCAATGTGAAACCCCATGAAGGGAGTTAAAAGAATAAAAACACGACTATGGACCCTTTTGGGGACTTAAAACAATCATAAACGAAGCATATCGGAGTTCACAAACCTTGCATTATGAGGTTATAAAAGAATAATGGCTAAAATTAAATCTCTCCCAAATCTCTCCTAAATCTCTCTCAACTTTTTATAGTCATCCGGGTCATCCCGACCCTTAACTTGGCCAAAAACCGCTTGAATCGGGAGTTATATCAAAAAACAGCTAAATAGGGCCGAAACCCTCTTAGGAACCGAACCTCTTAGGAACCGAACGTCTTAGAGCCGAACCCTCCTATTAGGACTGAAGGTCCCTCATAACCGAACTGTCAGAACCGAACTTAGCCATCTCGGACCGAACCTCTTGCACCCGAAATGAACCGAGCCTTTGGTCCATTTTGGTCCTCTACACCTTCGGACCCGAGACCCTCCCTTCGGACCCAAGCCTCCCCCTTCGGTTCCTCTTTCTCCCTTCTCTCGGTTCTCACGTCCTAAGGACCGAACCTCGCAGGTTCGCTTCTATTGTCTGGTTTTCGACCACTTTCCCGTTTTTGATGTTTTTGACGAGGATTTTTTTACCAAATTCATATTTTTATCATTTTAAACTCCGTAAACTCATATTTTATTCATTTCTCAAGGATTTAATAATTATAAATCATTATTTTACATTAAGAAGAGTATCCTACACCACAAGTGGGTCAAGTGTGCCCACTTGTATCCATGTGTCATCTTCTCATTGGTCCAACCCTATCCACATCACACAAACCAAGGTAAACATCCTTTCAACTTTGCAAATTGCTCCAGCAACATCTATATAAAGAAATCCCTGGAGGATTTCTTGGTTCACTTTGATCATTCTCAAACACTTATACACTTCTCAAACCATCAAGAGAGCCTCTTTTTCTCTCTACTTCCAGCCACTTTTTGGAAGTGTTCTTGAGCTATTACATCACTTTTTGGTAAGTATTCCATCTAAACTCAAGTGTTATTCCATGTTTTCATAACACCCTTGAATCATCTACACACATTTAACACCAAAATCGTTCTTAGGATCATCCAACACTTCACGTATTCATCAAGTGTTCTTGACTTGATACTCCTCGTCTTAGACCTTCCACTCTTCAAGAAATCACTCAAGGTGAGTTCATACCCCTACATTTTCCAGTTTTCTTTAGTTTTCAGGGGGGGGGGGGGGGGAATACAAGTTAAAACACCAAAACATATTTGAAACTTAACTTAACAACTTACAACAGAAAAGTTGTGATCTGTTCACGAACTGTTTTACCCAATTTAAACTTAATATTTTTCAAAACTGTTTAATATGAAAATATCTCAGGTTTATACCTTTAAAATGACTACTTGCACATCCCCATACGATTTTTCTACAATTTATGGTGATTTTTACAAACATGCCTATCACTGCAACAACAAAATCGGACCAGGTTGTGAAGATGAACATTTTCACACTGGTTTGAGACCACCAAAAATTATAGGAAATTTTATAAACACAGTAGAATCTTTTTCCAAACTCTCGGAGTTTACGGATTCAGTTTTCGACTTACGATGATTTTTCTATAAATATTCTGAAACAGTGACAATTAAGGGTAAAACTGTCAAAACGAGTTTAAGAGTTATTCACACCTTGTAACATGCTGAGCAAGGTGTGTAAGATTTTATACTTAGTATTTTCAATTTAAATTTATTGAAATACAAAGCCATGCATAACAAGGATTCATTTAAAACATAAAACACTCCTGATAAACTATAATAGGTATAGTTTGGACACTTCATTTAACAAAGAGACGGTAATACAATCGATTTACAAAGCGGGTATTTCATTACAAACTATGTGAACATGATAATGAATAAATTTGTGAGACATTCACATTCAGGGTACCCTTGAGTACAACAGAAAAGTCCTGTAGTTATAGCCAGAATCTCTTGTAGGGAGAGCGTGATAGTTGTGTATAGATCTATATTGGGTCTGACAAACCCACACCTAAGCTACTTGCAATAGCTAGACCAGCAGGTCTGGGGTGACAAGTGTCATAACATTACAACACTTGAAAAACGTCGAGTACGAGTTCTTCAAGTCTTAGCGTGGTTATAACAACTCACATGAGGAATTAACAAAACACACAGTTCACGAGAATTTAAGGATCTCACAAAAAAGAGTTTTATTTAAATATAAGACCAAACATAAGTATGAGGATTTACTTACATATACTAAGTCTTGGTTCAATTAAGACTACAGCAAACCTTTTAGAAAATATTAGATTTTCTGGAAGCGAACTTGTAACAGACTTTAAGGAACGACATCCATTTTTCATTCATAAATTGTTTATGAACTCACCAGCTTTAATGTTGATACTCTTTCAAAAACAACTTGTATTCTCAGGTATTCAGTAATACAGGTAACCACAAGATCTGTGAAGGCAAGACACTAAGGCGCAGATTTCTTTTGGACTATTTTGACATCATATGTAATTTATCTGGAAACATGTATTTTTGCAACGATGTAACCTTTTAAATTATATTTATGATGGTTGTGTTTACTTTCTTCACTATGGTTATGATACTGAGCATGACGTCCTCCGCCCCTGAACTGGGGGTGTGATAGATTGGTATTAGAGCTTTGTTTATAGTGAACTAAGTATATCGAACCACGTAAGATATACAAACTATAAATACAATGGGACAAAATTCTCTAACATAGATTTTCAAAAATACTTTAAAAATAGAAATTAGTATTTTTATAAAAGTATTCGTACAATCGCACTCATTAATTCAGTATCATAATGACACTAACATAAAAATAGAAGACAAGTTGGACACCATGATTCAACTTCGGGGTATGTAGTCAGATCTTGGATGAATATAGCTTGATCAACTATATTTAGGGGGTGTTTGGCTTAGCTTTTCAAGCCCAAAAGTCCTTTTTGGAAAAGAAAAAAAGCAAAAGATGTTTGGTAAAACTAGTTTTAAAAGCTACTTTTGGAGTTTTATACAAGGAAAAGTAACTTTTTGGAAAAGTCAGGAAACCCTGACTTTTTGTAACTTTTCCAAAAAGGACTTTTGGGCTGTGAAAAGCTAAGCCAAACACCCCCTTAGCCAATGTAGGACCAATTTATGCCGAAGAAGGATCATGATGAGCAACAAGTCTTCAAACTTACCAAAAACTTCAAGAATTAAACATAAAAATACTATAGGAGTATTTTAACACACACAAAAACCGTAATAATCACATTATAAATTGCGATAACTATCTTCTTGTACCAAAATTCTTGCGCTATCCTTCTTATCCCTATTCTCGTATAAGCACAATGGCAGGATTTCACTTACCGGGTAACCCCTACTTCCCCAACCAAGGGAATGCCGGTTGGATAGTGGAAGACCCAAAGGAAAATTTTGAAGAGGAACCCATGGAGGATGAGGAACCCATAGAGGATGAAGAAGCCATGGAGGAGGAAGAATCAGTGTACGGTGAAGAGGAAGAAGACTCAGATGGAACCAACTCCGAACCCGAAGTCTACGATCCACACCCTACCCCTATCCCTCCGCAACACTTCCAAGGCCCGATGTCCCAATGGGCCGAAACTATACATCGATGGAGTCAAGAGCAAGGCCAACGACCTCCCTATGGCATGGAACGAAGTTTCTACGACATCAGCAGAGGAGGGTCAGTCGACCGAGCCTTTCCTATCATGGTTCACCGTATCGTACACCACGAGGAGCAAACAAGGATAAACACCCACCACCTCATGGAAGTTGGTGCCACCAGCCAAGTCAAATCTGTTCGCCTTCGCCGGTTGGATGATGACCACGATCGAACTCGAGACCGCACTGAGCTTCTTTGACAGGAAATGACCGCAACCCGAGCCAAAGTACAAGAACTCCGAGAACACCGAGCCGCTCTAGAAGGACGTCTGGAAGACGCAAAATGACAGGCGGCTGAATACCGAGCCGAAATGAGGAACTTCATGCCTTCACTTCGTGATCATCAGAGCTTCAACCGCCACAAGTAGTGTTTTCACTGCTTGCTTCAGCTTAATCAAGTTTTGCGGATAAATATTACTATTATTTTCTAGTATTTTATGTCCGATCTCATGATTTAAGTGTTTACGCTTCCGGGATCAGTTAGGCGGTCAAAATTTTCCCATACATTGATGTAGCATAGACCCCTTGTCGGGTCAAAATTTTCCCCAATATTGTATACTAAGTTATATCAATGAAATTGACATGCTATTTGCTTTATTACATCAAGTTCATGGCAAGGATTGTTTTCAGATTAAATTTACTGGTGTCCGATTTATGATTGTTTGATGTATAAATAAAAGTTATTTATAATTCAGACCATGTCGACCTAGAAATGGTAGTTCTGCCTTGGATCATGTTCCTTGTTTGGTTGTGGGCCCATGGCAGACCCATTAGATTCGAAAGTTTATTTAATCTTAATTATATATAAATATTATACCTCAAACAATCGATGGATGGGCCCGATATGGATTCTATTACAGACATTTCATGTGAATCTAAACTATTAGCATTCATAAAGTCTATATTTCATTATCTATAGACTTCTATTATGAATGGATTCATACAAAATCTTTACAAGTCGGAATCATGATGCATATAAAGAACTAATAATGTTTAGTTTTAACTCTCGACTTGTGAGTCTTATCAAAGACTTATTGTCTTTTCATTCTTGATATGGCAGAATATGCCACCTCGTAGAAATCCTAGACGTGGCGGCGCCACAGGAGCTGCAACGCCACCACCACCTCCACCACCCCCTCAATTCGACCCAATAATGTTCCAGGCGGCTGTAACAGCCGCAGTAGCAGCCGCAATATCCCAAATCAGCACCAACAATGCGGGTGGTGTGGGTAATGTTGCCACAAATTCTAACCACGGGGACAGTCAGGGACACTCGAGAGAGTGTACCTACAAATACTTTATAAATGCCACACCCAAAACCTTCAATGGAAGCGGGGGTGTCATAGCATTGCTGCAATGGTTCGAGAAAACCGAATCCGTCTTCGAAATATGTGCATGCCCTGAAGCAAACAAGGTCAAATTTGCAGCATGCAAATTCTCTGAAAGGGCCCTCCCCTGGTGGAATGGCCACGTCAAGGCATTGACACTTCCGGTGGCTAACTCGATAACGTGGGAAGACCTGAAAACCATGTTGATGAAGGAGTAATACCCAAGAGGCGAGATACAGAAGTTGGAAGAGGAACTTTGAGGTCTCAAAATGACAGGCTCTGACATCCTGTCTTATACCTCAAGGTTCAGCGGTCTAGCCATGCTGTGTCCCGGGATGGTTCCGTCGGAAAGCAAAAAGGTGGAAACATACATATGGGGACTATCTCCCCAACTTCAAGGAAACATATTGGCATCAAATCCAACTACATTTGACAGTGCCAAGGAACTGGCACAACAACTCATCGATCATAAATCCATCCATGTCACTATGACAGCCACCCCCGAGCAAGCTAAAGGGGGGAAACAACAAAAGGAAATTCTAGAATAAGAAGAAGGGTCAACCTGCTCAAGACCCTGCCAAAAAGCAACTAGTGGTTTCTATGCACACCGCCACAACCACTGCCAACCCAACTCCGATAAGGCAATACGCTGGGAACCTACCAAAGTGAAACAAGTGCAACTTTCACCACAATGGCGCATGCCGTGAAATGCATTGCACCAACTATAACAAAAAGGGGCACACCGCTCGATTTTGTAAAACTCCAGTCCAACAAAACACACAAGCTACCAACATCGGAGCATGTCGAACCTGCTATGGTTGTGGAGAGGCAGGACGCTTCAAGCGGAACTGCCCGAAGGCAAGGAACCCCAACCTTGGTGAAGTGGGCAAAGTTCTGGCGATAGGTCATGATGAAGCAGTTGCAGATCCAACTGTGGCCACCGGTACGTTTCCCCTCAATAATACATACGCATGCATTCTTTTAGATAGTGGTGCGGAGAAAAGCTTCGTGAGCCATCAATTTAAATGCTTGCTTAAACAAAAACCACAAACGCTAAAAGACAAATTGACCATAGAAATGGCTAACGGAAAAACAGAGAACACTAATGACATTTACACAAGGTGTACCCTCACCTTAAACAATCACTCTTTCCAAATCGACCTTATGCCGGTCACCATAAAAGTTTTGATGTCATCATTGGCATGGATTGGTTGTGCCTTCACCATGCTGAAATCCTATGTCACGAAAAGGCCGTTCGCCTTAATCTGCCAAATGGCGAAACTCTCATCGTCTATGGCGACAAACCTAGCTCAAACTTTCAGATCATTTCTTGTGTCAAGGCTCAAAAGTATCTCCGCAAGGAGTACCACGCCTTCGTAGCCCACGTCGTAGACGAGAAACAAGAAGCGAAAAACATAAAAGACATTTCGGAGGTCTGTAACTTCCCCGACGTATTCCCAGACCTTCCTGGAGTGCCCCCTGCTAGACAAGTCGAATTCCGAATCGACCTAATTCCTGGAGCTACCCCCGTAGCCAAATCGCCATACCGTCTTGCCCCAGCCGAAATACAGGAATTGTCTAGTCAATTTAATGAACTACTAAGCAAAGGTTTCATAAGGCCAAGCTTCTCTCCTTGGGGAGCACTGGTCTTGTTTGTCAAGAAAAAGGATGGAGCACTACCATGAATTAAACAAACTCACCATTAAAAACCGATACCTTTTGCCTCAAATCGATGACCTCTTCGACCAGCTACAAGGAGCAAGTTTCTTCTCAAAGATTGACCTTAGATCAGGGTACCATCAAATACGAGTTCAAGAGGAGGATATTCCCAAGACAACCTTCAGAACGCGCTATGGTCACTACGAGTTTGTAGTGATGCCTTTCGGTCTAACAAATGCACCCGCGACATTTATGGACCTGATGAATCGGGTGTGTCGACCTTACTTAGACAAGTTCATGATTGTTTTCATCGATGATATACTAGTCTACTCCCGAAGTAAGGAAGAACACAACCAGCATTTATGTCAAGTCTTGGAGACACTGAGGGTGGAGAAATTGTACGCAAAATTCTCAAAGTGCGAGTTCTGGATTCAAGAAGTGAATTTCCTCGGACATGTAGTCAGCAAGGAAGTAATTCATATGGACCCTTCAAAGATCAAGGAAATTGAAAGCTGGGCAGCACCAAGAACACCCACAAAAATCCGACAATTTTTAGAACTCGCCGGTTACTATCGAGGATTCATTCAAAACTTCTCCAAAATTGCAAAATCACTCACCACCTTGACTCAAAAAGGGGTGACTTTCATCTTGGGGGATAAGCAAGTGGCTGCATTCCAAACGCTGAAGCGAACTCTATGCAGTGCTCTTATCTTGTCCTTACAAGATGGAATAGAGGACTTTGTGGTTTATTACGATGCATCAAACCAAGGTCTAGGATGTGTGTTGATGCAACGAGGAAAGGTCATTGCCTACGCCTCAAGAAAGTTGAAGAAGCACGAGGTAAATTACACGACGCACGATCTCGAATTGGGAGCAGTAGTTTTTGCCCTAAAAATCTGGAGACATTACCTCTACGGTACCAAGTGCACTATCTTCACCGATCACAAAAGCCTTCAGCATATCCTCAATCAAAAAGAACTCAAAATGAGTCAAAGAAGATGGGTGGAATTACTAAATGATTACAAATGTGAGATTCGTTATCACCACGGAAAAGCCAACATGGTTGCGGACGCCTTGAGCAGAAAGGAATACTCAGGCCGCCAAGTAAAAGCGTTAACCATGACCATCCATTCACACCTGTCCGCACAGATCAGAGAGGCATAGGAAGAAGCCTTAAAACCAGAGAACGTGGTAGGAGACGCGTTGAGATGAATGGACAAAAATCTTGAATTCAGGGACGACGGAGTTCGTTGTCTCATGAAGCGGATCTGGACACCAAAATTTGGTGGATTCAGGGACGTTGTCATGAACGAAGTGTTGGATTAGTGTCTAAGCCCATAACTATATTTGGTAAGCAATTGACCCGGTTGTGCATGGTCCTTTTGGGTTGCCTTCACCAGAGCAACATGATAGGATGATTTATGAATAAAGAGGTTATTATGATTTATTAATATATTATATGATTAATATATTAAAAGAGAAATCATATAGTTTAATTAATATTAGACAAGAATTAATTAAGAATTAATTTTGTGGCTAAAAGAGATTAATTAAATAAAGGGGACTAGAACTGTCAATTGTGTGATAGTTGGTTTTTGGGTTGTGGATCCTTATGGATCATGGGGTGGATGAAAATAAGGTACATGGGCTCCTTGAAATCGTCCAAGCCCTAAATCTAGAAGGATCCTGGAATGCTTAAGGCCTAAGTAATCCAATTAGGGTTTCAGGTTGTAACCCTAGCAGCTCATGTATTTAAAGGACCCAAGGGCTATAGAAATCGGCTACTAGAAACCCTAAGGAGTTCCTAGAGTCGATTTTGTGCCCTCAACCTCTCTCCATATCATCCTCTTGTTTCTTGGTGTTTGTAAGCCATTAGAGGAGTGACAATTGTGACTCTAAGCTCCAAGGATAAAAAGATTCAAGCTTCCAAGAAAGAGGTAATCATCTAGATCTAGTTTGTCTTATCAATTTTGAATTGTATATCATAGATCTATGGTTTCCAAGTCTTGGATGAAAAGCATGTTAATTAGAGAAACCTAGATCCAAGCATTAGGGTTTGCATGTGCACATAGGAATGTTCTTATGGCTCAAACCCATCAATGGTATCAGAGCCTTGATTGGCTTCTCTTGAATTTGATGCATTGTGTTTTGATCCTTGCTAAAAATCTATTTTTCTTGCTCTCTGCCTGATGAACTCGGCGAGTCCCATTGTGGCCTCGTCGAGTCCATATGGGAACTCGGCGAGTCGGAGTGTCAGACAGAGGAAATTTCGGGATTTCTTGTTGTTTTGCTTAAGGATAATTACCTAAATTGTTTTAGACTAATAAAATCAGAATTTTATTACTTTTTTATCGTTAGTAGGCCTCATTCACGAAGCTGGTCTATAAGGTGGGTGTAAGGTTGCTGCCTATAAAATAGCGCTTAATGGGTGTACACTCACACCCACCGTTTGCTTGACTGATGGAGGGTCGTTAGCCAAACAGATAGGATAGGGCAATCCTCTCCTCATTAATAAGTATAATGAATCAATATAAAGTAACTAAACATTTTTACAAAATTCCCAATCTTAGTTACTATAGGCAAAGTGAATTGATGCAATCCCATGAAATTACACTTTGTACCCTTGCTAAGAAGTTAGTGGAGCGTGTGTGGTTAACCGGCACACTAATTGGTTCTAAGAAAAGGTGGAAAAGGGTGAATCATTGTTTGTCATAGTTCTATGGAGCGTATGTGGTTAACCGGCATATTAAATAGGTGACTATAACAATGAGGGCACCATGTATATTTTCATGGTTATTCACACCCGCTTTGTGATCCTCGATATCCCAGTCACAAACTAGAGGGGCATATCAAGATTTAAACATGCCATTGAAAAGTTCAATGAATCTCAAAGGAATCTAGGAGTTTTTCAACACATTTAAAACTTAATTTTTTGTTTTGTTTTTCATGGTGGAGAATTAGTGAATCGTCATTCACTTACCTTCAAATTATTTGCGTGTTAGATTACGGCATCCCTTTTCTAATGTGTAAATAATGTTGTTGGGTCCTAGCCCTAATTTCTCTTTTTGGGTGTTTAATTAGGGATTCATTTCTAATCAAACTTTGTTCTTTTCTGTTTCAGATGTCGAACTCAAACAACAACAATGCTTCCGGCTCGTTCTCACTCATGAATTTGTGTGGGAGAGTGATATTCGATGGGTCCAATTTCAATGATTGGATCCGTAACATCCGAATGGTCACTCGTTACGAGGACAAAGAATATGTCCTCAACAAGGAGCCGAAGGAGGTGAACATCAACACTGCTACTCCCGAAGAGATCACTGCCTTTGAGGCCCATGAGCGTGATGCTACGAAAGTCCATTGCATCATGCTAGCGACCATGAATGTTGAACTTCAAAAGTCCTATGAGGACTATTATCCCTATGATATGCATCAAGACTTAGTGGACCGTTACCATCAAAGTGCGAGGAAAGAGAGGTATGAGATCATCACTTCAATGATAACTGCCAAATGGGCAGTGGAGAGTCCCTTACCGCTCATTTGCAAAAGATGTAGAGATATGTCGATCATCTGCTGAAGTTGAATGTTAACTTCGATGAAGAGTTGGCAATTGACATTATCCTTCACTCCTTGCCTCCCTGCTACAACCAGTTCCGCATGACCTATCACATGAATAAGGAAGAGGTCACCTTGAGCAAGCTCCAAGGATTGGTGAGAACTAGATCAATCTCAAAGACAAGTCTATTGCATCAACTCCCACTCCAACCGCTGCTCTTGTTTTGGCCATAGGGCAAGGGAGGGGCAAGAAGATGAAGGCTCCCTCCAAGAGCCACCACAAAGGTAAATCCCAAGATGGTACCTCTTCTAGTGGAACCAAAGTTGGTTCTGCTAAGCCAAACTCTAACCCAAAGGAAGCAGAGTGCCACCACTGCCACAAAATAGGGCATTGGAAAAGAAGCTGCCCGGAATATCTGCAAGCCATCAAGGATGGGAAGATCAAGTCGTCTTTCACAGGTATTTACACAATTAAATCTAATGATTCATCACATGCTATTTATTGGGTTCTTGATACAGGATGTGGTTTTCACATATGTTCTGATTTGCAGGGACTAAGAAGAGATAGGGATGTAGATCGTGGAAGTATAAATCTAATCATAGGGAACAGAAGATCGTCGCCTGTCACCAAGATTGGAGTGTATTATTTAGCGCTTAGTAATGGATTAAGTTTAGATTTACATAATTGCTGCTATTCGCCAGATATGGCAAGAAACATCATTTCATTTCATGGTTTGTTTAGACAAGGATTTGGATATTCGTTTGATAATGAGAAAGGTTCGATTTATGCTTATCTAAATGGTGTTTTATATTTTGAAGCATTGCCTTGTAATGGAATTTATGAATCTGTTATGGTTGTAGATAACCTAGGAAATGATGTATTGTGTGTGGATTCTTCCAATAGTGTGGATAAAGCATGCTTGTGGCATTATCGTCTTGGACATGTCAACAAGAAACACATAGCCCAACTCCAAAAAGATGGAGTGTTGGAGTCATTCGACCTTAGGGATGATGACGTGTGCGAGTCTTGTTTAGTTGGAAAGATGACAAAGTCACCCTTCACTGGCACTTGTGATAGGGGTAAGGGTCTATTGGATCTCATACACACCGATGTGTGTGGGCCCTTTAGATCCACCACAAGGGATGCAAACCGCTTCTATGTGACTTTCACCGATGACTATAGTAGATATGGGCATATCTATTTAATCAAGCACAAGTCAGAAACCTTTGAAAAGTTCAAAGAGTTTAAACAAGAAGTGGAGAATCAATTGGGCAGGAAAATCAAGATGCTTCGATCCGATCGATGAGGAGAGTACCTAAGTCTTGAATTCCACGACTACCTCAAGGAATGCGGAATAGTTTCGCAATTGACGCCACCTAGGACACCACAATTTAATGGTGTGGCTAAGAGGCATAATCGAACCTTGTTAGAAATCGTTCGTTCCATGACGAGTTGTGCTTCACTACCTATCTCATTCTAGGGGTACTCCTTAGAGACTGTCGCCCATATCCTTAACTTAGTCCCTACAAAGAAGGTTGCCAAAACACCTCACGAGATGTGGACAGGGAAAGCTCCCTCGTTGGCACATATCAAGGTTTGGGGTTGAGAGGCTTTCATAAGACGAGAGACTCACGACAAGCTTGAACCTCGTAGTGAAAGGTGTATTTTCATCGGCTACCCGCAGAAATCCTTTGGATATCTCTTTTATAGACCGAGTGACAATGTTGTCTTTGTTGCGAGGAGAGGGGTTTTCCGAGAGCGAGAACTCATAAGCCAAGGGGACAGTGGGAGGAAAATCGATCTTGAAGAGATTCAAGAGTCGAGCGATGAAGGAACCTCTAATGCTGGCGCTCAACCCGAGGAGGAAACTCCGGTTGAACCGATTGACGAGTCCTTACCTCTTAGACGTTCCGAAAGAGTTAGAGTTTAACCCCAGTTATATTGTTTTCTTATTACTACAGAAGGTGACACGTATATTAGTGATAGTACACTAATAAATTTACATGAACCTAACAACTATAAGGAAGCCATGGCAGGCCCGGAGTCTGAAAAATGGAAAGAGGCGATGGACAGCGAGATTCAGTCCATGTATGACAACCAAGTTTGGAATTTGGTTGACCATGTGCCCGGACATAAGACGGTTGGGTGCAAGTGGATCTTCAAGAAGAAGACCGACATGGATGGGAAGGTACACACATATAAGGAGCGATTGGTTGCGAAGGGTTTTACTCAAACTCCTGGAGTTAACTATGATGAGACCTTCTCACCAGTTGCCAAAATAAAGTCTATTAGGGTGATGCTGGCCATTGCTGCATTTCATGATTATGAAATATGACAAATGGATGTCAAAACCGCTTTCCTTAATGGGAAGTTGGCTGAGGATGTTTACATGGCTCAGCCAGAGGGTTTTGTCAATGCGAAGCATCCCAATAGGGTGTGCAAGCTTGAGAAGTCCATTTATGGACATAAGCAAGCGTCTCGCAAATGGAATCTTTGCTTCGATGAGAAAGTCAAAGAGTTTGGGTTTGTACGAAGCGAGGATGAATCATGTGTACATGTCAAAGCCAGTGGGAGTATAGTTAGCTTCCTCGTATTGTATGTCGATGATATACTGCTCATAGGAAATGACATCCCGACACTGTAGGAAGTTAGGTCTTGGCTCAGGAAGTGCTTCGCTATGAAGGACCTCGAAGAGGCTTCCTATATTCTGGGAATAAGGATAGTGAGATACCGAAGTAAGAGACTAATAGGACTTAGTCAGAATACTTACTTGGAGAAAGTACTAAAACGTTTTAGTATGGAAAACTCAAAGAATGGAGAGTTACCAATCCAAAGTAATGCCAAGTTGAGTAAGACTTAATGCCCAAGTACCGAAGTCGAGATAGCAGAAATGAGTCGAGTACCATACGCTTCCGCAGTTGGCTCGATTATGTATGCTATGGCTTGTACTCGCCCTGATGTGGCCTTTTCTTTGAGCATGGTCAGTAGATATCAAGGGAACCCTAGCGGAGCACATTGGACCGTAGTCAAGAACATTCTTAAGTACCTTCAGAGGACCAAGGAATGGTTTCTAGTCCTCAGTGGGAGTGATGGCTTAAAGGTGCGAGGGTATAGTGACGCCAGCTTTCAAACCAACAGGGACAACTACCGTTCGCAGTCGGGCTGGGTCTTTACCCTTAATGTAGGAGCAATGACTTGGAAAAGTTCCAAGCATGAAACCATAGTTGATTCAATGTGCAAATCAGGGTACATTGCAGCGAGCGAATCGTCAATGGAGGCAATATGGTTGAAGAACTTCATTGGAGACCTTAGAGTTGTACCTGCCATAAAGGAGCCTATGGAAATTTTCTGTGATAATGAAGGAGCAGTTGCCTTGACCAAGGAACCGAGGGATCATGGTAGATCTCGACATATCGATAGAAAATATCACTTTATTCGACATCGGGTAGAAGAAGGACTCCTCATAGTAAAGAGGGTATCGTCGGAGGATAACCCAGTAGATCCGCTTACGAAGGGACTGAGTAGGGTTAAGCACTTGCAGCACGCTAGGAGCATTGGGCTGAAGGACGATATTAGTTTAGATTAGATAGTTCACAAACGTCTTATGTTAATTGTTTAACTAAAGGAGTATTATTTATAAGTAAAGCTACTGTCTTATGTTAATTGTTTAACTATTTTTTCACTTTGCATGTTTTGACTTCATGAATAATTAAGTTATTAAGAATAATCGAATTATTCGAACGGTCCACAGTCGTTCATATGTTGGAAGTAGGTATGAATGAAGACTGTCATGAATAGGTGTGTAGATTGTCTAAAAGGTATTAGACATAGCAAAGGTTTGCTACAATGTTCATGAGTGCTTATGAACAAGTTTTGAGCATTGGAATAAACTCGCGCTTTCTGGAATCACCTCATTGAATTTATCGCGAGTGATCGCAAGACAATAATATCATATGGTCTTAAAACCAAGATATATGGTTTATTGTTTGCTGATTGGTTGTACATTGATAGTGCGAAAACGCATCAGTAACTTGATGTTATAAAACACATTGTTGTGTATGATTTGATTAGTGAATAGTAAATGCATATAAGTCGAAGTTTATATGTTCCTTTTATCCTAAGAGGGTAAAAGCGATATCAGGGCCCCTCGATGATTTGATTTGACTTGTGTGTCGGGCCCGGTCAGGACTGAATTGATGTGTTCAATTAAGTTCTATGTCAAATGAATCTGGGATCGAGAAAACAAACTGCTGGACAATAAGTATGACTATGTTCCATGTGATTGTCCACACGATATCTAGAACAGAGGACTGTACGATCCCTTATCTAAAGGATAGGTTACTGATAAGATCCGATTTTGACAGCGTCTTTGAGAGCTACGATTGCTAATCGGAATATACATACAATATAGTTACTAGACTTCTCCAAGTGGGAGACTGTTGCATTAGTGTCTAAGCCCGTAACTATATTTGGTAAGCAATTGAGCCAGTTGTGCATGGTCCTTTTGGGTTGCATTCACCAGAGCAACATGATAGGATGATTTATGAATACAAAGGTTATTATGATTTATTAATATATTATATGATTAATATATTAAAAGAGAAATCATATAGTTTAATTAATATTAGACAAGAATTAATTAAGAATTAATTTTGTGGCTAAAAGAGATTAATTAAATAAAGGGGACTAGAACTGTCAATTGTGTGATAGTTGGTTTTTGGGCTGTGGATCCTTATGGATCATGGGGTGGACCAAAATAAGGTACATGGGCTCCTTGAAATCGTCCAAGCCCTAAATCTAGAAGGATCCTGGACTGCTTAAGGCCTAAGTAATCCAATCAGGGTTTTAGGCTGTAACCCTAGCAGGTCATGTATTTAAAGGACCCAAGGGCTATAGAAATCGGATACTAGAAACCCTAAGGAGTTCCTAGAGCCGATTTTGTGCCCTCAACCTCTCTCCATATCATCCTTTTGCTTCTTGGTGTTTGTACGCCGTTAGAGGAGTGACAATTGTGACTCTAAGATCCAAGGATAACAAGATTCAAGCTTCCAAGAAAGAGGTAATCATCTAGATCTACTTTGTCTTATCAATTTCGAATTGTATATCATAGATCTAGGGTTTTCAAGTCTTGAATGAAAAGCATGTTCATTAGAGAAACCTAGATCCAAGCATTAGGGTTTGCATGTGCACATAGGAATGTTCTTATGGATCAAACCCATCAAGAAGCTCATAAAACTCGTTACTCGGTGCATCCCAGCTCAGACAAGATGTATTTAGACCTCAAGAAGATGTATTGGTGGCCGAACATGAAAGCCGAAATAGCTACCTTTGTGGGCGAGTGCCTGACTTGTGCCAAGGTTAAGGTGGAGTTTCAGTAGCCCTCGTGACTACTTCAACAGCCAGAAATACCCGAGTGGAAGTAGGAGCGGATTACGATGGATTTCATTACCAAGTTACCTAAGAAGACGGGTGGATTTGATACCATTTGGATAATCGTCGACAGATTAACCAAATCCGCACACTTACTACCGATAAAAGAGACAGAAAAAATGGAGAAACTGACAAGGCTCTACATTAAAGAAGTCGTGCGACTTCACGGAGTACCAATATCCATTATCTCCGATAGAGATAGTCGGTTCACGTCACGATTCTGGCAATCACTGCAGAAAGATATGGGAACTAGGTTGTACATTAGTAGAGCCTACCACCCACAGACTGGCGGGCAGAGTGAAAGGACCATTCAGATGTTAGAGGACACGCTAAGAGTTTGTGTGATAGACTTTGGTAAAGCTTGGGATGCTCATTTACCCCTTATCGAATTCTCATACAATAATAGTTATCACACTAGCATCAAATTTGCTCCGTTCGAAGCCCTTTATGGCCGTAAGTGCAGATCACCTCTGTGTTGGGTTGAGGTGGGCGATACGCAACTAGCAAGAGGGCAAGTTCCTAACAGCACATTCACTGGCCCAGAGATCATCAGGGAAACATGTTATATGCCATTTTATGCATCTTATAGGGTAATTTTTATCATCATTTTAGCATCATATTTTATACATTTGCATGTCATTTATTTAAATAATGTTCAGCTCATGTATTTTGTTAGAATTCCCATACTACTCATGTTTTTATGTCAATTTCAGATAGTTCGAGTGGAGCAATGCTTTGGGAGTAGTTGGATGCATGTTTGGAGCTTAAAGTGAAGCTTGGAACTTTTAGAGTATGTTGATGATTGCTTCCAAGATGCTTTGGTCAAGAAACATTCAATTGAATTGATCACACGAAGATAGAATATGCAATCTAAAGTTAAAGGATGCTGGTGGCAGCTTTGAACCCCTGTCAGTATTTTGAACATATCTCGAGAACCGTAACTCCAATTGACACGATTCAAAATGATCTAAAAAGTAGATGAAATTTCAGACGTCATAAGTACAACCTGCGATCGCAAGGTGTCTCCTTGCGATCGCAGGTGACCCTTTTTGCCATTGCAAGTTTGGTCGCAGGTTGCCTTCCAGGTTCGTTTGTGCCCAAAATTCATCTGGGAGTGAAAACTCAATACCTGCGATCACAGGTTGTGTACATGTGATCGCAGGTTGTCCAAAAAGTGTCAAAATAGCATCCTACTTCATTAAAAAGGCACCAGACGCATTTATTTCAAAACCTGCGATCGCAGGTTGTGTACATGCGATCACAGGTGTGCCGTTTTTGCTGCTGGATGTGTAAATTGACCCTGATAACATTCATGTTACCTAAGTTGGCGATTCCAGAGGTACCAGACGACGAAAATATGATTTTGGAGGTGTTTCTTCTCCGATTTCATCAATTTCTGAAGATCTGAAGACTGTGGATCATCTCCTTCAAGTAGATTAGTAAGATTAGTTGTTTGATGTCTCTTTTCATCTGTTTTCATCAGATTTTGGCCATGTCTGGCTAAACCCTAGTTTTCAGTTCTGCAAAGACAAGTACTTTTCATGTGATTGATCATTAGATCTAGTTTTTGATTTGTGTTTCTATCTAGATTCTTCAGTTTTGATCTTAATGAATGTTTGATTTGAATTCTTGTTAGTCTGATCACCTAGCTAGGGTTTTATCATTCTAGTTAATCAATTAATAGAATCTGTAATTGTTCTAATAAATTGGTAAAAGTAACAAGTATCAGATTGGTTCCGTTTTCGGATTTAACTCTGGTACAAACTGAAAATATCATACCTTTACGCTTCCGAGCTTGTGAGAAGTAGTGGGTGTTGTTGGGAATTTTACAAAGAACTTAATGCAACTTTTCTGATCTTAATTAAGAGCTTGTTTGATTAGATAGTAAAAAGTTAGGGTTAATTGAAGAGCTTGTTTTGATTAACTAATTAGGTAAAAGAGAAATTACTAGAGCTTGTTAGTTTTTCTCAGTACTAGCTTAGATAGAATGCATCTCAAATAATCAGATCTAGGTTGATTACATGATTAGGAAAGTCACAGCAGAGCTGAAACCGTTTTTATTATTGATTTTCGTTTACTTTATTATCACTGCAATTTTAGTTTTTAGTTTAACTCAAATCCCCCTTTTAATAATTTCTGTCTTGACTAGATTGTGCCTGATGCAAAAAGGCATTGACCATTAGGCTGTGTCCCTGGGGATTCGACCCTGCTTCTCTGTACTATATTTTTAGTGCAACTAGCAGTGATAAATTTATTTGTTTAATACGTGCGCGAAAGCGTGTTAACAAAACAACAGAAAAGATCGTCCAAATTCAAGAACGAATGACGGCTTTGCAAGACTGACAAAAGAGCTACGCGAATAAGAGACGGAAACCTTTGGAATTCCATGTTGGAGATCTAGTACTACTAAACGTATCACCTTGGAAGGGATTAATATGTGACATCCCCATTTTCACGGCCAGAAAAGACCGATTTGTTTATGCTTTGTTTTATAAAATTAGAGTAATCTTTTAAAGAAAACGGTTGCGGAATTTGTTCCCAAAACAAGATATGATAATAACTTATCAAAACATTTCTCAAAGAGAATGTATTTTCATTTAATAATAAAACCTCGGGATGTCATGTTCCGATACAGACATATAAGCATAAACAGAACTTACATTCAATTACACTAATGATTTATATCTCCTTTAAATCTCTCTGTGAAATATGTCTTCATATCGATACTTGCGATATAAAGAAAACTGAGTGGGTCAGGCTTGGGAGCCTGGTGAGCATATAGGGTTTTCATCCCATAATGTTATATAATATATTTATAAATATAGAACATTCAAACTTGTACAATTTCACCATATAAAGGCAACTCTTATCCCACCCCATCGATCCTCACAACGACACGATCTAAACTCTCATATCTAAAATTTACCTCTTTACCTGATCCCTACTCACAGATCTAAAACTATCCTCCTTACCCGATCCATACTCACGGATCTAAAACTAACCTTTTCACCTGATCCATACTCATGGATCTAAAACTACCTGATCCATACTCACGGATCTAAAACTAACCTCCTGATCTGATCCATACTCCCGGATCAATAATTGTACCCAATCCATACTCCCGGAATAGGGACAATTAACTATACCTTAATCCTGATCTGATCCATACTCCCGGATCTATAACTGTGCCCAATCCATACTCCCGGACTAGGGACAATTAACTTAATCTTAATCCATATCTGATCCATACTCCCGGATCTATAACTGTGCCCAATCCATACTCTCGGACTAGGGACAATTAACTTAGTCTTAATCCATACTCCCGGACTAATAGCAAGTTTATCTCTTTACCTGATCCATACTCATGGATCTAAAACTAACCTCTTGATCTGATCCCAACTCATGGATCTAAAACTAACCTCTTGATCTGATCCCTACTCACGGATCTAAAACTAACCTCTTGATCTGATCCATACTCACGGATCTCATCTACCCATGTCCTATCCAACATATTTGTAGATATAAAATACATATATAGTTTAACTCATTAAAAATCTATATAGATCATCCATTCCACCAATACCTCCAATAAACAACAATATATAAACACATAGCACGTATTTCGTAGCAAATACTTCATACTTATGTGTTAGAAGAAAGTAACCACACACTCACACATATAAACAACAATATACTTAATATACTCAAACCATACTTGTATTATTATCTTGTTTATGAAAGGTAGTATACACTCACACCAAACATATACTTAATACATTCAAACAATACTTGTATTATAATCGTGTTTATGAAAGGGACTATACACTCACTTGATCAGAAGATGATCGGACAGCACTACGGCTTGTAGAAGTAGTATTCTTCGGTGAAACCGGGATCACTTCACACACCGGGTTTCTCGCGGGCAGAGCTTCGACTCGGAAACTCTTTTCTTCTTGGGATATTCGGGCTTCGGGACTTGCTTCGGGTCTCGGGGTTGATACCGGGGCTTCAGGGGTACTTCTTTGCACGTAAATCGATGTAATATGGGAGAGAGATGAGAGATTGAGCAACCAAACTCGGCTGGCCCTTCAAATCTATTTATAGGGAAAATTTGGCCCTTGCCAGGTCGTGGGATCCTTTTTCCACGTCGTGGCACTGCTTGCCACGTCGTGGTCTCTAACAGTTTTGGGGTTTCGTGCCCCGAACTTCATAACTTCATAACTTTTGCATGCGAACTCCGTTTTCGACGTTCTTTATATCGATGCGAAGGTGAGATTATGCTCTACAACTCTCGTTTAGACTCCATTGGCTAATTTTGACTTTATTTTTAATATATTATAATTATATTACCTATATATTATTTTTAGTAGGCCGGGACAGGAAAACTCCATTATAAACTCATAACTCCTTCATCTGAACTCCGTTTTCGTCTATCTTTTTATCGTTGGACTACTATCGAAGACATCTTCGACTCTCGTTTAGATCACTAAGGATAGATATCTATCTACCTTAAATTCACTATTTACGTCGCGCTGGGTCGCGCTGGGTCATGCCGGTTCTGTCGCGAAACTTCGACAGGTCATAACTTCTTCGTTATAACTCGGATTTTGGCGTTCTTTATATGCACGGAAACCTTGTGACATATACTAAAACTTGGTTAAGATTAATCCCTCTAAATAATCTTCCATCAAAAAGTCATTTTTGATGCTTATCGTCTCTAATTTGACTATCCCGGATCTACGGGCGTTACATAATATGATTTGGAAAACATAGGAAATTAAATCCAAGGTATATCGGACCATTCGAAATCCTCACCAGGATTGGCGCTCAATCACGTTCATCCTACCTTTCATGTGTCTAACTTAAAGAAATGTTTGTCTGATGAGACCCTTGTCATTCCTTTGGAAGAAATTGAGATCAATGAGAGCCTCCACTTCGTAGAGGAACCTGTTGAAATCATGGATCGAGAGGTCAAATCGACGAAACAAAGCCGCATTCCCATCGTAAAGGTCCGCTGGAACGGGAAGCGAGGACCCGAATTTACTTGGGAACGTGAGGACCAAATAAAACAAAAGTACCCACATCTATTCCCCAACCCTTGAAATCCCACTCAAAATGCAAATTTCGGGACAAAATTCCTTCTAACGGGGGGATAATGTAACAACCGTCAAATTCAAGTCAAAGTCAAAGTCAACAAATCAAAGTCAAAGGCAAACCGGTCTAAATTAACTAGTACTTGTATGATAAAAGTTATTCTATGTATAAAAATGTGCATTGTATGTCAAGAATTCAAGTGTCTCGGAGAATCTATGTGTTTATCAATGTGAAACCCTAAGAAGGGAGTTACACGCATCAAAACACAACTATGGACCCTTTTGGGGACTTAAAACAATCATAAACGAAGCATAACGGAGTTCACGAAACTTGCATTATGAGGTTATACAATAATAATGACTAAAATTAAATCTCTCCCAAATCTCTCTCAAAATCTCTCTAAACTTTTTATGGTCATCCAGGTCATCCCGAACCTTAACTTGGCCAAAAACCACTTGAATCAGGGAGTTATATCGAAAAACTTCTAACTAGGGCCGAAACCCTCTTAGGAACCGAACCTCTTAGAGCTGAACCCTCCTATTAGGACCGAAGGTCCCTCAGAACCGAACTTAGCCATCTCGGACCGAACCTCTTGCACCCGGAATGAACCGAGCCTTCGGTCCATTTCGCTCCTCTCGCACCTTCGGACCCAAGACCCTCCCTTCAGACCCAAGCCTCCCCTTCGGTTCCTCTTTCTCCCTTCTCTCAGTTCTCACCTCCTAAGGACCGAACCTCACAGGTTCGCTTCTATTGTCCGGTTTTCGACCACTTTCGCTTCTTAAGCCCGTTTTTAACAGGGATTTTTCACCAAATTCATGTTTTTATCATTTTAAACTCCCTAAACTCATATTTTATTCATTTCTCAAGGATTTATTAATTATAAATCATTATTTTACATTAAGAAGAGTATCCTACACCACAATTGGGTCAAGTGTTCCCACTTGTATCCATGTGTCAGCTTCTCATTGGTCCAACCCTATCCACATCACACAAACCAAGGTAAACATCCTTTCAAATTTGCAAGTTTCTCCGGCAACATCTATATAAAGAAATCCCTAGAGGATTTCTTGGTTCACTTTGATCATTCTTAAACACTTATACACTTCTCAAACCATCAAGAGCGCCACTTTTTGGAAGTGTTCTTGAGCTATTACTTCATTTTTTGGTAAGTATTCCATCTAAACTCAAGTGTTATTCCATGTTTTCAGAACACCCTTGAATCATCTACACACATTTAACACCATAAATCGTTCTTAGGATCATCCAACACTTTACGTATTCATCAAGTGTTCTTGACTTGATACTCCTCGTCTTCGACCTTCCACTCTTCAAGAAACCACTCAAGGTGAGTTCATACCCCTACATTTTCCATTTTTCTTTAGTTTTCAAGGCGGGGGGGGGGGGGGGGGGAGGGGGGAAATACAAGTTAAAACACCAAAACATATTTGAAACTTAACTTGACAGCTTACAACAGAAAAGTTGTGACCTGTTCACGAACTATTTTACCCAACTTAAACTTAATATTTTTCAAAACTGCTTAACATGCAAATATTTCAGGTTTATACCTTTAAAATAACTACTTGAAAATCTCCATACGATTTTTCTACAATTTATGGTGATTTTTACAAAACTGCCTATCACTGCAGCAACAAAGTTGGACCAGGTTGTGAAGATGAGCATTTTCACACTGGTTTGAGACCACTAAAAATTAAAAGGAAAATTTATACACACAGTAGACTCTTTTTACAAACTCTCGGAGTTTACGGATTCAGTTTTCGACTTACGATGATTTTTCTATAAATATTCTGAAACAGTGACAATTAAGGGTAAAACTGTCAAAACGAGTTTAAGAGTTATTCACACCTTTTAACATGCTGAGCAAGGTGTGTAAGATTTTATACTTAGTATTTTCAATTTAATTTTATTGAAATACAAAGCCATGCGTAACAAGGATTCATTTAAAACACAAAACAATCCTGATAAACTATAATAGGTATAGTTTGGATACTTCATTTAACAAAGAAATGGTAATACAATCGATTTACAAAGCGGGTATTTCATTACAAACTATGTGAGCATGTTAATGAATAAATTTGTGAGACATTCAAATTCAGGGTACACTTGAGTACAACAGAAAAGTCTTGTAGTTATAGCCAGAATCTCCTATAAGGAGAGCGTGATAGTTATGTATAGATCTATATTGGGATGACAAACTCGCACCTAAGCTGCTTGCAACAGCTAGACCGGCAGGTCTGGGGTGACAAGTGTCATAACATTCCGACGCTTGAAGAACATCGAGTATAAGGTCTTCAAGTCTTAGCATGGTTATAGCAACTCACATGAGGAATTAACAAAACACACAGTTCACGGGAATTTAACGATCTCACAAAAAGGAGTTTTATTTAAATATAAGACCACACATAAGTATGACGATTTACATACATATACTAAGTCTTGGTTCAATTAAGACTACAACAAACCTTTGAGAAAATATTGGATTTTCTGGAAACAAACTTGTAACAAACTTTAAGGAACATATCCATTTTTCATTCATAAATTGCTAATGAACTCACCAGCTTTAATGCTGATACTCTTTCAAAAACGTGTATTCTCAGGTATTCAGTAATACATGTAACCACAAGATTTGGGTTAACTTGATTCCATTGTTGAGGTTTCTTGTGTCTTGGTAGTTCCAGACCATAAGAGTTGTCCTTTTGTGCTCTTGGAAGCATTTAGAGTAATAAAAATTGGCCCTTGATGGTTTAGCCACAACCTGTTGGATTAATGTCTAAGTCCATAACTATATTTGGTATGTACTTGACCCGAACTGGCATGGTCCATTTGGGTTACATGGCATCGGGACAATTGGATAGACAAGATGAGGAAAAAAGGATACTAGTAATTTATATTAATATATTATAATTTCTAATATATTAATATATAATCATATTATTTAATTAGTATTGATCAAGAATTAATTTATAATTAATTAAGTAATCAAAAGGAACTAATTAAATATGGACTTTTAGATATATATGTGTGATGGACCATGTTCATTTAGGTTGGGATAAGCTTTCATGGATAGTCCATGGAGTGTTTAACCTATGGATCATATGAAATGAAGGGTCATGGGTTTAACCCTAATCTCCACACTATATAAAGATCTCCTTGGTTGGTGAAATTGGCACTAGTGTGGGTACACTAAGAGGGATAGTCGATTTCACTAGAGAGAACCAAGTATCCTTATTCTCAAGGTTATTCCAAGTGTTCATGGTGTTTTGTGAACCATTTGAGGTGTCACACTTGGGGCACTAGGCACTCAAGCTTCATGAAGACAAGCTACATCAACACGGTATGTATTCTAACTTGTTTTATTACCCAAGTATCATAGATTGTATGCTAGATAGGGTAATACCTTGGAATATTCATATTTGGATGTATAATAGAGAAAACATAGATCCAAGGTATTTAGGGTTGCATGTACACTTAGGAGTGTTAGAATGCTCATAACCCAACAGTGGTATCAGAGCCATGGGTTGTTTTATGTTATATTCATGCAAATGTTTGATTTTCAAAGTTGAAAAAAAAACAAAAAAAAACATGAAGATTGTCAAATTTTAAGATAATTACTTGTTTTATGAAAAACTAATTATTTGTAAAATTTGAATCATTTTCTATATGAGTTGAATTAGGTGAAATTTAGTAAAAGATAAAATGATATGATTATTTTATTAGTTTTAAAAGTTTGATCTAAGTGTTTTAAAGAGTTACAAATTTTGTCATAAAATTTTGGAGCTCAAAAGTTTTTTTTTAAAGTTGTGATCTTAAGTGTTTTGAAACCTCCATAAGTTATGGATATGAAAAGGTTTTAAAAAAAATGATTCAAAGTTTTTATGGAGTTACAAAATTTGGTGTTAATGTTTTAAAGAATTCCATAACTTATTCTTAAGTTATGGAACACGAAGAGTTTCATCATAAAACAAGCATTTAACTCCATAAGTTATTGGTAATAGTTATGGATTACCAAAAGTTTTATGTTTCCTTGATTTATGAGTTAGTTTAGACTAATGAAAAAAAAATTGTGTTTTAATTGTTTTCAATCCTAATTAATCTAGAGGTAGTTCATAAAATGTGTTTTTTTAATTGTCCTCAAGTTACATAAAAGGTCACATTTATTAATCTTAAAACTCATAAAAGTGTCATAGGTTACATAAAAAAATGAAGAGTCTTTTTCATTAAATAGTATTATGACTCCATAACTTTTCCTCATAAAAGTGTCATAGGTTACATAAAAAAAATGAAGAGTCTTTTTCATTAAATAGTATTATGACTCCATAACTTGTCCTCAAGTTATGGATGTTTAAGAGTCACTTCTTTAAAAGTGTTATGAAAGAATAAGAGGTTAAATAAAAAAATGAAGAGTCTTCCTTTTAATGAACCATTAAACTCATAAGTTATGAAATGAAAAGTTTTGAATAGATTCAAAAACTTGCACTCAAGTTTTGGAATTTGTAAAGTTTTCACTTATGAATACTTTAATTCCAAGTTAAGCCCTTAGAATTTTAAAAGTTAAAATTCAACCCTTATACTTTATAATATTATAAGTTAATAATAATAATAATAATAATAATAATAATAGTAATAATATATATATATATATATATATATATATATATATATATATATATATATATATATATATATATATATATAAGAGTAAAGTCGTCTTACCATTAGTAGGCCTCATTCACGAAGTCGGTCTATAAGGTGGGGTATAAGGTTACTGCCTATAAAATGACAGTTTAATGGGTGTCCGCTCTCACCCACCGCTTCCTTGACCGGTGGAGGGTCGTTAGCCAAACCGGTAGGAAATGGACTATAATTCTCCCTTCGTTAAGAGTATTAATGATAAATACTAAGTAACAAAACTCTTATTAATACCCAATCTTAGTTACTTAGGAAAATGTGAATTTGGTGCTAACCCATGAAATTACACTTTGCACTTTGCTTAAGTCAGTTAGTGGAGCGTGTGTGGTTAACCGACACACTAGCTTGATTTAACAAGGTAGGCAAGGGTAAATTAATGTTTATCATAGTATCGGTGGAGTGTGTGTGGTTAACCGGCACATCAATTGAGGGGTAAATATTAAGGGTACCAAGTATATTTGCATGGTTATTCACACCTTGTTTTGTGATCCTCGGCATCCCAGTCACAAAACCTGAAGGGCACACTCGAGATTGGTGGAAACCAATTAAAATCTAATAATACATTTTGTTTATCTTGGTGGAAATTGGTGAATCGTCAATCACTTACCTTCAAATATTTTATAGCTTGGATTACGGCATCCCTCTTCCAAGTTATAAAATAGTTTGTTGGGTCTTAGCCTTAATATTTCATATTGGGTGTTATATTAAGGACTTTAGATCAACTATCTTGAATATCTCCCAAAAAGATGTCTGGTTCAGACATCTATGATCCTCCCAAATCTCTTGGAACTTCACTTCCTCCACCTCCTCGAATTATTCTCCCAAACCCAGAAGTTCAAGGTCACTCAAGCCCTATTGGCAAGCAAGGTCTATGTGTGACCATCTTGGAGATGAAGTCACATATTGCCAAGCTGGGAGAGTTGGGTGTCAAACTCTTGAGAAAGTTGGTGGTTCAATCACTTTCTAAGTCACATAGTGAATTCCTTTGGGACTACTATGAAACAGACTATGACATGACCCTTAATGATCTTATCTATTTGCTTGGTGCTGTTGAATCAGCAATAATTTGGAGCACTGGGAGAGCAAATTTGATTAGTAGATCAACTTCCCAAACTACCATGGACATTGACAATGGTAACATTGGATATCTAGAAAAAAACCTTCTTTTCCCAAGGAAAGGGATTGACCATAGGCAACTAGGTTGACCAAATGGTAAAGAGAAAGGCTAAGTCTGCGATAATCCCATGTACCATTCCTAAAGAGCCCCTATGTTTCTCTTGCCATAGGAAGGGGCATTGATTGCGAAGCAGCCTATTTACCTAAAAGATCATAAGGTTGATCAAGTCAAGAAGATTGAATCTACTTCAGGTAAAGTCCACTATCTAACTCTGTTAAGTTTCTATTATGAGATTCTTGTTACATGATGTGACTGGGTCACATGTTGATGTTTTAAGAATCAAAGAAAAGTGAAGAAACTTAAAGGAAGTATATGTTGATTCTGATCACGAAGATGGATCTCGATCGCATGGTTCTGTGATCAGAATTTTGAGTTGTTGCTTAGGAGTTATGATATATTGCTTAGTAATAGATAACAACAAAGTTTTTCATGTGCTTTTGCACTGTAAGGATAGTTTTTCCGCAAACTTTTTAAAATAAAAGAAAAAAAAATGATTTTATTTATTTTAAAATATCCTTACAATGGCATTTGTGAAAAGGAAAAAAATTGTTGCTTATATGATTCCGTTATAGCAAGAGTGGAAATATGAATTTGATTCTTTCATTTGTGGTAGTGTCTAAATTTTCCAAATAAGGAAAGATTCTCATCACCCAAGTTTCAGTTGGATAGAAACTTGGAATCATGCAAGTTGTATAGTATGATGAATGAGAAATTTAAAGCATTGGAAAATTAAGACTAATTACTTGTTCACATGGATGTGTGAGTAAAGTAAAGGACTAAGGGATCGAGTACACATTCTTGTGCACTGATCAAGCCCACCACAAATGTAACTTGAGTGACACATCTTAAAGAAGGTTTATTAACACTAGTGAAATGTAAGAGTAAAAGGTTTTCCACTCTTGTACATTTGAATTTGGTAAGTTGTGATGTTTGATAAAACAGAGACCAACTTAGGCCAATTGTGTTAAGTGTTTGTCTTGATTAGAATCCACACTATCTCTTGAATATTTGGCAAGAAAGTCTTATAGGTCAAGGAGACAGTGGGAGTCTAAAAGATCCTGAAAAGGGTTTCAACAAGTAATAAAGAATAAAACCTGTATTTCATCACTAGCATACAACTTGAGGTTTATAACCTATCGTGTTGACATTTATGTGCCCATTCCAGTTAAGTTAGCTATATATATATATATATATATATATATATATATATATATATATATGTGTGTGTGTGTGTGTGTATATATATATATATATATATATATATATATATATATTTGAGTTCTACATGTTCTCAATTGTTTGCATAACTACTTGGAAGCAATGGCAGGCCCTTGTGCTGCCAGGTGGCAAGAGGTTAAGATTGCACAAGTTCAATCCATATGAGTTAGGATTTGTCACTAACCTAGTCTTGTGATTATGGTTTGACAAATTCACATGGATAAGAATACATACACCATAATATCTAAGTGTCATAAGGTTTCTCTCCGATTCATGAAATTGATGGTGAGGAAATTCTTGAACTAAGTAGATTTTAAGTAGATAGCAATTGTGATATTTGCAGTTCTCAAAGTCGTTAGTGGAGCGTGCGTGGTTAACCGGCACACTAACATGGACTTATGAGAAATGGAAAAGGTCTAAACAATTGAGACTATGATTACAGCATCCCTTTTCATAGTTCTGAAATTTTTTAGACACACCTGTGAGCTATCTAAGATAATGTGTATAATTTTGATAAAGCCTTATCAAAGCAATCTAGTATCAGAAATCTGAACTTTAGTAAGAATGTCAATATAGTATTGACTTCTAGAGGTCTAGTTGTTTTCTGGATACATGTCAAAGCTAGTGGGAGCATAAGTGCTATGCTAATAATCATCATGTTAGTGGGAGCATGATAATTATGATAAGTATTGCAAGTTAGCAATGTTAATTATAGAAAACAAAACTTTCAATTCGTGAGGTTGCAGGGGTTGAATAAGTTTTTTTGCTATAATTAAGGGAGAGGAAATTATACTTCTTTTCAATTCTAAAAAGCTTAGATTGAGTTTATAATCATTCTAAAGAGCTTATATTGAGATTTTAATCACCTTTAGTCAAGAATATATATATATATATATATATATATATATATATATATATATGAATTTCATGTTGGATTGGTTCAACTTAAGAAAATTCTATATATTGCGTTCTCAAAATTCGATTATGATTACGACATCCCTTTTCATAGTCAAATTTTGAGAATATGGCAAACAAAAAATTATTATGGCAAAAGACTGGTCTAGAATCATGTCTTTATGTGAAACATCATGAATCGTGTCCCATTTACTTTGGGTACAAGATCGATTACATGTGCTATAATATTTATTCTTTCTGAATTTTCCAAATGCCTTGGGGCATTAAGGAGGAAAATGTCTAGAATTGGATATGACTAAAGTGATTAAGCACTTGTCGAGGACAATCTAAGGTTTACCAAAGATTGGTTGCTCAAGGACAGTTGGAAGTATACTATTAATACTGGAAGGACCATATTGACATAGTCTGAAAAGAGGCAACCCTTGTTCAGATTTGTGCATAATCATTACAAGAGGAACAATGCATATAAGTTTAAAATCTAAACAGATTTCGATAAATGATAGGAATTTGGAATTCTTACATTTAAGACAAGGATTTGGGAGTGTGAAAAGAGAATCATTGAAATTATGTTCAATTGATCTAGTTCACAAAGAAAAGGATCATAGACAAACATAGAGTGCATACTTAGTGTATGGCAAAGCTATTGTGTAGAAAAACATAGTGTACATGCTTGGAGCATGGGACAACTAGTGTTTTTAATTCAGGTATAAAGTTGATAAAACCGAAACAATGAATAATGAGTAATCAGTATGGTGATAAATAAAAGTGGTTTATTTATATTCATAGGGTTTGATACCATATTTGATTCATTTATTCTTGTGTTTCACTTTTCATGTTTTGACTTCCATAATAACTAGGTTATTCTTCCGCAATAACTAAGTTATTCAAACCATCCACAGTCGGTCATATGTTGGAAGCAGATATGAATCAAGACTTTCATGGGTTGGCTTGTAGAGGTCCAAGTTGGTGGAAAAGGTTGTGCTACAGCACTCATGAGTGCTCATAAGTTCTGAGTATTGGATTCAACCCGCGCTCATTTGAATCACTTCATGGATTTTATCACGAGTGATCATGAGACGATAATATCTTATATTCTTCAAACCTAGAGATATGAGTTGTTACTATGAGTTGGTTGTACATTGATTGCGCGAAACCGCATTGGTAACTTGATGTTATAAAATGTGCCTTTGTGTATGATTCAACAAGCAGTAGAACAAGTCATATGAGTCGAAGTTTATCCATTCCTTTTACCTTCGGGATAAAAGCGATATCTGTGAGCCCCTCGATGATTTAATGATGACACATGTGAGTGCTTGGCCAAACCAGGACTGATTTGATTTGTTAAATCAGTCAGTCATCATAAGTCAGAAATCGGGAAACAACAAATGGACAGAGATAATGATTATAATCCATGTCTCAGTCCATATGATATCTAGAATGGAGGAATATATGATCCCTTATCTAATGGACAAGTCATTGAAAAGATCAAAGTTCAGTTAACACGTCAGAGTTCGACAGAAGCTTTTGAGAGCTACGATTGCTAGTCGGGTTTTGAAGTCATACTCAATAATAGTTTTAGACTTATCCAAGTGGGAGACTGTTGGATTAATGTCTAAGTCCATAACTATATTTGGTATGTACTTGACCCGACCGACATGGTCTATTTGGGTTACATGGCATCGGGACAATTAGATAGACAAGATGAGGAAAAAAAGGATACTAGTAATTTATATTAATATATTATAAGTTCTAATATATTAATATATAATCATATTATTTAATTAGTATTGATCAAGAATTTATTTATAATTAATTAAGTGATCAAAAGGAACTAATTAAATATGGACTCTTAGATATATATGTGTGATGGGCCAAGTTCATTTAGGTTGGGCTAAGCTTTCATGGATAGTCCATGGAGTGTTTAACCCATGGATCATATGAAATGAAGGGTCATGGGTTTAACCCTAATCTCCACGCTATATAAAGATGTCCTTGGTTGGTGAAATTGGCATTAGTGTGGGTACACTAAGAGGCTAGCCGATTTCACTAGAGAGAACCAAGTATCCTTATTCTCAAGGTTATTCCAAGTGTTCATGGTGCTGTGTGAACCATTTGAGGTGTCACACTGGGGGCACTAGGCACTAAAGTTTCATGAAGACAAGCTACATCAACAAGGTATGTATTCTAACTTGTTTTACTACCCAAGTATCATAGATTGTATGCTAGATAGGGTAATACCTTGGAATATTCATATTTGGATGTATAATAGAGAAAACATAGATCCAAGGTATTTAGGGTTGCATGTACACTTAGGAGTGTTAAAATGCTCATAACCCAACACAACCATGCTAGTGTTTAATGGTCATAAAGTTTGTTTAAGGACTTAAATCATGTTTTAACCCCCATCTATGCATGCAAATACATAAAGTTCGTAACTTTAAGGATTATGATGTTTTAAAGGACCTGGATCTATGTTCTAGATGTGCGGACTTAATGGATTAATTCACAAAAGGAGTCTTAAGGAAGCTGGCAAGTATGTTGGGTGTACTAGGTTAACTTCATACTTTTGGTCAAGGCCAGTGTACGTTGGGCGTACATGCCAGGTACGTCACGCGTACGCATGTGTAACATCCCAAAAATCGGGGGTAAAAATTTCAGTTTTTAATATAACTAAAACATTGATACCATTTAATTCAAACAATCAAATCATAGTCAATCAAATCGTTTATCAGAGTTTATCCCAAAATCATTCATTGAGGAAATCATAGGTGTGTGCACTGCGATCAACCCGAGCTCTTCCTTTCTAAAACGAGGATACCTGAAACCATAAACAAAACCTTTAAGCACGAAGCTTAGTGAGTTTCCCAAAGCATAGCATTCACACAAACCACATATCACATATCCTGTTAGCTATAAAAGCTACACACGTATCATATAAGCCATGCATACATAAAACCTGTAATAGTGCCATGGGCTACCCCACATGGTCTTTACCTAGGACTGCCATGGGCTCCCCCACATGGTCTTACATCCAATACCATGGGCTACCCCACATGGTATTCACCTAGGATTGCCATGGGCTACCCCACATGGTCTTCCATCCAATGTCATGTGCTTCCCCCGGGGTCTTCCCTGCAAATACCATATATAACCAAATAGCATATCATGCATCGCATAAATATCTACACATACATGTACATAAACCTGTAAGGATGCCGTGGGCTACCCCCAGGGTCTTATACCATTGTGCCATGGGCTACCCCACATGGTCTTCCATGCAAGTATCACAAAGACAACTAGCATATCACATAATTACCAGCATACCACCTAGCATAAAGCTAACTATCATATCACACAACATAATATGGGCCGGCCTTGGTGCCTTAGACCCATTGGTATGGTGAGAAGACTCACCTGCAACTGCCGGCTGAAGAAATAAGATCACGCCGCTCCAACCACCGACACGAACTCCTCCACTGGTCAACACCAAAAACTGAACTCAATAAATACCAATAATTACCAAAATACCCCTAGAAGTCAACTGGTCAACTCTTGGTCAAATTCAACCTTCCAGGTTGACCCTACTCGCCGAGTTAGCCTACTGACTTTCCGAGTTCATAAGCTCAGAAACCCCTTTCAATCGCGACTCGACTCGCCGAGTCAGACCATGACTCGCTGAGTCTACTGATTTCCGAGTTCTGTCTTGTCCAACTCACTGAGTCTCCACTCCACTCACTGATCCGAGTCTTAACTGGAAGGGTTTGGGGTTTCGCGACTTGACTCGCCGAGTCTAAGAACAGACTCGCCGAGTCCAAGGCAATCTTCAACAGACTCGCCGAGTTGTTCTGCAACCTCGTCGAGTTCCTGCCCATCTTCATCCAACTCGCCGAGTCCACCCATGTGACTCGCCGAGTCGCTTCAGTTCTTAATCCATTTAGTGGCTTTTTAAGCCATGCAGGGGCTCCAAATCATAGATCTATACTTCCAAAGTCCATTCCCCACGTAAAGTTGCAAACTTTACGTATAACCTAGGAGATCTAGGCTCAAAACACTCTAGGGCTAGGTTTTAAGACAACCATGCTTCACCTACACCCCCAAGACTGATACTTTATGACTCTCTAGGCCAGAATACACTTAGATTTGAAGTAGCAACTTCAGATCTGGGCTCTAACTCGAAATGGTTTAAGAACATGGCATAAGAGTCCCAAATCTCACAATCAAGATTGATTTACATGCAAAAGAGGGAAGGTAACGACTCCTTACCTTGAATTGCTCTGGAAAGGCCCTCAAACTCTGGATCTACTGCAAACCCTTGAATCCCCAATGGTTCCTGCCTTCCTTATTCCTTCAAATCACCCAAAAATGGCAAGTAACTTGAATGAGCAATAATGGGGGCTTAGGGTTTCGGTTTCTGGATGAGAGAGGCTATATGGGATCCTAATGGAGAGAATAAGATGCTTAAATAGTGCCCAAAGTCCCAGATTTAGGGTTTCCCTCTTCAGACCAGAGTCGCTGAGTTGGTCACTTACCCCATCCCCGGATCCCGCTCCGACTCGTCGAGTTCCTCCTTGGACTCGACGAGTTGACCCTTTGACTTAGGGTTTTCTTTCCTTTCTTGGTCTTTCTGATTCTGGGTGTTACAGCATGCAGAATAGCGAATATGGGTTTTTGGTCCTTAAAAGTTTGGGCCTGTATTGTGGGGCCTCATAGCCCACTGTGGAGTAAGGTCTCTGGGCCTAGAACTGATATTTACGGTATTGGGCCTTTTAGGCCATATTGGGCCATCTGAAATTATTTATTTTGGGCTAAGAAATTATTGGGCTCTCGATAAGGCCCATTTGAGGAGTTGGGCCCAATTCAGAAAATTAGGCCATTGATGGGCTACTAGTGGGTTTGGGAAGACTAAGTAGATTTGGGGCCTTTCATGTTATGGTGTTGGGCCTTAGGCATTGGCCCAATTAGATCAGGGGTAAAATGGTCCTTTTACCCTAAAAAGGATTATTAGTTTTTGATTAAGTGTTATTGTGGTAATGATGGCTCGGGGGAGTCGTCGGAGCTACCGCTAGAGATTTTATCGTGAGATTCTGGATTTAGCGTTGCGAGCTGAGTTACCTTCCTGTATGAGTGGGTCGAAGGCACCAATGTCGGCCCACTAGTAGTTATTTATTGTAGAGATGATTGTCTTTGAGATAATTGTCTGGTATGCCACTATGTTGTAACACCGTAAATTTTCAAATAAAATTTTCATTTTAAAACACAATAAATCACATGTCATATTCCTTCCGAAAATCACAAGTATCAATTTATCAGCACATTTTTAAAAGTTGTTTATCGTAAATCCAGGATCCTCAAAACATAACTCTTTTCTCTTGTGTGTACAATCAAACCGGCGCCTTCCCGCGATCCTAATAAGAACCTGAAACTTATAACACATAACACGGTAAGCAGGAAGCTTAGTGGGTTCCCCAAAATATCACGCATATCTTTGTAGCCTCTCATGGCTATACTCAGATAAGACCCTTCGGCCAATGTGTCTCAGCGGGACCCTCCGGTCCCAAAGCTCGGATGGACCCTCCGGTCCTAACTCAGTAAGCACAGAATAATACACATCATAAATCACATAGACATAATGCAGGATATCACAGTTCTCAATATAAATACATAAGACCCTCTGGTCACAAAGAATTACCTTTCTAGGTAAAGTATAGTGAGAAGACTCACCTCGCAAGCAAGTGAGCAAATAACCTCATACTCGAATCTCGAACTAGCCTCCGCCTAATACAAAGGATGAATATCTCTAGTTAATACTCCTTTCACGACTTTAATAAAACAAAGGCTATTCCTTCTCTCTCTAACTCTTGAAGTGGATAAAAGACCATTTTACTCCTCTATGGTCTCCATTACTCATGTTTGACCAAACCCTAAAGTCAATAGAAGTCAAACTCAAGTCAACAATCCATGTTTGACCCGACTCACTGAGTGCACCCATATGACTTGTTGAGTCCACTCGTTTCCTCAGAAGTCTCGTGAAGGTCCAGCTCAGCTCGTTGAGTTGACCCCCAACTCGTCGAGTTATCGCATGATCAAGCTCATCGGGACAAACTCTATCCGACTCGTCGAGTCGGCTCATCGACTCGGCGAGTCCATTCAAATCCATTCCTCTTTCAGACGATTCAAAGCAGATCTGCCACTCCAAACACTAGATCTATCATCTCAAGACTCAATTGTCACGTAAAGCTTCGATATTTACGTTCATGCATGGTAATTTTGCTCCAACATACCAAAACATGTTCTCATAAGGTGTTAAGCATAATAACCCTCATATGGATGAATAAAGTTGGAATGTTTGGACTCTAGGGACCTTACAAGGTCCAGATCTGAGGTCTAAACCTCATGATAAATCTATATGCTCGAAGTCCTAACAAAAGTGGTAGAAACCCTAATCTTTCATAACAATGAGATCTAGGCAAATAAATGAGAAAGGTGCAAGCTTTTACCTCCCACTAAAGCCCTTGCATGAAGATACACTAGATCCAACCGATTCTCTTGCTTTCTTGCTAGATAATCTCCTATTCTCCTCAAAATATGCGCTAGGTTACTCCAAGTTTAGCTTCTAAGACTCTCTTAGCTCACTCCACACGTTTAGGGTTTTACACAGGAAGGTTAGGCAGCTGGTGAGGTAGAAATGAGGGCATAAGCTCTCTTATATAAGCCCCATCTCCAGGAAATTAGGGTTTCACTACACAGAACCAACTCGGTGAGTCGGCTCTCTGACTTGTCGAGTCCATTCATTAATCTCATGCGGTCAACTCGACTCTACTCGACGAGTTAGACTCACAACTCGTCGAGTCACTCAATAAATCTCAAAATTAGACACATAAATAATATATTTGGAAGTCCGGATGTTACATATGTGTTATGCTTGATGTGCCAGTGTAACAACCCGAAATTTCAAGACAATATATTATAACACCAGTCAAATTTAGGTCAAAATAGATTGTTCAATAACCCTATTTGGGATGTATAAAATGATAGATATTGTGTCAAAGTTTTTCAAAAATATAAAGAACACTAAAATCCGAGTTATAATGAAGAAGTTATGACCAATCAAAGATACGCGACAAATACTATAAAACACTGTTAAGCGTAAAACGTGAAATTTCAATAAAATACTTTTTAGCCTTTGGTATCTAAATGAAAGTCGTAGATATCATTAAACCGTAATCATATATAAAAAGAACGTCCAAATCTGACTTTGTGTGAGGAAGTTATGATTTTTCTAAGTTTCGAATATAGCAGTAGACAGCTAAAAACTCGAAATAGAGATCGAGCGACTGTTAGCCGACGCGACCTAAATGAGAATCGAAGATCTCAAAAATAGTAGTACAACGGTAAAAAGACAGACGAAATCGGACGTCAGATGAAGAAGTTATGGATTCTTAACGGACATTTCTTGTCCTGGCCTACTAAAAATATAATATTAAAAGTAAAAGTCAAAATTAGCCGACGGAGTCCAAACAAAAGTTGTAGAGCATAATTCACTCTGCAATTCAAATGCTTTTAAGTTAAATTGTATCGACTGTTTACAAAGGGGGAGAATGTAGGTGTTAAGTTGTAAAAGTCGAATAGTGTCTTGTAATGATTCGCAATTTGTATGTATTTTACTAAGTCAATTTTAAATGCGAAGTGTAGCATGCGAAGTTTCAGTGTATTAGACTTAGTATACTTTTTGTAAGTTCCCTATAAATAGGGACTTAGGCTTGAAGTAGAAAATAGAGATCGAAACACAAAAACTCTCTTCAGCTTATTCTGTAATTAGTCTTAATAAAACGAGATCTGATTAATATTTACTTCGTGTGTTCTTTATCATTCATTATTCAAATCTATTGTTTCACATCTTAATTCTTGATAACAATTCACAACAATTGGTATCAGAGCAGGATTCAAACTGCTTAGATCTGATTTTCGTATAAGAATCAATTGCTTTTTGAGTTACAAATTTTACTCAAAATTTTCCGCGCAATTTTGGTTTTGAAAATCACTTTTGATCTTCAGATTTGAATTGATTCTGCATTTGAATTGTTAAGTCGAGTATTCGATTAGCTATTTTTGATCAATTCACTTGATCGATTTCTGAAATTCATCAAATTCTCAAGTTTTCTGAAATTTTTGTTTGTTCATCAATGGCGAACTTCAACATGAACAAGATGACTTCTTTCTCTCATTTGCTTGGTTCTTCAACCAGAATTCCGATGTTGATTCCAGAATACTATGATCAGTGGGCTGATAGAATGGAAGATTACTTAAATGGAATTGATGAAGAACTTTGGAATTGTATCGATGGAACAGTTCAAGCTCCTGCAAATGTTCAACAAATTGGTTCATCCACTGGATCTCCTGATGTTGAAGATCAACGAAAACGTCTGAAGGATAACGAAAAGAGATGCATGAGGGAACTAAGAGGTGCTCTTCCTCCTGTGGTTTACAATTACATTCGTAGTTGTAAAACAGCAAAAGACATCTGGAATACTCTAAAAGAGAAGTATCAAGGTAGCAAAAAGACGAAGATTAATTCTGTGAAGCAATGTCTGATTGAACTGAAGGAATTCAGACAGAAGGATGCAGAAACTCTCGAAAGTTACTATGATCGTCTGAATGAGCTCGTGTTTCGCTGCAATAGGTACGGTATCACTAGATCTATCATGGAATTCAATTTAACTTTCATAATGGGACTTCGCAAGGAGTGGCGAAGTGTGAGCATGATGATTAAGAATCAACAAAGTTTTGATTCAACCAAATTGAATGATCTCTACAATCAACTGAAAACACATGAATCTGAGGTCTCAGAAATGTATTAAGAATCAAAA
Organism: Lactuca sativa; assembly: GCF_002870075.4. Lineage (NCBI taxonomy): Eukaryota > Viridiplantae > Streptophyta > Magnoliopsida > Asterales > Asteraceae > Lactuca > Lactuca sativa. Next base: position 232,565,631 of record NC_056623.2, read on the forward strand.
CTCGTTATTGGTGGTCCTTTGGCTCTAGTTTCAAAGGTATCTGAAAATGATGAAAAAGATGGATCAGATGATGAAGGATTTTTGATGAATTCCGATGATGAAGCTGTGGCATTCTATTCAAACAACAGAGTTAAAAAGTTTTTCAAAAAGCCTTTTAATCCAAAAGGGAAGATGAATGATGCGAAGAATGTTACCACAAGGACTGGAGGGGATGAGAGGAAAAAGATGGAGAAAATTGAGGAAAAACCGAAAAATGCGAATGAAGAGAAAAAGTTGAAAGGTGATTCAGGAATCTATTGTCATTATTGCAATGGTGCGAACCACTTCGCAGCTGACTGCATGTTGCGAAAGAGAGAAGAGAAGAAAGAAAAAGTCAAAGATGAGGCATACTATTCTGAGAAGATTGAAGAGTTACGTGCAAAGACCAAAGGAGTGTCATTGGTTGCGAAAGGAGAAACTACTGAAGAAGAGAGTGGAACTTATCAGATCTGGTCTTCAGGATCTGATGATGAAGAAATGAGGCATCCTACACATGGAGCAATGTTCGCAAGCTTTGAGGAATGCGAAGGGAACATTTCAGGGAAATGCTTTGTGTCAAAATCCACTAACAAATCACCCATGACAACCAAGGTACGTACAATTCTTGAATCTTTTAATATTCCTTTATCTGCTTATGATGCTGAAATTGTTTCATTTGATGATACAGTAGCTTATTTTGATTCTGTTATTGTGTCTGCTAGTAATGAAGCTAAGAAATTAAATGTGCAACTTAGTGAGACACGAAGAGAGTTAGAAATAAAGAAGAGCAGAGTTGAAAAATTAGAATTGCAAGTCAAAAATATAGACTGTGATAGGAATAATCTTACTAATGATGTTAGGTTATTACTAGCACAGAGAAACATCTATTGTAATTCTGCAAAACGCTTGTATGCAAAATTAACAGCTTTACATCACTCTTCTGATATTAGCAAAGAACAACATAGAAAACTTTTACCTTTTCTTGAGTATGAACGTGAAAAAGTTGATGTTGTTTCTTATGATTGCGAAAGCACAATTGCTCAATTTGACAAAATACTTGATGATAGATATACATATGGTATTGTCAAAATTGATGAATTTCTGAATGCTGATGAATTGGTTAACATTGTCAATGAAAGTTTGACAAAGAGTGAACAAGTGAAAATCATAAAGAAAACTGAAAATTCAAAACTTGTCTCACAATTAAATTATGCTGATATTGATGAAAATTTTGATAATGTGAGTGAAATCAGTGAGATAGAAGAGGTTGATTGTTCTCAATTGTCAATCATTAATATCACATCTAAGATCAAAGGTAAAGAAATAATAGTTGATTCAATAGTAGAGGATGAAATTGATAAACCTTCAACTTCGCAACATTGTATGTTTGATAATGTGGAAGTTGAAAGCTGGAAATCTGATGACACAGATGTAAATAAAGAAGAAACGGAAGTTTCAACTGAAACACCTCAAAGGATTGTTGTTGATCAAGTGTTTGAAGATACAAAAGAATTTGATAAAATTTTAAATGATAAAGGCGCACATTATTTGGAAACCAACACTGTGGTATATCCAAATTTTGTATGTACTGATAACAAAATTTTCCCAAATCAAATTTTTGTCACTACTGGAAATGTTGAGCAAGTTCATCCTGATTTTAATAAAATGATTGAAAAAGATAATCAAAAGTCCACAACTGAAGGTTTTTTCGCAAATCAAAGCACAGAAGAAAACAATTTAACCAAAAATCCTTATGTGTTTCAACAACAAAAATCAACACAAAAATGGGTGGTTAAAGGTGAAAACTCAAACAAAGTTTTTGAAAAAGATGAAAAATCAAAGATTGAAGTGAAACTAAATTCTCATGAATTCAAATTGATGGTTGGAAATTTTTCAACAGAAAATAATGTTTCAAAAAGAAAAGCAAGAAAAGCAATATTCTGGCAAGTTGTGTCTAATGAAAAATCAAAAGATGAAAAAGAGCAAATTTCAAAAACATCATTAAATTTTCATAAACAAATCAACTATGTTGACAAGGTTCCATATGTTCGCAAATATGACAACAAACGAAAATTTGAGAATTCACAAAAATTTGCGAATAATCAAAAGTTTCACAATGTTGGCAAATTCCCGAATACTTCATCAAGTTTGAAGAACTCAACTCAAATCAAAAAGAAATTTTCACCAAAACAACCAAATTTTCCAAATCCTTTAATATCAAAACCAAACAAAGTTTCATATACAAAAGGAAAATCTGATGTTAGAATGTTCAATCATTGGTTTGAAGGAAAAGGACAGAAATATCAAAATGGAAAATTTTCAGAAGAACAAATCAAAAGTGCATTTGATAAATATACAAATAATTCTTCAACTGAGAGTACATCATCTAATAATTCGCAAGTTCCAGTTCAAAAACGGAAACCAGTTATCAAAAATGCGAATGTTGTGAAGGATAAGATTACAATTAATGGAAATCCAAAGTTATTGAATGATTATATTTCAAAATCTAGAACTAATAATGTTGATATTATTGATTCAGTTACAACCAAAGTGAAAACATGGTTCTTAAATTCCAAAAATTTGTTTCATTCTACTAATGATGGACCCAAAAAGTCTTGGGTTCCTAAATTTTTTCAATAAATGCAGGTGATATGTGACGAGCAATATGACATGAAATGGTACATTGATAGTGGTTGCTCTCGTCACATGACTGGAAGGAAAGAAAATTTGCGAGATTACGAAAGCTTAGAAAATGCTGGAGTTGTCAAATTTGGAAATAATCACAAGTGTCAAGTGAAAGGATATGGGAAAGTCACAAATGGAAACTTCACAGTCAACAGAGTGGCATATGTTGAAGGACTTCAACATAATTTGATAAGTGTATCACAACTTGTTGTGGGTACTGGAAATCAAGTTGTATTCAATGAAGAAGGTAGTATTATTTCAAATGTCAAGACGAATGAAATACTCCTCAAATCCAAAAGATATGGTGATATGTTTACACTGGACATCAAACCGATTGTGGGAAAACCAGCTGTGTGTTTACTATCAAAAGCATCAAACGATCTTAGTTGGCTTTGGCATAGAAGATTGTCACACTTGAACTTTCGAAATATAAATAAACTAGTAACTGAAGATTTAGTTCGAGGATTGCCAGTACTGAAATTTGATAATGATACTTTGTGTGCAGCTTGCGAACAAGGAAAACAACATCGAAAGGGTCATCCGATTGTGATAGATTCAAAAATAGTAGAGCCATTAGAACTTCTTCACATTGATCTATGTGGACCATCAACTTTTGCAACAATAAACAAAAAGCGGTATATTTTAGTTGTTGTAGATGATTTCTCTAGATTCACGTGGGTGTTTTTTCTCAGGTTGAAATCTGAAGTTGCTCAGACGATGATTGATTTTATCAAAAAGATTGAAGTTAGTCTGAAGAAGAATGTGCGAAAAATTAAAAGTGATAATGGTTCTGAGTTTAAAAATCAAACTCTTGACAGTTTTCTCACAAGCAAAGGCATCTCGCATAATTTCTCATCACCATATACACCACAACAAAATGGTGTAGTTGAAAGAAGAAATCGATCTCTATGCGAAGCTGCCAAAACAATGTTGACATATGCGAATCTACCTCAATATCTTTGGGCAGAAGCTGTGTCCACAGCATGTTTTACTCAAAATCGATCATTCATTCATCGAAGATTTAATGTTACTCCATATGAAATAATCAATAATCGGAAACCTAATGTAAAATTCTTTCATGTTTTTGGTTGCAGGTGCTTTATCATGAATCTAAAAGATAATTTGTCCAAGTTTCAAGCTAAAGCGGATGAAGGCATCTTTTTAGGATATTCACAGAATTCAGTTGCATACAGAGTGCTAAACAAACGAACAAGAAAAATTGAAGAAACGTTCAATTTAACATTTGATGATTACTATCTTAAACAGATTGATAGTAAATTTGAGAATAAATCAATACTTGTAGATTCACATAATCCAATTGATAATTCTAAAATCAATGATTTTGATTATGACTTGATTTTTGGGATTCCTGACAGGGCCATTGATGCAGAAAGTAATGCTCCTGATAATCAAACATCAGAATCTTCAAAACATACTGATGAATCAACGATAACTTGTGAAAGCACATCAGATATTCACAAGGAACAAGAACATCCAGTTGAGGGGGAGCCTTCGCAAAATCAACTAGAACATCAAGTTGAGGGGGAGCATTTACAAAATCGACAAGAATATCAAAATATAGATCATGTTGAGGGGGAGCATGATGAAACAGAGACAATTAATCTTGATAATAATGACGAATTTCATGAAGTTAATGATAATTTTTCTGTTGCAGGATCTGAAAATGAAAATATGTTTGAAGATGCACCATTAGAATTTGATCCAAATTTTCCACCACTTGAGAAATGGACAAGAAATCATCCAAAAGAACAGGTAATTGGAAATCTACAAGAAGGTGTGTTGACTAGAGCTCAACTTCGTGTGAAAAATGAGGTACTGAATGCGAACCAAGAACTTTGCATGTTTAATGTTTTTATTTCGAAAATAGAACCAAAAACTGTCAAGAATGCTATGGAACACTCAGATTGGGTTGTTGCTATGCAATCTGAATTGGCAGAATTTGAACGAAACAAGGTTTGGAGATTAGTTTCTAAACCCTCTGATGTTTCAATTGTTGGTTTAAAATGGATTTTTAAAAACAAAACCGACAAAGATGGCAATATTATTCGAAATAAAGCAAGATTAGTGGTAAAAGGTTATTCGCAACAAGAAGGTATTGAGTATGAAGAAACATTTGCACCTATTGCAAGACTTGAAGCAGTTCGCATACTTTTAGCCTATGCAGCTCACAAAGATTTTGATGTTTATCAAATGGATGTTAAATGTGCATTCTTAAATGGAAAACTCGAAGAAACAGTGTATGTTGAACAACCACCAGGGTTTGTAAACAGTGAGTTTCCTGATCATGTATATGTCCTTGACAAAGTTGTATATGGGTTAAAACAAGCACCAAGGGCCTGGTACGCAACACTTACAAATTTCTTGAAACAATCTAAATTTAAACAAGGATCAGTTGACCCCACATTATTTCGCAAGAAAGTTGGGTGTCATCTAATGCTTGTTCAAATTTATGTTGATGATATTATATTTGGTTCAACTGATCCAGCATTATCAATTGAATTTGAAGATTTAATGAAAAGTCAGTTTGAAATGAGCATGATGGGAAAAATTAATAATTTTCTTGGTTTAAATATAAGGCAGAATAGAGAAGGAATCTTAATCACTCAAGAAAAATATACGAAGAACTTGCTTGAAAAGTTTGGAATGCTAAATAGCACAAAGCTCAGAGTACCTATGGCAGTAGGAACAAGACTAACTCCTTCGTTAGATGCTCCTGCTGTTGATCTGACACTGTATCGTAGCATGATAGGGTCTTTATTGTACTTAACTGCAAGTAGACCTGATATTATGTTTTCGATTTGTTGTTGTGCTAGATTTCAAGCTAATCCAAGAGAGCCTCATTTGATTGCAGTGAAAAATATTTTTCGATATCTCAAGGGAACTGTTTCTTTAGGACTATGGTATCCTGCTCAAACAGGATTTTTCATTCAAGCTTTTTCAGACTCAGATCTAGGAGGATGTACTTTGGACAGAAAAAGTACAACTGGTGGATGTCAACTTTTGGATGGAAAGTTAGTGAGTTGGCAATCAAAGAAACAAACTTGTGTGGCTATATCAACCGCTGAGGCAGAATACATATCTGCAGCTGCTTGTACTTCGCAAATTATCTGGATTCAGAGTCAACTTCGTGATTATGCAATAAACATGAAAAAGATTCCTTTGTATTGTGATTCGCAAAGTGCAATTCGCATTTGTCACAATCCAGTACAACATTCAAAGACAAAACACATTGCTCTTCGATATCATTTTATTAAAGATCATGTGGAAGATGGGAATATTGAAATTCATTTTGTCAAAACAACTTAACAACTTGCTGATATTTTTACAAAACCTCTTGATGAAAAATCCTTTGTTCGAATTTTAGCAGGTTTGGGGATGATTAATGCGAATTCAATTTTGTCAACACAAGAGTAAAAGCTTTGTCAGCAGCTAAGAATCGAAATCATTCAGAGGTTACTGTTCATTCAGAACGCTTCGCATGGCTTCGCAACCACAATTTTTCGCATCTGGTTCCAAATTACTATGGTAAGGTTTACGCTTACTGTTTTAGTTATGAAAAATCGAACATACAAAAATATTTTTTCTTTAAATTTGAAAAATCAAAAATACAAAAAGAGTTTATTTGTTTTGTTCTTTCGTTTTTTTTTTGAAAAAATTCAAAATCACAAAAATATTTTTTTGTTCTTTAAACTGTGTGTTTAGAATTTGATACAGGGATACAATGCGAAGAGGTCATACATTTATGTTTCTATGGGAAGGAATTCAATTTTTTTTACAAACTAGTTAGGATGTCCCTAGAAGCATGTTGTTGTATGTAGACCTCAAGCCTCGAATGATTCTATGTGTGACAAATGAAAGCCTTGATGAAATTATCTCATGAACATTTCTATCCAACAAGGCTTGTATTCGCATAAATCAACAAGAGCTACCTTACTCTTCTCAAAATGAGTTAAGAGTTTTCTGTTTTGTCCACACAATAACAGAGGTACAATTCGATTCTTAAACAATCTTTTTAAACCAAAATGTTCTTCAAATCCAAAAAAAAATTTGAAAAAGATTTGTCCTTGAAGTCTTTGGTAAAACCAATCAAAACCTAGACAAATCAAAACTCTGTGTTTAAGATCTAACATCATGAGACCGTGATGGAAGTGAAACCCAAAAATCATACATCTTTAAGGAATTGACAGGGAACTTTGTTCCAGATTTTTACGAAACCTTTGTTTCAGTATCAAAAATTTCGAAACTTCAAATCATCTTCAATTCGCATGCGTGGTCTTGATCAAATATTTACAACCAAGAATATTTGTTACCCAACAAGATCCAAAACAAATTTTTTCTTGAATATGATTTCAGTGTAAGTTTCATTCGCAAATTCTTGTCATGATAAATAATTTTACAAGCCAACTTGTCACGGACTACACTGGTCAAACAAGTAATTTCATTTATAGTTTCTCACCTTATGTTAAGGCTGATATATAATGAAATTTCAAAACAACCCAAAATGAACTTTAAAAGAAGCCCCTCGAAACTTCTTTACAAGTATTCGATTGTAATTCACGGGAAACTACACAAGCTGTTGATTATCTCTCTTGATAATTAACGAAGCAACCTTTGCCTGGGGTTTTACTGCATTCATGTCAAATTAACTTTTTGACATCACTACATTCCAAAAATTTCTTGCTTCTTATCTTATTTCATTGGCACAATGCACACACGAAATCCTTGAGGTTCTGAGTAAACCCAACTCAGGCTGATGATTTCGCAAGACTGGCATATGACTTCGCTTTAAATCCCAAAAGTGAAAGAGCCTTGCTTCCATGCGAAGGGTTTTATCGGTTCGCATTCTATAACGGTTACTTGACAGGCTGTCTACTAAAAATGGTTGGTATTCTATCCGGTTTTCGAGGAGATGTGACAGTTACTTTTTGCAGCATAATACTCTTTTACAGTGATGATCCGAGATTCAAGGTGCCACATCGGATTACATTAAATGCATCCCGCTTTAATTTCAAATCAAAGTTTGAGTAACCTATAAAAGGGGCATGAAGAACACTGTGTACGGTTACGCAAACAAGAATTCTCACAAACCTTCAAAGCTTTCATCTTGATCCTATACTTCAAATTTCTTTCAAACCCTACAATGGCAGTCACAAACTCAAACACTGATGAGGTCCTTTCTCAATCCCTTATGAAGATTTAGAGCACAAACTATCAGGTTGATCCCAATGTGTCCGCTTACCCAGAAGAATTGAAGATGCTCATTGTGGCTTTGAAACGATCACCGTTGTCAACTGCCATGTTCTGATCCTTCCCAGTTCCGATGATCTGGTTATCCCGTGCTGCATCCACGGCTTCCTACAATCACACGGCGGATGTGATTACCTTCAACCTCGTCAACAACAAGAGGGTGAAACTGTCCAAGAACTTGTTCGTGGAGTTCTTGGAGATTCCCAACAACCCACCTTTTGTGAAACCGGTCAATTCCCAGATCATCCACATGTTTAACGAGATGGGCCATCAACCGGAGTTGGAGAAGATCAGTGATTTCCGGAAGTCGGGATTGCCCTGTATTTGGAATTTTCTATTTGGGATTTTCCTCAGGTGTCTTACAGGAAGATCTGTTGGTCTAGACAGAGGAAGAGTCGAAGTGTATGCCATGGTAATGGGTATATACTATGACATCAACGTTGACTACACGACTCAACTGTGGAAGGAATCCGTAAAAAGTCTTGAAAATACGAATTCAGAGAAGGGCATATCCTGTGCCAGGTACTGGAGTCTGATCCTGGAGAAAGTCTACGAAAAAGAAGCAATTCCGGTCGTAGCAGATGTCGAAGTGGCTGAGTTTTCACTTTACCAATTTCCAAAAGTGGTAGAAGATGATGAGGCCATATTCACCAGGGTAGCTCGCATTCCGGATGCGATGCTTCGCAAAGTGTCTCCCACTCACAAAGTGTTGGTGAGGTATTTGCGAAACATAGACACAGCTGATCAGACGAGTGTCTTACCTGATGTTGCTTCTCCATCAAAGAAGAAGAAGGGGAGCAAGAAACCTGCGAAGGGTTCACCTTCACCAACTGTTCAAAAAGAAGAGGTGAAGAAAGATGTTTTACCCTCCAAATCTGGAGTGTTAAAACAAATTCGCAAGGCAGAGGTGAGTAGTAAGGGAGTTACTATTCGCAGCATTCCTGCACCCGTTTCTCCTGGGAAGAAAAGACAAAGGGCGGAAGATGTTGCGAAGAATATGCAACGAACACTGGGAAAGAAGAGGAAGATGGTGATTCGCAATGAATCATCAGATGACGAAGTTGTCCCTGAAACTCCACCTATTTCTCTACCTATCACAACCATGGTAACTGTTTCTCTACCTATTTCTCAACCTTCGCAAATTTCACCAATTATTTCTCAAACCCAACTACTCGAAATAGATCTTACCAAATCAATTACTGAGGAGGTACCTATTTCAGATACGGTTGTCAACATATCTGATACGGAGGCACCTATCCCGAGTGTTGCATCCACACTACCCATCACCACCACTTCATCCATATTCGACCATGCCCTTCAGAACCCATTCACCACCCTTTTCCCATCCCAATCACCTGAAAATCCTATACCTTCGCAACAAATGTCAAATCCAGAAGTCGAAGGAGGTGCTTTTGGTGGTGTCCTTGATGACATTTATTTTGATTCTGATGAAGAAGAAATTCCTGATCATATGCTGATGACAGGAAAACAGTTCAAAATTCTTAATCAAAAATTGAAGGCCATTATTCAATCACAAGCCGATTCAGGGAGAATGTCTTCGATTTCAGCAATGGAGGTGGATATAATGATTAAAGGGGCTGAGAAACGCATTTTGGAGAAAGTTGATCAGTCTGACAAAAATAACGAACTCCGAGTGCAAGCTCAAGGGAATAATCTCACGACTACCCTTAAAGATCTTAAAGCTGCAAACAAAGAAAGACATCTTCTCTTTATCCAAGATGTAAAGAAAGTTCGTGAAGACGTCAACTTCAAAATTCAAGAGTTGAAGTCTGACATTGCGAAGGATCTTCAAGCAGTGAATACAAGACAGGAAGATCTTCACAAGCAGATTGAGGAAATTTTGTCTCAACTCCACAAACTCAACAACATTCCTGTTGCTGATGATCAAAACGCGGCTACCATGGAGAAGTTTGATATCCTGATCAAATTGGTCACGGAGCTCAAATCCGCAGTTTTGCATTCTTCTACTTCGCAAATCCTTACTCCAACATTCTTGTCTCTAAAGATTAACACTTTAGAACAAGCCATTCAGAAGGCTCTAGCTCCGATATCGAACTTTAGTTCTTTACTTCCGAAGGGTGCTCCACCTGTTTTCACAGGGGCGCAAGGGGGAGAGAAGAGTCGAAGTAAAGAAGTTGATGCGAAAACAGTGGGGAAGGTCATTTCGACTCAACTGGTTGCAACTCTTCCAATCCCTACCAAACCGATTTCTTCAACAACAATAACTACAAAAACAATTTCTAAGGGAATTTTTATTGGAGGAAACGAAGGAGGTTCGAGTTCTCAACCTCAGAAGGATGTATCAGGGAAGGGAAAGGGCATCCTTTATGAAAAATCGAAAGAGGAGATAAAAGCTGATGCTGAAGCTGAACTAGAAAGGATGAGACAGGTCCAAAGCATAATGCGACAACATGCAAGTGATCCTCCCTCAATGAACAAAGGCGATCCTGCGAAGCTTTACTCTTACGAAATGATAGAGTCTAAAGTAGTAGGAAGGGAGATGTACGAGTTCGAGAAGAAGCCGAAACGAAGTTATGACATTGCGAACTCAGATCACTGTCAGCTGGACTTCCCTATCAACGAAATGTTGTTCATCACAGCACAGTACAAGATCAGTGAGAAATTTGATAATCCGGATGACTACACTCACATGAAAATCAGATTTCATGTTGTTCTTGCGAAGAATCCTGACGAAGTCTGGTCCCTGATGAAGATCAAGAAGGTGCTCACGATAAAGAAAGATGTTCTGTTCGAAGACATGCTTCAGAACTTTCGATATTTTGTCATCAGGGCAGACAACAAACAATATGACTTCACTATTGCTGACTTCCCACTGATGAACTGCAATGATCTTATTCAAGTAGCTTTGATTCTGAAGCACATGGAAGAGAACAAACTTAAAGGCTCAGAGACTGATGTTTTCAAAGTCGGGTTCGCACATGTGAAGACTTACATCGACAACTACTTCGATTGTCTTGCACTGACTGATGAGGAGTTGGCGAATGTGCTTGGAAGAGAAGTGAAGGTTCCATGGGAAGATACTTTGACACAATCAGCACTGTCAAAGTATGTAGTGGGTGAGATTTGCCTTAAACCATTCGACATGGTGTTTTCGGGAAGAGACACTAAGGGCAAACCGAAGAAGTTCTTGTTCAAAGCTTCAGAGATAGAAAGATACAATTCTTCGCAATATACGCACTTCATTGTACGTATGAATAATTGCAAGAAAAACAACGAAGGTGACAAGAAGGACTTGAAGAAGGTGCTCTCCTGGTATGGAGAAGTGCGAAGAACAATTCACTCTGCAATTCAAATGCTTTTAAGTTGAATTGTATCGACTGTTTACAAAGGGGGAGAATGTAGGTGTTAAGTTGTAAAAGTCGAATAGTGTCTTGTAATGATTCGCATTTTGTATGTATTTTACTAAGTCAATTTTAAATGCGAAGTGTAGCATGCGAAGTTTCAGTGTATTAGACTTAGTATACTTTTTGTAAGTTCCCTATAAATAGGGACTTAGGCTTGAAGTAGAAAATAGAGATCGAAACACAAAAACTCTCTTCAGCTTATTCTGTAATCAGTCTTAATAAAATGAGATCTGATTAATATTTACTTCGTGTGTTCTTTATCATTCATTATTCAAATCTATTGTTTCACATCTTAATTCTCGATAACAATTCACAACAATAATCTAACCTACGCGTGGATATAAAGAACGTCACGGAGCTCATATGCGAAAGATATGAATTTCTGAAGTTTGGGGCACAAATTTCGACACTGTGTCAAATCTCACGACATTAACATAGGGTTCACGACGTGAACTCAGAGATTTGACACCTTCCAGAGCAAGTGGCTGATGACGAACGCCATGACCTGAGCAGGACCAAGGTCACGACGTGAACATGTGGTTCACGATGTGAACCCTGAACTTCCAGCCTATAAATAGAGATCGAGGGCAACTGGCCTTGGTTGCTCATTTCCAACCTCTCTCCTATACTTTCTCACTTTTAGGCACCTCTAAACTACCCTGAATCCCCAGTAACACCTCAAATACACGACGCAAGTCTCGACGCCCCAAAGTTCCCGAGAGAACCTTCTTTTCGGTCGAAGTACTGCCCGCACGAAGCCCGGTTCTTCACCAGAAACTCGGGGATACGTCGAGAAAGATCATTCCTAGAAATGAAATGATGTCCAAATCACCAGTTATCAAGTGAGTTCGTACCCCTATCACCACGCTTTTAAATGCTTTTAAACACTTTTAGGGGGAATACAAGTAAACACACGGTTAGACTCGTGTGAAAACATCAATCTTTTGCTATACTTTCATACCATCGTATTAATTATCATATGAATTTGTTAACATGCAAACATCACACATCACAACTTTACCCTCATGGGATACAATATGTTTTATAAATAGAAATATGTTTATTTATATGTTTGCATTATACATCATACCAAGGGTATGTTGGATTAGTGTCTAAGTCTATAACTATTTTGGTATATACTTGACCCGATGGTGCATGGTCCTTTTGGGTTGACCTCACCAAAGCAACTTGGTAGGATGAATTATGGAGAGAGAGGATTAATTATGATTTATTAATATATTATGAGAATAATATATTAAAGGAGAAATCATATTGTTTAATTAATATTAGTCAATAATTAATTAAGAATTAATTTTGTGGCTAAAAGAGATTAATTAAGCTTAGGGGACTAGAACTATCAATTGTGTGATAGTTAAATATTGGGCTAATGGACTCAATATTAGAGGAGTGGGCGAATTCTATGGGGAAACCCATTAGAAATCGTCCAACGCCTCTAAGGGGGGAGTCGATGGGCTACTTAGGGTCTAAGCAGTCAAATTAGGGTTTCCTTGTTAGATAACCCTAATAGCCTCACATATTTCAGTACCCCTAGGGCACCAAAAACGTGGCTAACTGATTCCTTAGGGTGTCTAGACGTTTTTGAGTGCCTCTCCTATTCTCCTTCTTCATCCTCTTGCTCTTGGTGTTTGTGAGCCATTAGGGGTGTGACATTTGTGACACTAAGCTTTTAGAAGCCAATTACAAGGAGGAATAGATTGTTATTACTACATAACAATCAAAGGTAATTTCTAAACCCTTAATTCGATTCATAGTATGATAGATCTAGGGTTTATGGCTTTGAATTATTATTCCATGTTCATTAGACAAACTAGATCCAAAGCTTTAGGGTTTACATGTACAACATAGGAATGATGTAGTGCTCAAAACCCATCAGTGGTATTAGAGCCTAGGGATATTTGCTAATGAATTTGATGCATATTTGATCGTTTATTGCCTGAAAATTGAGTTCTTTGCTCTCTGCCTGACTGACTCGCCGAGTCCCAGGGTCAGACAAAGGGAAAATCAGGATTTTATGCTCTTTTTGTTGTGGGATAATTGCCAAAACGATTTTTAATGATAAGATTCGGATTTTTATGATATTGGGTGATTATCCTTGCCAAAATACTATATAATTACCAATTAATCAAATATTTGTTGCCTTATAAGATAATGTTTAATTATTTAAGTTATTTGGTGAATTATCTTGCAAGTAATTGGACTAGGTCAAAATTAGATAACCATAATTAATTGTTAATTGCCTTATTTGAATTGTTGATCTAGAATATTCTTGATAATGTTTTGAAAAAGTTTCAAAACTTTTCCTAAAGTTTTGGAATTTTTTTGATTAAAAGTTTAATTTTGAAATATTTAAATTCTAAACCCTAATGTTTTGAAATGTTTCAAGACTTGACCTCAAGTTTTGGAATTTAAAATTGTTTGATTAAAAGTTTAATTTTTGAAATTTTAAATTCTAAAACCATACCCTAATTTTTGAAAAGGTTCAAATTTCACCCTTGTGGTTTTATTAAATTAATGAAGTGTACAATTAAAAGAGAGTTAATAAATCCATAGTGATATGGTTTACATTTAGTTAAATTAAAAGTGTAATTAATAAACTAGACCACCTAGTATTTTAAAAGTGTAAAATACACCGTTATACTATATATAACATTAAAAGTCTAATATTATATATGTATAACTTAAACTGCTAGTCTTACCGTTAGTAGGCCTTATTCACGAAGCCGATCTATAAGGGCGGTATAAGGTTATGGCCTATAAAATGGTCGTTTAACAGGTGTCAACTCTCACCCACCGCTTCCTTGATTGGTGTAGGATCGTTACCCGAACGGGTATGATAGGGCAAACCCTTTCCACTAAAAGTATAATGAATTATAAAGTAACAAAAAAAATTTTGTTACAAAATTCCCAATCCTAGTTACTTTAGGTAAAAGTGAATTGATGTAATTCCATGAAATTACACTTTGTATCCTTGCGAAGACGTTAGTGTAGCATGTGTGGTTAACCGGCACACTAAATGGTTCTAAGCAAAGGTTGCAAAGGGTGACTCAATGTTAGTCATAGTTCGGTGGAGCGTGTGTAGTTAACCGGCACATCGAATAGGTGACTGTAACATTGGGGGCACCATGTAAGTTTGCATGGTTATTCACGTCCCTGTTTTGTGATCCTCGGCATCCCAGACACAAATCGAGGGTCATATCGAGATTTAAACATGCCATTGAAAAGTTCAATGAATTTCAAAGAATCTAGGAGTTTTTCAATACATTTAAAACCTAATCTCTTTTTCGTTTCTCATGGTGGAAAATTAGTGAATCGTCATTCACTTACCTTCAAATGTTTTGCAATTTGGGTTACGACATCCCTATCCCAAGTTGTGGAGTATTGTGTCGGGTCCTAGCCTTAATATCTCATTTGGGTGATTTATTAAGGACTCAATCAATCAACTAACTTGATTTTTCTCCCATTTTGTAGATGTCTGAATCTAACCCTAGTCTTCCCGAATCCCATGGAAAAAGTTTTCCTGCTCGAAGTGAAATTTTGTTACATAATGAAGGTGAAAGATCGATCCCTGCATTGTGGACTAGCTTGGATTCACTTCCTCCACCTCCTCCTGTTGTTCTCCCAAACCCACAAGATCGAAGAATTGAAAAGTTCGAAATCACTCAAGCCCTGTTGGCAATGAAACATGAAGATGGAAAATCCGTGTGTGCTCATGTCCTAGGGATGAAATCACACATCGATAGGTTGACAATGTTGGGTGCATCTTTTCCAAAGAATTTGGTAGTAGACTGGGTTATTCAGTCACTCCCTAAATCATATGATAAGTTCATAAGAGAGTATTATATGATGGATGTTGACGCGACCCTCATTGACCTAGCTTACATGCTTATTGCTGCTAAATCAGAAATGATTTGGCAAAGTATTGGAGCATATTTGTCTGGTAATTCAACCAACCATGCTTCTGTGGTCGCTCCAAAAGAAGCCGCATGTTTCTGCTGCCAAGAGAAGGGGCGTTGGATACAAAGCTGCCCAAAGGACCTAAAGAATCTAAGAGATTGGAGAGTCAAAAAGTATGGCTCTACTTCAGGTAAAATCCACTATCTAACTCCATTAAGTTCCTATTCATTGATTCTTAATACATAATGTGAAAAGATTACATTTGATTGTTTTGCAGAATCAGAGAAAAAGAGAGGAAGTTTGAATGGAAGAGCAAGATGAGTCTGATCACGATCGCATTGATTCAAATATCATATTTTGAGCTTAGAAAGTTATAATAGAGTTGTTAGGAATATTTGATTACATAGTTTTTCAGTTGATTTTGCATTGTAAGGACATGTTTTTCCGCAGCTTTTATGAATAAAATAAATTTTTGATTTGTCTTTTATATATATATATATATATATATATATATATATATATATATATATATATATATATATATATATATATATATATATATATCCTTGAAATGAAATCGTTGTGAAAAATTGATGTTTGTGTATTTCTATAAATGGATGTGATTCTTAGTTATGTTATTTATGGTAGTGTCAAAATTTTCTAAGTAAGGAAAGATTCCCATCACCCACGTTTCAATTGGACAGAAACTTGGAATCATACAACTTGCATTGTGTGGTATAAGGAAATCTTGGTACTTAGGTAATTAAGACTAATTCCTTGATCACACAAGTATGTGAGTCAAGTGAAGGACTAAAGGACTAGAACACAATGTTGTGCACTAGTCAAGTCGACCACAAATAACAATGAGACTATTCGTCATAATTTACCAAAAGTCTGGTAAATCTAGTTATACTTAGAAGATTAAGTGTAATTTTGAATCATTGAAAAGTTTCAATGAATGGCAGAACGAATAAGAAGAATCAATGAAGGCAGAAAGATAAAAGTTTCTCCAATCAAAGAAGAAGGGAGAGTACTTTATATCAGTTTTATGATCGTCTTAATGATTAAGAACCATATCACAATTGATCCTCTGAGGACATCTTAGTGCACTAGTATGGCTAAGAGGAGGAATCAGAAATTGTTGAAATGGTTAAATCAAAAGGATGAGTCATACTTCGTTCCAAAATCAAGTCTTAGAATCTTACTCCAAGATTGTGAATTGAGTGATACACACTCATCAAATGTGAAGTAGAAAATTGTTTTCTTATTCTTGCATGTTTGAAATTGGTAAGTTATGATGTCTTGGAGAAGACAAGGACCAACTAAGACCAAATTTGTGTATTTTTTTGTCTTGATATAGACACACACTGACTCTTGGATATTTTTTATCAAGAAATGTTTCTTGATAAGAGAATCTAATATGTCAAGAGGTCAGTGGGAGTCTAAAGATCTTGAAAAGTTTCAAGAACAAATCAAGAAGTAAACCTATTATTAAACACTAGCACACGACTTGAGGATTGTAGCCTATCGTGCTGACGTATTCTTGTTTCTGTGCTAATCCAGTTAAGTTCATCATGCATATGAGTTCTACAAGCTCTCAACAGGTTGCATAAGGGAAAACAACTTGTTCAATGAAAGTACATTGACTGGCATAGGTGAGCTACTAAATAACTTGGAAGCAATGGTGGGACCCTTGATGGCAAGAAATTAAGAATGAACAAGATCTGTCCATCAGAGTTTGAATTTGTCACAAACGTTATCTTACGATTATGGTTATGGCAATTCACATGGATAGGAACACATACACTATAAAAATGTAAGTGTCATAATGTTTCTCTCCTTCATGAAAATGATTCTGAGGAAACGCTTTCACTGAGAGAGATTTTAAGGAGATAGCGATTATGTAAATTGCATTCTCAAATTCGATTATGATTACGGCATCCCTCTTCATAGTTCGAATTGTGAGATTTGGCAATTTGTCTGAACATTTGGGACTTAGTAATATAAGTTCCGAATTAGTTTAGACACACATGTGAGATATCCAAGGGAAGGTGTATAAGGTTGAGAAGCTTAGATAAAGGCTTATCTAAGCATATCATATTAGAAATAATGAACTTTGGAAGTCAATAAGTATTGTTTTCTAGAAGTTTAGTTGGTTTCTAAATACGTGTCAAAGCTATTGGAGCATAAATGTTATGTTGGAATGGATATAATCATCATGTTAGTGGGAGCATGATTATTATTTAAGTATTTCAAGTTGGCAATCTTAATTATAGAAAAACAAAAGTTTCACTTTGCAAAGTTGTAGGGGTAGAAAAGTTGTTTTTGCTATAATTAAGGGAGAGAATGTTATACTTAGTTTCCAATCTAAAAGCTTAGATCGAGAAATCTTAATTGAATTTAGTCAAGGATATATTTATTATTTGCATTATCAAAGTTCGATTATGATTACGGCATCCCTCTTCATAGTTCGAATTTTGAGAACACGGCTAATAGAAATATTATGACAATATTATAGTAAGAAACTGGTAAAGTATCACGTTTTTTATGAATTGTGTCCTATACGCTTCGGGTATAGGATCGATTGTATATGTTGTAATATTCGACCGTTCTAAATTTTCCAAATGCCTAGGGCATTTAGAGGGAAAAAGGAAATAGAATTGGTTATGACTATAATAATTAAACAACTACCAAGGACAATCTAAGGTTCGCCAAAGATTGGTCGCTTGTGGACAGTTGCAAGTATAGTCATGGATGGACCATATTGACATTATTATGAATAGATAAGATTCGATTTAGAATGAGTTTTCATATAGCAAATATGTAAATGTTTCCATATTGGGAGTTGGATATTGAGAATCAATGTCTAGATTAGAAACTTTTATGCAAGAAGGATGTTCAAAGGAATGTACTTTGAATATGAGACTTCATGACTATGGAATTGTCTTGTAACAATCTCCAACAGAGTATTTGTAATTTCATTGGCCAAGTCTTGGTGACTTCTGTGTCGTGACATTACGAAAGGACTATTGCATAAAAATGTTAAAATCTAACATATTCTAGTAGTGGCGAGAATTTTTGTATTCTTACTCTAATGGATTAGGAATTATGAAATGAGTGTGATTGAAAATGTTATTCAATTATACCATTTCACAAAGTAAGGACCATAGGTAAACATAGTGTGCATGCTAAGAGCATGGGACAATTGTAGTTATAATTCAAGTAAGAAGTTGATTACCCGAAACAACAAATGATTAGTAGTCAATATGGTGATTGAATAAAATGTTTTATTTATACTCAAAGGTTTGAGGCCATATAGGATTAGTATTATTCTTGTGTTTCACTTTGCATGTTTTGACTTCCTGAATAATAAGATTATTCAAACCCTCCACAGTCGCTCATTCTAAGGAAGTAGGAATGAAAGAAGACTGTCATGAATCTGATTGTAGATTATCTAAAGTGTTTTAGACATAGAAAAAGTTTGTTGCAGGGTTCATGAGTGATGCTATAAGATTAGAGTATTGGAATAAACCCACTCTCACTTGGATCGCTTCATGGATTTTATCACGAGTGATTGGTGAGACGATAATATCTGATATTCTTGAAACCGATATGTGTGAGTTGTATCTTGCAAATCGGTTGCACATTGATAATATGCAAATGCACCAGTAAGTTGGTGTTACAAAACATATTGTTGTGTGTGATTCGGTGAGAGAGTACAAGCGAGCATTGATTCGAAGTTTATCTGTTCCCTTTACCCAAAGCGCTTGGCCAAGTCGGGACTAAGTTCATGTGTTCAATTGTAGTTTGTTGTCAGTCGTCATAAATCGGAAATTGGGAAACAACACATGAATAGAGAGTATGATTAAAATCCATATCTCAGTTCATACGATATCTAGAATAGAGGAATATATGATCCCTTATCTAAAGGACACGCTTCTGATAAGATCAGAGTTGACAGCGGCTTTTGAAAGCTACGATTGCGGATCAGGATCTGAAGTCAGACGCAGAATAGTTATTAGACTTATCCAAGTGGGAGACTGTTGGATTAGTGTATAAGTCCATAACTATTTTCGTATGTACTTGACCCGATGGTGCATGGTCCTTTTAGGTTGCCTTCACCAAAGCAACTTGATATGATGAATTATGGAGAGAGAGAGAGAGAGAGGATTAATTATGATTTATTAATAAATTATGAGAATAATATATTAAAGGAGAAATCATATTGTTTAATTAATATTAGTCAATAATTAATTAAGAATTAATTTTGTGGCTAAAAGAGATTACTTAAACTTAGGGGACTAGAACTATCAATTGTGTGATAGTTGAATATTGGGCTAATGGACTTAATATTAGAGGAGTGGACGAATTCTATGGGGAAACCCATTAGAAATCGTCCAAGGCCTCTAAGGAGGGAGTCCATGGGCTGCTTAGGGCCTAAGCAGTCAAATTAGGGTGTCCTTGTTAGATAACCCTAATAGCCTCACATATTTACGCACCCCTAGAGCACCAAAAACGTGGCTAACCGATTCCTTAGGGTTTCTAGACGTTTTTGAGTGCCTCTCCTCTTCTCCTTCTTCATCCTCTTGCTCTTGGTGTTTGTGAGCCATTAGAGGTGTAACATTTGTGACACTAAGCTTTCAGAAGCCAATTACAAGGAGGAATAGATTGTTATTACTACATAACAATCAAAGGTAATTTCTAAACCCTTAATTCGGTTCATAGTATGATAGATCTAGGGTTTATGGCTTTGAATGGTTATTGCATGTTCATTAGACAAACTAGATCCAAAGCTTTAGGGTTTTCATGTACACCATCGGAATGATGTAGTGCTCAAAACCCATCAGGGTAAGCATTTCAACTATAACATTACGTTTATATAAAGAAAATGCATATCATTATTATTCCTTTATCAACACTGTAGAAAGGGTAATCTTTTCGGAAATCATGTATATACATTTTTAGAATACGTGACTTAGTTGAGAATATGTGAGGCATCGTCTTCCCCGTACCTATCAAGGTATACAAGAAAGCCCTGATTTATAACTAGAATCTCCACCTGGAGAACGTGATGAGTGTGTATAGATCTATACGGGACTGATGATCCCGCACCCTGACTGTTAGCTACAGTCCAAGGGGTGACAATTATCGTAACATTCTGACGCCTAAAGAACGTCGGGGGAGGCAAATTTATCTTAGTATGGTTATGAAAACTCATAGGATAGACAACTATTATGGTATTCAGTTTTACGGGAAAAGTAATATTACAGTTACTATTATGTACAATTTCAAGCTTCCTATAGTTTTATTTACTGATAAAACTATACATTTTCAGTTTAAGGATGACATATTTACTTACATTTTTTTTCTTGGTTCATTTAAGACTACTTCTCACATTGAGGAAAATATATGATTTTCTGGGATAAACATCATCATTTTACTAGTAAACGATTTAAAACATTACTTTCTCGATATACAATTTTTGTCTTAAGGTTGTAAGACTACATTCCATTCAACTAATAAGAAAATATAGGATTTTCTGGAGAAACACCGCAACACTTTCAAAGAATAAAGAATGTAACCTTTTGAACACAACAATGCTTATGAACTCACCAACTTAAATGCTGACCTTCTCTCTTTCAAAATAACTTGTATTCTCAGGAATCCAGTAGACAGGTATATGCGCAGATTTTGTGAAGACGAAGCATAGTAGCGTTTAGTCCTTGTTTTTTTATTTACTTTTGGAGTCTACCATGTGTAAATATGAATACAATGTAAACACTTTAATATTAATGCAATGGATGTTGTTGCTTGTTTTTACTATTTTACAATTGTTGTGATAGTGTACATGACGTCCTCCGCCCCCGAATGTTTCTGTCGTTCAGGTTTGGGGGTGTGACAAATTGGTAT
The DNA here is from genome assembly GCF_002870075.4 of Lactuca sativa. Lineage (NCBI taxonomy): Eukaryota > Viridiplantae > Streptophyta > Magnoliopsida > Asterales > Asteraceae > Lactuca > Lactuca sativa. Next base: position 232,586,813 of record NC_056623.2, read on the forward strand.
CAAAGCATTTTTTATAGTGAACTAAGTATATCAAAATCATATTTTGATATACAACTATAAACACAACTGGGAAAAAACACTCTGATTAAGAGATATACTTTTAAAAATATAGTTTTACTAAAAGTACACATGAATGCATTACATAACAATAACAGTATCATAAGGGAAAACAATATAGAAGTATTATAGATGAGTTGTGAGCTATAGGTATGCCTTGGAATATGTAATCGGAACTGGGATGAATATATCCTGATCAACTATATTTACCCGAGAGTCGACTAACATATGTCAGAGAATAGTTGCAGTGGGCGACAAGTCTAAAACTTACCAAACATATAAAATTTAGAATCAAACATAACATTTAGAATACTATAGGAGTATTTTGTGAATACAATGGTTTAACCTACATGTGCAGATTTACATGCTTTACTTTTTAGACAAATCTCACGTCCCTATTTCTCGCATAGACGCAATGGTCAGTTTCCATCTACCAGGGGACCCCTACTACCCGAACCAAGGCAATGGAGGATGGATTGAGGATGATCAGGAAGAAATTATGGAGAAAGAAGAAGAATTCAAGGAAGGAATGCAAGAGGACTCCGACTCAGATCCCGAAGACAATAACCTACCCTTAGTGGCTCCGATTCAAAATCCTAATCCTCGATTGGGATTTCAAGGCTCAACACCCTAGTGGGCAGTGAACCTGAATAGGTGGAGTCACGATCAGGGTCAATCCCCTCCGTACAATGGAGACCGGAGCTTCTATAATCTGAGCGGGGGAGGCTCAGCAGACAGAGTCCTTCCAATACTAGTTTGCTGAATTGCTCGCAATGATGAGCAAGGATGGGCAACTATCCAAGGAACCAAGGAGAATGATACGAACACTAGAGTCAATACAGTTCGCATCTGATTGTTAGGATTAGATCATGGTAGAGCCGTAAATCAAATTGAAGCTTGGCATAGAGAGCTAACTGCAACTCAAACTGAAGTAAGGGAGATCCGTACTAACTCTAGAGTCAACAAAATTCATCTTCGTCATCTGACCAAGGACTAGGACTTTGAAAGGTCTCGTACTGACGCCTTACAGGTGGAGTTAGATGCATGTCGATCTGAGACCAAGGATCTTCATTAAAACCAGGTGGCACTACAAAGACGTGTATGGGAAGAGGAACAATAGCTGGCTGAAGCCAGGGCTGAATCAAGTTCAAATCACAATAATTCCCCTTGTAAGTAGAGTCTACTCTACTATGTCTTTTGGATATAATTTAGGTCTTTTTATAGACCCTGGAATTTCACTTTATGTACTGTAGACCGTAAATAAGGTCAAATTTTCCCAACATTTCGATGTATCCAATATATATATATATATATATATATATATATATATATACAGAGAGAGAGAGAGGGAGAGCGAGAGAGAGAGAGAGAGAGAGAGAGAGAGAAAGAGAGAGATTAACACATTTGCGTTGCGTGTTAATTTCCTTGGATACCACTCAAATTCATAGGTTTATCTATTATTATATAAACTACTATTATGAATCGAACACAAGTTCATTTTTAAGACGAATCTTAACATATGAAGAATTCTAAATAACTAACTTTTATCACTCGACGTTCAAATCATCAGAGAATTATTGTCTTTCATTGTTAATTCTTTGGCAGCAAGATGCCTCCTCGCAGATCTTCACGCCGCGTCAACAACGCAACACCTACGCCACCGCCACCACCTCCACAATATGATCCCGTCATGGTACACGCTGCTATCACTGCAGTAGTAGCAGCTGCTCTTACGCAAATAAACTCTAACGGCGCTGGCGGAACTGGAAGCAGTACCAACCGCTTGAATCATGGCACTGGCCATGGTCATATCAGGGAATGCACATAAAAGGAATTTTCGAATATGAAGCCAAAGACTTTCAACGGGTTAGGAGGAGTCATTGCACTTATGCAATGGTTCGAGAAGACCGAAACGGTCTTCAAGATTTGTGCATGCCCGGAGACTAGCAAAGTCAAGTTCGTCGCTTGCACTTTCTCTGATCGAGCCCTCACCTGCTGGAAGGGCCATATGAAAGCCCTATCTCTCCTAGATGCTAATGCCATGAGCTGGGAGGATCTCAAAATCTTGATGCTGGAAGAATACTGCCCGAGGGGCGAAATCCAAAAGTTAGAACAAGATTTATGGAACCTAAGGATGATTGGATCGGACCTAGCCACTTACACGGTCAGGTTCAATGATTTGTCAGCCTTGTGCCCAGGTATGATAAACCCGAAACCAAAGAAGGTGGAGAGGTACATTTGGGGATTATCGCCCCAGATACAAGTGTTGAGAGAAAAACTTTGAGAAACACTTGAACAAAATGGTTAGAACAAGTATACAGCGGAATAGTTAATCTCGAAGGATCTGTTAGCTCAACAATAATATTAATAGTTAGAAGTTAGTAAGTTAGATGCGGAAAGTAAGGTAATGTAAATGACAGCAATTGTTATATCAAGAATACACGTAAGTTTATTCATAACTTGGAATGCATTCAAACCAAAGTTAGTAAGTGAGATCAAACTTAGTGAATAAGTCACAAGGACTTGCTCCGAAGAGTGATTATAATCTGCTATGTTTAATTAAGAAGTGGAGAGTGAAAAGAGATAGAATGATAACTTTAGAATTGTATTCAGATGAAATGCATAAGTTATCAGTTAACGAAAGTAGTAAACATTACAGAAGAATACGTCTCTATTTATAGAGACATAGAACTACACTAGATTACAGCTCTATAAGCAGCCATGTAAGGCATACAGGATAATAGAGTGTATTACATAAAAGACAAACAAAGTAATCTAGCTAATGACTGCGGTAGCTGACTCCGGGTGCTGATGTGGTTGCGGTAGAGAGATGGTTGCGGTAGCTTAGTTCAAGAGGGTCACTTTCAAGATTCAACAATTTCCCCCTAAGTGACCTCTTTAACTTTGATTCAGCTATGAAGTTTGAGGAACTTGATCAAAATCCACCAGAACTTCCTGACGTTTTCCAGCCATGTGATTCTTCTTGTAATCTCGAACTTGATTTCTGCAGTAGTATGTTTCGATCTTTCAACTGCGGTCCGGCAGATGTCAAGTTGTTTCTTGGACAGACGGTTCATGGCACTTATGGAAATGAAGTATTTGACATTGTTGATTTTTCTTTTAAAAATGATGCCAAGCTCTAGGAGGTTAGTTGCACCCAGTGATCTGTCAAAAAAACCTTCGGTTGGCATAGGTGCGGGGTCGAGAAGTGGAAGATCAACTTTCTTGGAGATGATGGGATGGATGTCCACATCAATTTTGGAAAAGTCGCACACCGTTTCTCTCAAGAAGTTGTTGACCCGATCGAGTGCAATCGTCATTTTCGGATGTTTCTCAGCCTTGTTCTGAAACACTTTGGCTATGAGAAACACTTCTTCTGGATTCATGTGGGGAAAGTATGCTTGAGTGCAGACATACTCATGTCCCCTTCGGGTGAGGGTGTACTGGAAGATTCAGCTTTCATGAATTTCCGCGGCTTGTAGTTCACAACTGCAGATGGTCTGTCATTGGACCAGATGTGCTCTATGGGAGGGGAATGTTTAGTAAAGAACTGAGCGATTCTTTCAAACCCCATAGGCAGTCTCTTTGCATCTGGAAGGCTTTGGTCAAACATCTCAAATACTGTAAAGTATTTGGCATTGGGTGAAATGGGAACATCCCAGTAGCCATCCGAAGGAGGTTATGCATAAGTAAGATGGGGAATATAGTCTTCATCTAGTAGTCTTCGGTGAGGGTTGACCCAAGAGTTGAAAAGGATTTCATCTATGAGAGTGTCAAAACCACTTAGCCTCAAGATTTCTTCAGCAAGTTTCGCTGACCTCCAGTCTCTTTTCTTTTGGGCTGTGGTAGGGGAATCAGTTGGGCTTGGTGAGGACATGTTCTCCTCAAGATTTTTGAAGTGAGGAGGAGTTTCAGGCTTTTTGGGAGGTGATTGCGGTGAGGGTTGCGGTGAGCGAATTTTATTAGTGACGATGGGCAGACTTTGATGAAGAGCATTATCAGAGTGATGGACTTCTTCTTCTTCTTCACTTCCCCCTCTTGAGGAATGCAGCGCAGGTGATTCCTCAAGCCATTGCCGAAGTCCATCTACTTTGACGAACACCTCTTGGAATTGAGCTTTTAGAAGGTCTTCCAGTTGAGAATTGGTTGGAGTGGAGGAGCTGAAAAGCAACTTATGGATTTCTTTTGTAAGCTGGAGAATCTTAGGGCCATGGAAGTTGGAGGAAAGAGATTTCTACAGTCTGTTGATCGTCGTCTGAAGAACAGATATAGTGGACTCATAAGCATTATGAGTCTCATCTATAACTTTCTGAGACTGGGAGGCTTGATCCGTGATGGCAGCCTGTAGATCCGTCTTGATTGTGGTCACTTCCGAGATGAGGCGTTCTGCTGCAGCCATGAAGTCCTTATGGTCAGCCTTGCGGTTGTTGTCAAGGGACCGGATCCCCATCTCTACTTTTAGAGAGATACGTTAAGCAGCCATGCGCTCCCTTGTCTCCAGTCTTTCAATTCTTTCAATCAGTGACTGCGGTCCTGGAGTGTCTTCAGATGGTTGTTGAGTAGGTTTAACCGCAAGCAAGATCTGATCGACTTTGGCTTGAAGGCTCATGAACTCCTTCCGGTTGACAACATTCTTCTTCTTTTTCTTCTTCTCTTTAGGCTTGAAATTCGAATGTTGAGAACCACTGGACTCCTCTTCTTCTTCAAACACCATCAGGTCATCATCTGAAGGGTTTGGCTTGTTGACTTTTGGATGTCTTCATTATCAAGACCGAAGGTAGGAGCTGAGCTAGTTCAATTGCAGGGCCTTTGTCTTGTTATGGGTTGACAGTAGGAGTGGGAGATGGAATGGAAGTTGGAGTAGGAGGAACTTTGGACGTACCTACAGCTGCGCCTGAAGCTTGAGCTTTCAACATTGTCTATGCCATTTGATCCATCTAGTTCTGAACTTTTTGAAGTGTTGCTACAGTATGGGCATTACTGATTGCATTTGCCCAATACTTAGCAACAGACTAGATTTCATGTTCTTTCTGCTGCTGTTGTTTGATTTGTTGCTCCTTGCGGGCTTGGAAGGCCCTTCTGAAAGCTTCATATTTTTTTATCTCAACTTCAGTTGTTGGTTTATAACGACTCCAAGAGTCACTAGAGTTGCTACCGTCAATTCCTTGATTACGGACCAAGGTGTCCCTTGGGTTCACGGATCCTTGCACGTTAGTGCTCACCGTGCCTAAACCACCTGTAAAAGATGAAAGCATAGTAGGATTTCCTGGGCTTCCTTGGTCTCCTTGACCCGTGGTCAAGTCTGGCCTCGGCCCAGTTCTGGCATGGGCGAAAGAAGTGCCCTGCGGATGGAAAGGTGTTTGTAGTGTTTGGGTGACTGAATTAAGGATGGAGTGCAACTCCTCTGGAGAAAATAGATGCAGTCGGGAAGCCCTGGAGACCTTAGGGCGAGAACCAGTATCATCCCTTTGGGGTGATACCGGAGGGGTGTCTCCATGATGTGATGAAACATGCTCACTTGATGAGCTTGAGTGGTATTCGATGGTGGTATTGAATGGATCTGTAGAAATCCCAAGGACTACCCGAGCCTGTGGAGAGGCTAAGGTATCAGTCCGGTCATGCATTTGGCTAGAGGTAGTGGTGGTTTTTCTTTTCTTGAGGACCGATATTGGTTGCCTGTCCTCATCAGAATCACTGCTTGATACAATGGTTGGTTTGGATTTGCGTTTCTTGGTGGGTGTGGTTGGTTTGGGAGCATCCTTCTTGGGTGTTCTTTGTTTCTTCTTGGAAACTAACTGCTTTCTTCTTTGAGAAAGGTTGGATAAAGTAGTGGCAGAGGGGACTGCGGTACCCTCAGGGTTAATGGCTACGGATGGAAGAGGCGGGGTAGAAGGGTATGGGGCAATACCCTCCGTAGCCTCAATGTGGTCTGAGACATCAGCAGTCTCAAGACCAAGAGAAGTAAGAATCTGAGTGGGGAGTCTGTGGATTGGTCCAAATACAGTTTGATTGGAGGAAGGATTGTACCTTTTAAGATCTTTAGTGACAAAGAAGTTGATGTCACTTCCCATGTCGATGCCAGCATCTGCATGCAAGTCTGAGATACATAGCGACCAGAACCGTGCAAATGTGAGCTCGGTTGGGTTCTCCTTCGGGTGCTCCTTGGGAATATACTGAATGAAATCATCCCAAAGGATTTGCCCATAGTTGACGTCGTGTCCGGTGAAGATGCTCCAAACCAATTCCAAGAGCTTGAGTCCCATGTTGTCGATGCCTCCGGTTCTGCCAGATAGGCAGCAGATCACGAAGTGACATACAAGATGCCATACCGCTGCCAGTTGGTTCTTTTTGAATTCACCAATCCCTCAGATTGGTTTCTGATACCCCATCTGGTAGAGTGCGGATGTGATGTCAGCCACTGATGGTGAAAAGAACTTGATGGATGGATGAACCAGAAGGTTAATAGCAGTTAAGAACTTTTCTTTGGTCAAGATGACCAAAGAATTGTTGATGAGGTTGAGATGCACTTCTTGTGGGTTTTCCAGTGGGCGATATGCAGAAAGCGCACATTTGAATAGAGTGGAGACTGGAACAATGTCTGTAAATGCATCGAATGGTCCAAATAGAATGTGGTTCTTCAGGTATTTAATCATAAGCTTGGTTGGGGGATTGTAGGAGGGGTGATTTTCAAATATTGCTCGGAAGTTGCTTGATGCGATTGAAGGAGAGTCTGAGCCTGTGGGATTCACGGAACCAGAAGCCTTGGATTGCTTCTTTGAAACTCCTGATTTCACCATTGTTGAAGTTGGAGAGTGTTTGAGGAAGAAGTAGAACACAGAACTCTTGATTGTTTTGAGAGGGAATGATCGATATTCAGAAAGCGAAAAGTGAATTTGGTGAAGAAGATGAGTTTATAAAGGAATAAAAAAAAAATAACCCTAGATAAATGGTAGAAGATGGTAAAACGTCGATTGGTTTTTTTGTTTATTTTTTTTGGGGGGGGGGGGGGATCGATGAATTTGGATTGAATCTCAGCCACAAATATTAAAACGGGTTATAAAAGATTTTGTGAGGATTCTAAAAAGGGTTTGCATTTAATGTAAAGTCAGACGCATGTTTATACGTCAGGTAATCGTGGGGATGATGGGAAAGGAAGGGGTAACGGATGGGACGTGTTTGGGAGATGGGACGTGTTTGGGAGAGGAAAGGACAAATTAAGGATGAGTTTATTGGAAATACGTTCTTTTTGTCATCAGCCCTAAAATAGGTCTGATAAAAGGATTTTTTTCATAAAGAGAAGATGACAGTTTCTAATGAGAATGTTTTATTTTATTTAATGAAGGATCATTAAATAGCACACAAAGATTTTTTTTTTATGTTAAAAAAGCAGTTGAGAAATTATCACGAAGATTGCGGATGAAAACTTCATTGCGGTTGGAAATGTCGTCGCGGATGACCAAAGTAAAGATTGTAGTGAGAAGCTGAGAAAACACTTATACAAAAATTAGTAAACACAAACAAGAAGGATCCATGAAAGATAGATATAAGATATGGTTACGGTACATAGACTGTAGAACAGGAAATGTTCCAAAACCATCTAGTATAAATAACTTTCAGTAAGGACCGCAATGGAGACCAGGAGGGTCTACGGTACGATTTAATTCAAGAAGAATTTTGGATCCGGATTCATCATTCCCAACATTTGTAGGAATACATTGAGTTTTGTAGAGTCAAGTGCTTTTGTAAAGACATCAGCAATCTCTTCATGAGTAGGAACAAAGATGAGTCCAATATTACCTTTCAGAATATGGTCTTTGATGAAATGATACCATAGCTCAATATGTTTTGTCTTGGAGTGCTGAATAGGATTATGAGAGATCGCTATGGCACTTTCAGAGTCATAGTAAATTGGTATCCGCAGCATTCTGTACCCGTAGTCTAACAATTGTGTCTTCATCCAAAGAACTTGGGAACAGCAGCTGGCTGCGGCCACGTATTCTGCTTCTGCGGTAGATAAAGAACACAACTTTGTTTTCTCGAGGACCAAGTGACAAGTTTTCCTCCTAAAAATTGGCATCCACCAGATGTACTTTTTCGATCAAGTTTGCATCCGGCATGATCCGCATCAGTAAATGCTTGAAGACTGAATTCATTTCCTGTGGGGTACCATAGACCCAGTGATTTGCTTCCTTTTAGGTACCGAAGAATTTGTTTGGCTGCGGTCATCTGTGACACTTTTGGGTCAGCCTGGTACCTTGCACACACACCGGTTGCGAAGACAATGTCAGGTCTACTTGCGGTGAGATACATTAGCGAACCAATGATACCTCTATAAGTCTTATGATCCACAGATTCACTAGAGGGATCAGCAGAGATCTTATATCCAAAGACCATAGGAACCTTAGCAGAAGAGCAGTTGTCCATAGAATATTTCTTTAAAAGTTCAGTAGTGTATTTCTCTTGATGAATGAATATTCCTTGTTGAATTTGTTTGACTTGAAGACCTAGAAAGAAGTTAATCTCTCTATTCATGCTCATCTAAAATTTGTTTGTCATGAGCTTAGCAAATTCATCCACCATTCCTTGATCAGATGATCCGAAGATGATATCATCCACATATATTTCTATAAGCATCAGGTGAGTCTCGTTTGCTTTTCTAAATAGTGTGGGATCAATCACTCCTCTTTTGTATCCTGAAGAGACTAAGAATTCAAAAAGTGTTTCATACCAAGCTCTAGGGGCTTGTTTCAGACTGTAGACAGCTTTCTGAAGCTTGTAACAATGATCAAGGAACTCGATACTTTCAAATCTGGGAGGTTGTTGAAGATAAACCTCTTCTTTTAATTCCCCATTAAGAAAAGCACTCTTAACGTCCATTTGGTGTACTTTGATGTTTTTGTGAGAGGCATATGCTAAGAAGATTCTGATTGCTTCCATTCTAGCTACCGGAGCGTATGTCTCATCGTAGTCAACACCTTCCAGTTGACTATAACCTTTAGCAACTAGCCTTGCCTTATTTCTGATGACTGCACCAGATTCATTTAGCTTGTTCTTGAAAACCCATCTTGTACCAACAATAGTATGACCTTGTGGGATGGGAACAAGTTGCCAAACTTTGTTTCTTTCAAATTCTTTCAGTTCTTCTTGCATTGCAGAAATCCAATCCGGTTCCAATAAGGCTTCTTTGATAGATCGAGGTGCGACTACGGACATAAATGCTGCATAGTGACAGTGATAAGATAAATCTTTGGCAGATCGAGTTTGGATACATGTGCACGGATTGCCAATAATTTGACCTGGTGTGTGATCCTTCGTCCATACATATAGACGAGGCATCAGATGATTACCAGCTGCAGTAGAAGGAATGTTTTCAATATCCAAGGTTGCTTCGGATAGGGAAGGAAGTTCCCCCTGGATTTGAGAATAGCCTGCTGAGTCATCCTGACTAGTTGGAGTGAGAGAGACATTTACTTTGATAGGTTCCCCCTGGATTGTTGAAGGGAGTCTATATGGAACCTGAGAGGGTTCCCCCTGTACTGCGGATGGGAGAGTGAATATTCTTGGATCGGTTCTAGTATCAATATGCTCTATGAGTTCATCATCCGAATCCGAAGATACATTTGATGGTAATGCTTCTCTGCGGGCAGGAATTTGAACAACATCAAGTACTGGAACCTCGATGGTTGCGGCTAGATCTGGAGTAGAGCTTTCCCCCTCAACCGGAGAGGTGGAAGTATTGAGAGATACTGCTTCGGATGGAGATGGTCCAGAAATATCAGCATGTTGTTGTTGGGCTGCTGGAGACACAAGAACTTTGGATAGTTTTGATGTTTCAACAGGTTCGAAGAGATCATCATAATTGACTTCTATAGATTTAAAGGAACAAAAGAGGCAGGAATGTCACATTCCATGATTATGGTGGTTTCAGTGGATGAAGGGGCATCGCGGATGTGAGAATCATCGAATTTCACATCGAAGCTTTCAATGATCAGCCTTGTACGCCTGATAAGCACTTGATAAGCAACCTTGTTAGTGGAATAACCAAGGAAGATGCCTTCAACAGACTTAGGTGCAAATTTATTAAGTTGATCTGTGTTATTGATCACGAAGAATCTACACCCAAAAATATGAAACAAACGAACATTTGGCTTGCGGTTGTTAAGACCTTCGTATGGTGTTTTGTTGAGACGTTTGCACACAATGCTTCAGTTTTGGACAAAGCATGCAGTTGGTATAGCTTCAGCCTAGAAGTAGAGAGGAAGGTGGGCGAAGTTAAGCATGGATCTGGCTACTTCTACTAATGTGCGGTTTCTTCTTTCGACAACACCATTTTGTTGCGGAGTGTAGGGTGCTGAGAAATTGTGAGAAATACCCTTGGACACCAAGAAACTGTTGAGAAGATGATTAGTGAACTCGGTTCCATTATCACTGCGGATGCGTCTGACTGGAAGCTTGATCTGAAGTTCTATTTCTTTGATGAAGTTTATGAGAATCTGCGGTGTTTTTGATTTGAGTCTGAGAAAGAAGACCCATGTGAAGCGAGTGAAGTCATCAACAACAACCAGTATGTATTTCTTGTGGTGGAGACTGGCTACAGTTGAAGGACCACAGAGATCCATGTGTAATAATTCCAGAGGTTCTGAAATAGACGAATCGATTATCAGAGGGTGACTTGCTTTGACTTGTTTTCCACATTCACAAGCTGGACAGAGAATATCGTTGTTGAATTTGAGAATAGGGAGACTGCGGACAAGTTCTCTAGTGACCAGATTGTTGATGTATCTGAAGTTGAGATGAGCTAGCTTGCAGTGCCATAGCCAGCTGACTTCGGATACAGCTTTAGAAAGAAAACATAGTTGCGGTTTACCAATGATGAGAGAGATATCCAGAGGATACATTTTGCCTTCGGAGCGAGACTTAATTAAGCAAGTGTTTCTGTCACTTGTCATTATGTAACAGAATTGATCATCAAATTCCACTCGATGACCTGCTTTACATAGTTCGCCAACACTGATGAGATTGTGTTTAAGGATTTCTACATAAGCAACCCTCTGAATGGAAAAGTTCCCCGTGGTGAGAACATCGTAGCCTCGTATGATGCCATTCGCATTGTTTCCAAAAGTGACATTTCCACCATTGCATATAGGCCTGAAATCCCGAAGGTACTCTAACCTTCCGGTCATGTGCAAGGAGCAGGCACTGTCGATCAACCATTCTTCTTCTTGATCTTCCTTGCACAATGCCTACAAAAACTAAGTGATTAATTTGGGCACCCAAGTGAGTTTGGAGCCCGAGGTCACATACGATGTGTTAATCGATGCATGATGCGAGGTGGCAGGGACAGGTTTTAAGTCAACTTTCAAACCTAGTCCTGGGTGTTTGAAGTTCTTTGGAGTTTTGTGAGATTGTGAGTAATTATGAGTACTTTTGAAGAGATTAGGATTGACCCTGAAATCCTGGGTGTTGGAAGTTCTTTGAATTCTTTTATATTGACATTGACAAGAGAACTTTTTGTCATTTTTCCTGACATTTGACCTGTTTTGAGTTTTTGAAGAAAAAGTATGCTTTTGTCCATTCCGAGGATTGTCAGATTTGACCTTTTTGTTTGTGTATTTTGAAAAGGTGTTTTGTGCAGGTTTGGCAGGTGTGAAGGCACGTGCAGAGCTTTTTTGATGTGATTTCTTAAACATTTGAGATGACCTTTTGGATGTCGGAGTTGGCAAAATTCCTTTCCATTTTTGAGATTTTGACACTGAAAAGGTTGGAGTAAGTAAGATACCTTTCCATTTTGGATCATTGATAGAATATATTTGAAATCCATTTGAACGAAAAGACTTATCCTCATGTTTGGATATTTTTTGAGTATTGTCAGAAATAGTGAACTCCTTTCTTTTTGTTTTCTTGGAAACAGTTTTCTTGAAATGATAATTTGTAAAAGTAAACTTCTCAGGACTTTTTGATTTAGGACATTTCACAGATTTCTTAACTTTTGAGCAAATTTTTCGTTGCTTGCCACGAGAGCGAAATTCTTCTTTAAAAACTCTTTGGTCTTAGGAGAACTACAGTCAGTGATATTTAATTGCGATTTCCTAGAATCTTTAGAGGATTTTGAAAAATAGTGACTCGATTCATCCGAACTTGAGAAGTTAGGACTTTGAGAACATTGACCAAATTCAAAATTTTCAATTGGTAATTCATGATTAATTGGCTCAATGGTCACAAAACTCTTAACTTTGATCAGTAGAGTAGTGCTTTGGACTACCGCAAAGTAAGTCTTGGTGAATACTTCTTTGGGACAATTGATATTAGGTAATGGGACTGATTGCGGTATGTCACTGCAGTCAGAGACACTGCGGTTAGACTGTAAGGATGGGAAGTCTAAAGAGACTTCAGGACTTTCAATAACAATTTCCTCATCAACTACGGATGATGTCTGAGAATCTGTGTTGTTGACATGAGTAGAAAATTCAGATAAATCTCTTCTATAACACAATTATTACTTAGATCATGAAGTTTTCCAAAGTGGGCTTGGATATCCTCAGGAAATGTTTTGTCATTGACTGGAAATAAGAAGTTGCGGTCTGGTGAGACATAGGGATGTTCCGGTGTGAACCGAGGTGATGAGTCCGTTGCGGTTGGGTAACCATTGGACCAACCCCAGTTAAAAGTGTTATCAACATTCCCATTATTAACAAGATTCTTAATGGCCTCATTTTCATTAAACAACTTTTCAATTAAAAGATTTAAACATACAATTTCATTTTGTGCTAGATCTCTTTGATTTAAGGCTATTTCTAATTGAGTTTCACTAAGCATTCTAGCATCTTTTTCTAACATTAAATCCTTCTCTAACATTGCCATTTTGAGTCTCTTATTGTCCAAACGTCCTCTAACATGGAACATCTCCTGCGAAGCGATGTTCTTCTCATCTAGGGCTTTATTGTAGTCTGTAAGGACCGCAGCACAAGTGCCATTGAGAGTGTCTATGAAAGGTTGACAATCATGCATGTTCTAATTTAAAGTTTGAATCATGAGTTTTACCTGTTCCACAATGCTGAGAGTTCCATCTTTATCCATATAGCAATGGTTCTTCTTTAGATTGGTAGAGCCATCTTCATCAGCAGTTGCCACTATACAGATCTTGCCTTTCCCTTTGCTAAGGATATCTTCATCTTCGTCTCCTGATGACCACACTTGATGATTCCTCTTCACTTGATCAACGTAGGCCTTTCCCTTTTCTTTATCTTCCAGTTCTTGATCCATTTGAAGATAGAAGGCTCTATCTTTTACTACGTTTTCCTTGCAATCTTTGGCAAAATGGTTTTGCTTATTGCATTTGTGACATATGATGACATCACTCTTGTCTTCTATAGAGGTACCGGAGTCAGTCGATTGGGACCGCGGTGGTACTTCTTTGGACTGAGTCTGCTGAGACTGCGGTGGAGGGAGAGGGTTCTTGGTGGGGCGGAAGTGATTGTTTTGAAAGTTACGGTTGAAAGGTGGTCAATTGAATTGTTGGTTTCTGCGAAATGAAGGTGGTAGGCGATTGAATTTCTGACTAATAAGAGCAATGGCATTCTGAAACTCTTCTTCATCGTCATATTCTGAGTCAGCTTCATATGACTGTGGTGGAGAGTCATGCGAGGTGGGATAGGTTTGAGTGTGAGGTGATTGGGCTACTAATGCGAGTGGTCCTAAGAAGTCTGAGCAGTCCTTGAGTACAATGGGCTCTTGAGCTTGCAATTCTCCATAAAGCTTGTAAAGAGATAAGGAGTGAATCTTCCTGTCACCTTGTACAATCAGTTTGGCTGTTGTCCAGTGTCTTCCTAAGCCATTAAGAAACTGCAGATTTGTTTCATGATTGTTGCGGATGGTACCCGCATTGGACAGTTTTGTGACAATCAAGTTGAACCTTTTAAATGAGTCTTCCAAACTTTCACCGGAGTGGGCTTTGAAGTTATTGAATTCGTTGAGTGCTGTAGTGAGCTTCTTGTCTTGAGCCTGCTCTGAACTTTCGTACAAGTTTTTGAGGACATCCCAAATCTCCTTTACTGATTTGCAATTTATGATGATGTCAAAGTTGTCAGGAGCAACTCCACAAGAGATTTCATAAAAGGCAATAGCATCACTTTCCATTTTGTCTAGATCATCTTTTGTGGGACGATTCAAAGTTGGTTGACCTCCTCCAAGCCTTGCCGTGGCTCCATCAGTTTGAACAAGGGTAAGGACTGGAATGTGAGGTCCTTCTTCTATAGATCTCCAAACATCTCTACCAAGTCGTCTGAGATACCTTTCCATCCTTTGAGACCAGTGGTGATACTCATTTGCAACCAGTATTGGGGCTCGATTGGAACCACCAACACTGTTGGAAACATTCAGTGATAATGATTGTGCCATTTGAAATTTTTGTTTAGAGATGAGCTTCAGTGGTATAGAGGGCTCTTTGAAAAATCAGAGTTCCGATTTTCAAAAAGCAACCACTTTGGCTCTGATACCAATTATTGAGAGAAAAACTTTGAGAAACACTTGAACAAAATGGTTAGAACAAGTATATAGCGGAATAGTTAATCTCGAAGGATCTGTTAGCTCAACAATAATATTAATATTTAGAAGTTAGTAAGTTAGATGCGAAAAGTAAGGTAATGTAAATTACAGCAATTGTTATATCAACAATACACGTAAGTTGATTCATAACTTGGAATGCATTCAAACCAAAGTTAGTAAGTGAGATCAAACTTACTGAATAAGTCACAAGGACTTGCTCCGAAGAGTGATTATAATCTGATATGTTTAAGTAAGAAGTGGAGAGTGAAAAGAGATAGAATGATAACTTTAGAATTGTATTTAGATGAAATGCATAAGTTATCAGTAAACGGAAGTAGTAAACATTACAGAAGAATACGTCTCTATTTATAGAGACATAGAACTACACTAGATTACAACTCTATAAGCATCCATGTAAGGCATATAGGATAATAGAGTGTATTACATAAAAGACAAACAAAGTAATCTAGCTAATGACTGCGGTAGCTGACTCTGGGTGCTGATGTGGTTGCGGTAGAGAGATGGTTGCGGTAGCTTAGTTCAAGAGGGTCACTTTCATGATTCAACAACAAGGGTTGTTGGATTAATGTCTAAGTCCATAACTATATTTGGTATCTACTTGACCCGACCCGGCATGGTGCATTTGGGTTGCACTTCAACGGTACAATTTATATGGATAGTCTTTTGAGAATAGTATATTTATGATTTATATTAATATATTATAAGTTATAATATATTAATATATAATCATATTATTTAATTAGTATTGATCAAGAAATAATTTATAATTAATTAATTGATCAAAATGAACTAATTAAATATGGACTCTTATATATATGGAATGGGCCAAGTTCATTAAGGTTGGGCTAAGCTTTCATGGATAGTCCATGGAGTGTTTAACCCATGGATCATATGAAATGAAAGGTCATGGGTTTAACCCTAGTCTCCATACTATATAAAGATGTCATTGGTTGGTGAAGTTGGGACTAATGTGGGTACACTAAGAGGGCTAGCCCATTTCACTAGAGAGAACCAAGTATATTTATTCTCAAGGTTATTCCAAGTGTTCATGGTGTTGTGTGAACCATTTGAGGTGTCACACTTGGGGCACTAGGCACTCAAGCTTCATTAAGACAAGCTACATCAACAAGGTATGTATTCTAACTTGTTTTATTACCCAAGTATCATAGATTGTATGCTAGATAGGGTAATACCTTGGAATATTCATATTTGCGTGTATATAGAGAAAACATAGATCCAAGGTATTTAGGGTTGCATGTACACTTAGGAGTGTTAGAATGCTCAAAACTCAACAAGGGCATGTCCTGGCTTCTAACCCAATCACGTTTGACAGCACGAAGCGCTTGGCTCAACGATTGATTGATCATGGTGTTAAACTGGGTACTATTACCACTGCTTCTAAGCCCATGAAGGAGGTAGAGTACCGAAGGAAAACCTGGAACAAGAGAAAGGGACAGTTCACGCAAGAGAACCCCAAGAAGCAACAGTTAGTAACAGCTCACATTGTTATTGTCCCTACCACCCCCACACCAACAAAGTCGTACATCGGCAACCTGCCGACGTGCAATAAGTGCAACTTTCATCACCACGGACCCTGCCGTGAAATGCATTGCACCAAGTGCAACAGGAAGGGACACACTGTCTGCTTCTGCAAGGAACCAACCTAACCGGCCGCTCCAGTCGCCAATGTCGAAGTAGGCCGTACTTGTTACGAATATGGAGCAACGAGGCACTTCCGAAGGGACTGCCAGAAAGCGAACAACAGGAATGCTGGTGGTGGAGGAAGAGTATTCACAATGGGCCAAGAAGAAGCCATTGCAGATCCCACGGTGGTTACGGATATGTTTCTCCTCGATAACTCTTATGCATGAATTATATTTGATAGTGGAGCGGAGAGGAGTTTCATGAGCCATAATTTTAAAAAGCTACTCAAACAAACACCCCAGTCATTAAGCGAAACATTCATAGTAGAAATGGCTAACGAAAAGACAGAAAGCGCTAAAGAAATATTCTTAAACTGTACCCTCGCACTAAACAACAAATCTTTTCCAATCAACCTCATGCCAGTTTCAATAAAAAGTTTCGACGTTATCATAGGAATGGATTGGCTGAGTTCTCATCGTGCGAACATTTTATGTTACGAAAAGGTCGTTCGCCTTAATCTGCCAAATGGCGAAACCCTTGTTATTTATGGTGATAAACCTAGTACAAATCTTCGTATCATCTCTTGCGTCAAAGCTCAAAAGTATTTACATAAGGGATGCCATGCATTTTTGGCACACGTCGTAGATGTAAAACGAGGAGTAAAAGACATCAAGAGCGTGCCTGACATCTGTTATTTTCCCGATGTCTTTCCCGAAGATCTTCTAGGAGTACCTCCTGCAAGACAAGTCGAATTCAGAATCGACTTAGTTCTTAGAGCCACCCCTGTAGCCAAAGCACCGTACCGTTTAGCCCCAGCAGAGATGCAAGAATTATCCAGTCTATGACATCCCCATTTTCACGGCCAGAAAAGACCGATTTTGTTTATGCTTTGTTTGAAAATCAGAGTAACATTTTAAATAAAATTGTTGCGGAATTTGTTCCTAAACAAAATATGATAAAGATTTATCAAAAGCATTTCCATAGAAATATATTTCATTAAAAAGACTTGCGATGTCATGTTCGATATAGATCATAAGCATAAACAATACAACATCAGCCTTACTACATTATTTCGTATTTACAGGCCTAAAATCCCTTAACCTCTCATCCCAAGACATCACATCTATGCTCATGCGCCACTACCTGTAATACAAGAAACTGAGTGGGTCAGGCTTGGGAGCCTGGTGAGCACATAGGATTTTCAACCCACAATAAATAAGTTTATTAATTTCATCAATCAACAATAACCCGATTACCCATTCCCGTTATCCTCTCATTACGTCCCTAAACACCTATTATAAGGGACCTAGCCTAAGGATCATCATCGGGATGGACACTACCGCTAAAGGGATTCCTCAGCAATAAATGTCCTTAAGGAAACCATGTGGGGGATGAGTACACCTGGTGAGCACACAGTTCAAATAAACACACAGTTCAAACAAACACCTACAGGTTGCGAGCCTGCTAGCGTTCCACTTGACTGTCTAGAATAGTCTGTGGTCGTCATCTATACTCCGCTAGATGACTGGATCATCAATAACATCTATAACGAGGCCTCTAATTATTTTATTTTTTCACACAGCAACTATTAATCTACACATGTTTTACCCAACACATTTTGTAGATATAAAATACATATGCAGTTTAAATCATTTAAAACATGTATAAAATCGTTCATCCAGCATAGATAGCAAGTATATAGATAATATGCACACACAACACATAATTTATATAAAATACTTCATATCTATGTGTAAGCTGAAAGTAACTATGCACTCACCTGAGAAGGTGGTGACTCGGCACTCGGACAACACTTCGTTACTATTAACACAATTTTCCTCGAACAAAACCTAGTATCATTACCACTAGAGTTTAGTTTACTAATTAATAGTCAAGCTATTATTACTATTATATAAGCGTTAAACAATACTTATATAACCCATAATAATAGCCCAAATACTCCTTACAAGGTCCTAATAACATTACTATATTGAAACATAAGTTATACTAAAGATAGGGTAGGCGTGGCTCACTTACAGCGGGTTTTCTCGAAAACCGGGCTTCGCTGGAGCAACGTTCCCGAGCTGAAATGCTCTTTTCTCGGGGCTTCAGGAACCTCGGGGCTTCCTTCGGGTTCTAGGTGGTTTACCTAGACTTTAGGGGGGTTGTGGGGCTTAGAGAGAGAAACTAGAGAGAGAAAGAGAAGTTAGAAGGTGTGAGAAATGAGGGTGCCCCGACACTCTATTTATAGGCTGGAAATCACCAAAACTCGTTGAGTTGGTCTCCAACTCATCAAGTTCTAGGCCAGTTCTCACCATCCGGTGGCTAGCCTTGGGGAGGAAGCAACGGCCAGGATTGCGCCACGTCACCCGATTTCGCACAGCACCCTCCCGACTTAGAAAAATCTTAACTCTCGCATACGAGCTCCGTTTTCAACGTTATTTATATCCACGCATAGATTAAAACAAGATCTACAACTTTCATTTAGACACCGTCAGCTAATTCTCGGCCAATCTTAAATTTAACAGTAGGAGGAGATTATACTATTAAATGTTCGCGTAAAATTCATCACTTCTACATACGGACTCTGTTTTCGTCTGTCTTTTTACCGTTGAGTTCCTATTAATGAGATCTTCAATTCTCATTTAGGTCGCGTAGGCCAAAAACCGCTCGATCTAAAATTCGAGTTTCGGGTTGTCCACTGCTAAGCCAAATCTAAGAAAATTCTTAACTTCCTCATACGAAGTCAGATTTGGGCGTTCTTTTTTTGTATGTTCTCGGTTTAACGTATACTAAAGCTTTTGTATAGATTTATAAGGCTAAAAATTCCTCCATCGTAAATTCACTATTTACGTCTCTCGGTGTCGTGTCGGTTTTGCCGTAAAACTTCGACGGGCCATAACTTCTTCGTTATAACTCGGATTTTGGCGTTCTTTATATGTACGGAACCCTTTTAACATATACTACAACTTGGTTAAGATTAATCCTTCTAAATAATCTTTCATAAAAAAACTCATTTTTGACGCTCATTGTCTCTAAATTGACTAGCCCGGATCTACGAGCGTTACACAGTCAACTGAACGAACTACTCAGCAAATGATTCATCAGACCAAGATTCTCACCTTGGGGGGCACCAGTGTTGTTCGTGAAAAAGAAAGACGGTTCGTTCAGAATGTGCATCGACTATCGAGAGCTAAACAAACTCACCAATATGAACCGGTATCCCCTGCCACGAGTAGACGATTTGTTCGACCAACTCCATGGGGCAAAATATTTTTCAAAGATCGATCTAAGATCAGGATATCACCAACTGCGAGTCCTGGAAAGTGATATTCCCAAGACGGCTTTCCGAACAAGATATGGTCACTACGAATTTTTAGTGATGTCGTTCAGGCTAACCAATGCACCCGCTGTGTTCATGGACTTAATGAATCGGGTATGTCATTCGTTCTTGGACAAATTTGTGATCGTATTCATAGATGACATACTCATTTATTCAAGGAGTAAAGAAGAACATGGTCAGCACCTGAGACACGTCTTGGAAACACTACGAGAAAAGAAACTTTACGCAAAGTTCTCGAAGTGCGAGTTTTGGATTAGAAAAGTGGACTTTCTAGGTAACGTGGTCAGCGAAGAGGGAATCCACGTTAACCCTTCCAAAATAAAGGCTATTAAAAATTGGTCACACCGAAGACGCTGACCGAAATTTGCCAATTTCTAGGTCTTGCAAGCTATTACCGCAAATTCATATAGAACTTCTCCAGCATTGCAAAACCCCTTACCACCCTGACTCAAAAGATTGTAGCCTTCAACTGGGGAGAAAAGCAAGATGTTGCATTTCAAACTCTGAAGCAAGCCCTATGCAGTACACCCTATTTCTCTCTTCCAGAGGGGACAGAAGACTTCGTAGTATATTGCGATGCATCCAAGCAAGGGTTGGGCTGTGTGCTAATGCAGCGAGGAAAGGTTATTTCTTACGCCTCGCGACAGCTAAAAACACACGAGGTCAACTACACCACTCATGACCTAGAGCTTGGAGTAGTAGTGTTCGCTCTGAAGATTTGGAGGCACAACCTATATGATACAAAGTGCACCATCTTCACATACCACAAGAGCCTTCAACACATATTCTCCCAGAAGGAGCTAAATATGAGGCAACGACATTGGGTTGAACTACTCAACGACTACGAATGTGAAATTCGTTATCATCCGGGAAAAGCCAATGTAGTGGCGGATGCCCTAAGTCGAAAGGAGTACTCTGGTCGAAGAGTGAAAGCACTAACCACGTCAATCCATTCACACCTGTCAATGAAAATCAAGGAAGTCCAACTCGAAGACTTGAAATCCGAAAACGTAACAGGTGAAGCACTTAGAATGATGGACAAAAACTTCGAAATCAAAAGTGACGGAGTTCGTAATCTCATGAATCGAATCTGGACACCAAAGTTGGATGGATTCAGAGAAGCAGTTATGAACGAAGCTCACAAGACTCGATACTCCGTACACCCAGGTTTAGATAAGATGTATCTGGATCACAAACAACTCTACCGGTGGCCAAACATGAAAGCGGAGATTGCCACCTTCGTTGGCAAGTGCTTAACTTGTTCCAAGATCAAAATAGAGCATCAGAAACCCTCAGGTCTACTCCAGCAACCCAAAATACCGGAATGGATGTGGGAGCAGATTACCATGGATTTCATAACCAAACTACACAAGACGCAGGGTGGTCACGATACCATCTGGGTGATCGTTGACAGGTTAACCAAGTCTGCTCACTTCTTACCAATCAAGGAGACCGATAAGATGGAAACATTGACAAGAACTTACATCCGGGAAATCAAGCGACTTCATGGAGTGCCGATATCTATTATCTCGGTTAGAGACAGCCAATTCACTTCATGATTCTGGCAATCACTACCGAAGTCCTTGGGAACTAGGCTAGATATGAGTACATCCTATCACCCACAAACCGACGGACAGAGTGAGAGAACTATACAAACCCTAAAAGACATGTTGCAGTCTTGTGTAATAGACTTTGGTAAAGCATGGAACATTCACTTAACGTTAGTTGAGTTCTTGTATAATAACAGTTATCATGCTAGCATCAAGATTGCTCCATTTGAAGCCCTTTTACGACCACAAGTGCAGATCACCTCTGTGTTGGGCGGAAGTGGGTAACACGTAGTTGGCGAGAGGTCTAGTCCCTAATAGCGCTCTCACTGGTCCAAAAATCATTAGAGAGACAACTGAGAAGATCATTCAAATCCGTGAACGACTGAAAGCCTCACGAGACAAGCAAAAGAGCTACGCTGACAAGAGACGAAAACTCTTGGAATTTCAGGTTGGTGACCGTGTCCTACTAAAGGTCTCAGCCTGGAAGGGCATGATATGCTTTGGGAAGCATGGAAAACTAAACCCAAGGTACATTATACCCTTCGAAGTTACTTCAAGGATTGGTCCAATAGCTTATAGACTCCAACTACCACTCGAACTTAACAACGTACATCCTGTATTTCATGTGTCTAATATGAAAAAGTGTCTATCAAATGAAACTCTCGTAATTCCACTCGAGGAGATCGAATTGAATGAAAATTTTAACTTTGTGGAAGAACCCATTGAGATCATAGATAGGGAAATCAAACGAACAAAGCAGAGTCGCATACCAATAGTGAAGGTACGCTGGAATGCTAAGCGGGGACCTGAATTCACTTGGGAGCGAGAAGATCAGATGCAATAGAAGTACCTGCATCTCCTCCCAAGTCCATTAATACTTATTTTAGAAATAATTTCGGGACGAAATTCCCTCTAACGGGGGGATGATGTAACAACCCGATATTTCAAGACAATATAATGTAACACAAGTCAAATTTAGGTCAAAAATAGATTGTACGATAACCATATTTGGGATGTATAAAATGATAGATATCGTGTCAAGGTTTTTCAAAAATATAAATAACACTAAAATCCGAGTTATAACGAAGAGTTATGACCAATCAAAGATACACGACAAATACTATAAAACACTGTTAAGCGTAAAACGCGAAATTTCAATAAAATACTTTTTAGCCTTTGGTATCTAAATGAAAGTCGTAGATATCATTAAACTGTAATCATATATAAAAAGAACGTCCAAATCTGACTTCGGATATAGCAGTAGACAGCTAAAACTCAAAATAGAGATCGTGCGACTGTTAGCCGACGCGACCTAAATGAGAATCGAAGATCTCGAAAATAGTAGTACAACGGTAAAAAGACAAACGAAAATAGACGTCAGATGAAGAATTTATGGATTCTTAATGGACATTTCCTGTCCCGGCCTACTAAAAATATAATATTAAAACTAAAACTCAAAATTAGCCGACGGAGTCTAAACGAAAGTTTAGAGCATAATCTAACCTACGCGTAGATATAAAGAAAGTCAAAAATAGAGCTAGTATGTGAAAGATATGAATTTCTGAAGTTCGGGGCACAAAATTCGACACTCTGTTAGAGCTCACTACATGAACATAGGGTTCACGACGTGAACTCGGAGATTTGACACCTTCCAGAGCAAGTGGCTGATGACGAACACCATAACCTGAGCAGGACCAAGGTCACGACTTAAACATGTGCTTCACGACGTGAACCCTGAACTTCCATCCTATAAATAAAGATCGAGGGCAACCGGCCTTGGTTGCTCATTTCCAACCTCTCTCCTATACTTTCTCACTTTTAGGCACCTCTAAACTACCTTGAATCCCTGGTAACACCTCTAATACACGACGCAAGTCCCGACGCCCCAAAGTTCCCGAGAAAACCTTCTTTCCGGTCGAAGTACTGCCCGCACGAAGCCCGGTTTTTCACCAGAAACTCGGGGATACGTCGAGAAAGATCATTCGTAGAAACGAAACGATGTCCAAATCACCAGTTATCAAGTGAGTTCGTACCCCTATCACCACACTTTTAAATGTTGTTAAACACTTTTAGGGGGGGGGGGGGGGGGAATACAAGTAAACACACGGTTAGACTCGTGTGAAAATATCAATCTTTTGCTATACTTTCATACCATCGTATTAACTATCATATGAAGTTATTAACATGCAAACATCATACATCAAAACTTTACCCTCATGGGATACAATATGTTTTATAAATAGAAATATGTTTATTTATATGTTTGCATTCTACATCATACCAAGGGTAACCATTTCAACTATAACATTGTGTTTATACAAAGAAAATACATATCATTATTATGCCATTATCAACACTGTAGAAAGGGTAATCTTTTCATAAATCATTCATTTACATTTTTAGAATACGTGACTTAGTTGAGAATATGTGAGGCATTTCATCTTCCCCGTTCCTATCAAGGTATACAAGAAAGCCCTTATTTATAACCAGAATCTCCACCCGGAAAAGTGATGAGCGTGTATAGATCTATACGGGACTGATGATCTCGCACCTTGACTGTTAGCTACAGTCCAAGGGGTGACAATTATCGTAACATTCCGACACCTGAAAAACGTCGTGGCAGGCAAATTTATCTTAGTATGGTTATGAAAACTCACAGGATAGACAACTATTATGGTATTCAGTTTTACGGGAAAAGTAATATTACAGTTACTTTTACGTACAATTTCAAGCTTCCTATAGTTTTATTTACTGATAAAACTATACATTTTCAGTTTAAGTATGACATATTTACTTACATTTTTTTTGGTCTTGGTTCATTTAAGACTACTTCTCACATTGAGGAAAATATTGGATTTTCCGGGATAAACATCATCATTTTACTAGTAAACGATTTACAACATTACTTTCTCAATATACAATTTTTGTCTTAAGGTTGTAAGACTACATTCCATTCAACTAATAAGAAAATATAGGATTTTCTAATGAAACACCGCAACACTTTCAAAGAATAAAGAATGTACCATTTTGAACACAACAATGCTTATGAACTCACCAGCTTAAATGCTGACCTTCTCTCTTTCAAAATAACTTGTATTCTCAGGAATCCAGTAGACAGGTATATGCGCAGACTTTGTGAAGACGGAGCATAGTAGCGTTTTGTCCTTGTTTTGTTATTTACTTTTGGAGTCTACCATGTGTAAATATGAATACAATGTAAACACTTTAATATTAATACAATGGATGTTGTTGCTTGTTTTTACTATTTTACAATTGTTGTGATACTGTACATGACGTCCTCCGCCCCCGAATGTTTCTGTCGTTTTGGTTTGGGGGTGTGACAGCTAGTATGTTATGATATTATGTGATAGTGGTAGGAGGGGTGGATTAGACCCCGTAACCAGTTGGAATAAACCGGAGGGTAGGTCGGGCACCCAGATATGCCTGATAGTATGTCTATGCTCTGTTATTAGGTGGTAGTGGTAGGGGTCAAATAGTCCCCGTAACCCGTTGAAATAAACCGGAGGGTAGGTCGAGCACCCAGATATGCCTGGCAGGGTAGGTCGGGCACCCAGATATGTCTGACATGGGTAGGTCGGACATCCCAGTATGTCTGACAGGGGTAGGTCGGGCACCCCGGTATGCCTGACACGGGTAGTTCGAGCACCCATATATGCCTGGCAGGGTAGGTTGGGCACCCAGATATGCCTGACATGGGTAGGTCAGACACCCCGGTATGTCTGTCAAGGGTAGATCGGGCACCCGGTATGTCTGACACGTGTAACGCCCAGTTCCTGGTTTGTATTTTAATACGAATTATTCATTTTTGCAAAGGGACTCGATGAGTTGGAGGCCCTAAACTCGTCAAGTAGGAATAGGATTTTTGGACGCGGGACTTGAAGTCTACTCGACGAGTTGAGAAGCCTCAACTCGACAAGTAGAGCTGCCAGAGTGAAACCCTAATTTTCAGGGCATGCACCCTATTTAAGGACCTTAACACCTTATTGTGGCCTCCCTCGGTCCAGCAAAACCCTAATTCTTGATCATGAGCCTTTTGAGTGTGTATGATTGAAAAGAGAGTGATTCTTTAGTATTTCCTTGAAGGAGTGGAAGCTAGAAGTGCTTGGTTGAAGGAAGAAGCCTTGGATCCATAGATTTCGTTGTCAAAGCAACCTTATTGAGGTATAAAGTCTATACCTTGATTATTCATTTACTAGATCTCTTCATGGAGTAGTTTAGGGCTTTAAGGGGCCTATTATGGGACCATGCATGGATGCAAGCATGTTTTGGAGTCATGACTTCAAACCTAGAGTCTTTGAGGGACTCCATGGCCTAAAGGTGCCAACTTTACGGCCATGGGAGTCCCATGCAACTTGTAAACCACTTTTTAGAGCCTTTTGAGCTAAATAATCCATGCATGAACGTAAAGTTAGAAAATTTACATGATATATCGACCCTAGGGAATCAAATATATATGTTTTGGAAGCATTGAACCCGACTAGAAACGACTGTATGGATTTAGACTATGGGGGACTCGACGAGTTGTTCATACAACTCAGCGAGTTGGGTCGTGGTCCCCCAACCTTTTCTGTTAGTGGGTTAACTCGTTGAGTCTAGGAGATTACTCAGCGAGTTGGCAATGGTTTTGGGTTATGGAGATCGAGGAACTCGACAAGTTCAAGAAAGGACTTGGCGAAAGGTCACGACTATGTTATGAAGGGGAACTTGACGAGTTCATGAAAGTACTCGACGAGTTGGATCGTGGCCCCAAAATTTTATGGTTACTGAGCAAACTCAGTGAGTCTAAAAGATGACTCAGTGAGTTGGCCAAGTTTTTGGGGATTTGAAGAGTTGAGGACTCGACGAGTCAAAGGAAGGACTCGACGGGTTGAAACGAAAAGTCTTGATTTTGTCATAAGGAAGAACTCGGCGAGTTAAGGGGGTAACTCGACGAGTTGGATCGCGAGTTCGTGGTTCTCTGATTTATGGAACTCGGCGAGTTAAGTCAACCAGATGATTGACCTTGACCAAGATGTGGATTTGACCAAAAGGTTGACTTTGACCAGGGTGTTGACCTTGACTTTGACCTTGACCTAAGTTGACCCTTAAAGGGGTATGAGTATGAAAGGGTAACTAAAGTAGATTTTATGTGTAGGAGTTTGAGAGGAGTAGATTTCAGAGTCGCGTACAGTTCAGCTACTTCATAGTATTTGAGGTGAGTTACCTTCCACTAAAAGTGGGTCGAAGGCACCAATGTCGGCCCACTAGTAAGAGTATAGTAGAGATGATTGTATTTTTTATAATTATTTGGTATTCCACTATCTGTTATGCTTTATGTGCTAGTACGTTATAATATTATGTGATAGTGGTAGGAAGGGGACTAGTTCCTGGACCCGGTTGAGATATACCGGTGGGGTAGGTTAGGCACCCAGATATGTCTGGCATGGTAAGGTCGAGCACCTAGATATACTTGACAATCGGTAGGTCGGGCACCTCGGTATGCCTGCAAGGGTAGGTTGAGCACCCATATATGCTCAACAGGGTAGGCCGGGCACCCAGATATGCCTGGAAGCATGTTTATTGTATGGTATGTGGTATGATGGGGGAACTCACTAAGCTTTGTACTTACGGTTTTCAATTTTTGTTTCAAGTCCTTCTTCTTCAAAGGGAAAGGAGCCGGCATGATCACAGCGCATCACACCATATTTTCTGCACGAGAGATCTATGGGATTTATACTCTGATATGATTTTGTTATGACATGCTTTGACTATGGATACATTGGTTTTGATATATATTATTACTATGAGGTTTTCATACAAGTGGTTTTATTTTTGTTTAATTTAAAAATGAAATTTTTGGTCGTATTTTTAGGACATTACTTGTTGGTATCAGAGCCTTTGTTTGAGGGATTCGGACACACCTTCGGGGGTGTCTGGACACAAATCCAGGGTTTGAAAGATTTTTACAAGAAAACTCTTTTTCAAAAAATTAAAATAAAGATTTTTGAGAAAGTACAAGGTGTGTGTTGCATATAATCGGCCGAGCTCAAGTAAGTTTTCCCCAAGATACCCATACATGATATGTTATGATATAATATGATTATGAGAACTGCATGCTAGATTCAGATAAGGATCTACGAAGGATGCCTTATATGCCTATTGTATGTGTATGAGAACTGCATGTTAGATTAGGGCTAAGGATCTAGGAAGATGCCTTATGTGCCTATTGTATGTGCTTATTGAACTACATGATAGTACTGACAAGTCAGTGATATGATAGCCTAAATAGGATATGCTTGGTTTGGGTTACTCAATGCCCGAATGCTACTTGCTTTGTACTTTTAGGAGCTCTAGTTATCTTCAACTAATTAGTAAATGAATACGTTAAGTTACATATTACAAGGCAAAATAATTTTAGAAGGTTATGTCTAGCCCTATTTCGCAGCTCTTGTTTGAGTCCAACTGTTGTAGGGTAGGATCTCTCATACAAAGAATTATCTGGTCCTACTAATATGTAATGGTATTCGCGAGCTAGTTAGGTAAAGGTAGCAAGGATTTCTTATGCAGCTGATGGCGGAGAGTAGGTCGGAGAGTTACCCTAGGGTAAGCCTATGATGAGATTAGTGCAGCGAGCAGTAGTAGTGAAAGGGACTTGGTGAAGTCAAGGCAATCCTTGAGGAAAGTACGGATAGATGTGGAAGGTACTATGGGCCCGTACTACTAAGAGTAGAGGATTCGTACTCGAGTCAAGAAGGGTTGATATGGAACCAAAGACCTTGTAGAGTATGTGAGACCTCTTGAGGTTATGTATGACCCTGAAAATTATATGTTTTGTTTCAGAATAGTTGTGACACGTTTCGAAGTAGGAGGTTCAGGGTCTGGATCAGGTTCGGTGCGGGTTCCGAGTCGATTGATGATGGGTTACGCGAGTTCATCACGTAAGAGACTACGAGAGGCATCCTTGAGGCGATGTCGATGATTTTCGGGTCGATCAAGGAAGGGATCATTAAGCTAATGGAGAAGCGTCTCAGGGAGTTCAGGAGCGACATGGCATCTAGCCAAACAGGGACACGCACACTCTCCTTCAAGTATTTCAGGGGATGTGGTGCGCCAAATTTTCATGGGGTGAAGGACCTTATTGTGGCCAGGAGATGGATTGCAGACATTGAGTCTGCACAGTTGATGAGCTTCTGCCCTGAGGGGTCGAAGGTCCGATAAGCTGCAGGTTGTTTGAGATACCAAGCTCGATATTGGTCGGAGGCAGTCAGCGATTCGTTAGGATGCCCAACCATTGAGGCTATGACCTGATCAGACTTTGTGACCACGTTTAGGGCTGAGTTTGCGCCGATTGTGGAGCTTCAGTAGCAGGCTAAAGAGTTTCTGGATATGAGGCAGACGACTGAGTCGGTGGCGGAGATTACCGCCAAGTTTAGGGAGAGGGCCTTACTGGTGCCTCAGTATGCAGGGGATGAGGAGATGAGGAAGACTCGGCACCACAACATGTTGAGGGCTGAGATCCGAAAATATGTCAGCTACTCGGCATGTCCGACCTTGGAGGATATGATAGCCAGGGCGAGGGAGAGGGAGATTGACATAAAGCACCTCCGGAGGAGGAAGTCAGAGGTTGGGCAGGTTACCGGGGTTTCACGGAAGAAACCCAAGGGATCTGACTCTAGGTCGAAGGGCCAGTAGGGCCGGAGCCGTTGTGGGAAATGCGAAATACCACATGAGGGAGTTTGTAGAGTTAGGATGCTCGAGCTACTACAAGAGCAGCAAAACAGAGCACTTTAGCAAGAATTGTACAACCTTTACCCCTACTATTCAGACGTCAGACCTGATTTGATTTAATTGTAATCAAAGGGGCCATAAAAAGGCCAATTGCCCTCGACTGACATCAGGAGCACCAATGGTGGCACAAGCTCCAATGACCCTACGGATCACGAATGGCTGGCAGGGCAAGACAGATGCTCCAGTGGTGAGGGTCCGAGCCTTGCAGCTGACCACCGAGGAGGCGCGTGTCGCACCAGATGTGGTGACGGGATCGTTCCATGTGAATGGTATCCCTGTTCAAGTGTTGTTCGATTTGGGGGCTACCCGATCATTTGTCTCTCTTGCTCTTAGCAAGAGGTTTTCTGAGTCTTCAGGCATGTTGGATTGCCCTTTAGAGTTCGAGATTGTTGACGACCGATTTGTCCGTGCATCAAAGGTTTTCAGAGATTGCATTTTGAGGTTGTATGACAAGTGTTACCTTATGGATTTAGTTTCCATTCCGTTGTGTGGGAACAAGGTTATCATCGGCATGAATTGGCTTAGCCCTAATAGGGCGGTGATTGATTATGCACAGCAGTTGGTACGTGTTAGGACCCCAAGTGGAGGAGAGCTGATGATTCAGGGCGAGAGGCCACAACATGGACCAGCTATGTGTTCGGTAGCGAGGGCTAGGTGCTACCTTCAGCAGGGTTGTATAGGGTATGTCGCCTACGTTATGGATACCCGGGAGGCAGGAAAGGACATTGTGATTGATGTACTAGTGGTGCAAGAGTACCCCGACGTATTTCCATAGGAGCTACCTGGGATACCTTCAAAGAGACAGGTGGAGTTCAAGATCGACCTAGTCCCCAGTGCGTATCTGATAGCCAAGGCGCTATATCAGTAGGCTCCTCCCAAGATGCAGGAGTTGTCTACACAGATGTAGAAGCTGTTAGACAAGGGATTCATTAGGCCGAACGGTTCAACCTAGGGAGCCCCGATAATGTTTGTGAAGAAGAAGGACGGGTCGCATCAGATGTGTATAGACTACCGGGAGCTGAACAAGGTAACGGTGAAGAATTGTTACCCACTCCCGAGGATTGATGATCTCTTCGACTAGCTACAGGGGGCATATTGGTTTTCCAAGATAGATTTGCGTTCAGGCTACCACCAGATGCGAGTCATATTTGAGGATGTATAAAAGACTGCTTTCTGGATTCTCCCTCAAGATTTGGCGACACTACCTCTATGGGGTCCATTGTACCATTTACACGAATCACAAGAGCTTGAGGTACCTCATGGATCAACCAAATCTGAACATGAGGCAGCGTCGGTAGCTAGATGTGGTGAAGGCTTACGACTGTGAGATCCTCTACCACCCGGGGAAGGCCAATGTTATAGTCGAGGCACTGAGCCGCAAGGCAGCCCCAATTAGAGACATCTGCCTAAGTATGATAGTGGTAACTCCACTTTTGGAGCGGATCTGAAATGCGCAGGTTGAGGGAATAAAGGAGGAGCACCGGAAGTGTGAGCGGATCATAGGCCAGGTGGCCTTGTTTGACTATGACAGTCGTGGGCTACTAACCCTGCATGGGAGTAGGGATGAGCATCGGAACCGGGTACCCGCTATTAGAATCGGAACCGCCTCGGAACTGCCATTTTTGGAACGGGAACCGCCTAAGGCGGTTCCGGTTCCGGTTCCTAAAGTTATGGAACCGCCTTAAGTGGTTCTAGTTCCGATTCTCGGTTTTTCGGAACTGCTACCCGCTGGGTACCCACAGGAACCGGTTTATATATATATATATATATATATATATATATATATATATATATATATATATATATATATATATATATATAATTTCATATAAATATGTGTGTTACTTAGACCGGTTTAGAATATATTGGTTCGATTTTGTCCGTCTTTGGTCCGAATTGATTTGATTTGGATCGAACTAAATTGCGGTTTTATCGACAAAAGATAACAAAATTAATGTAACTGGGTTACCCGCTCCCGGAATCAGAACCGCCGGTTACGAGACTGGTTCCAAACATATAAGAACTGCCTAGGGCGGTTCCGGTTCCGGTTCTAACTTTCTAGGAACCACCGGTTCCAGTTCTCGCCAAATGAGGCGGGTACCCGCTTATGCTCATCCCTACATGGGAGGGTATGGGTTCCGTATTGGGGCAGAGTACGTCAGATTTTGATGGATTAGGCCCGCAAGTCCAGATTTTCCATCCATCCTAAGGCAACGAAGATGTACAGAGATCTTCGCCCTGATTACTGGTGTCCCTACCTGAAGCGGGATGTAGCCTGGTACGTCGAGAGATGCCTGACCTGAAGGAAGGTCAAGACAGAGCATCAGAGGCCTCACGATGCCATTAGATATCCCTATGTGGAATTGGGAGGATATTACTATGGATTTCATCATGAAACTTCTCAGGGTCGTACGAGGAGTAGATTCGATTTGGGTCATTGTGGATCGGTTGACCAAGAATTCCCACTTCATTCCGATCCAAGAGAGCATTTCGGAAGAGAAGCTAGCTGACATCTACATCAAAGTGGTAGTAGCTCAACGTGGAGTGACAGTTTCCATGATTTCTAACTGAGAAATGAGATTTACTTCCAGGTTTTGGAAGAAATTTCATGATGAATTCAGTACTTGTCTGCACTTCAGCATGGCTTTTCACCTGCAAACGGATAGTCAGAGTGAGCGGACCATCCAGACTCTGGAGGATATGTTGTCGGCATGCGTATTAGACTTCGGTGGTAGCTGGGATACCTACCTTCCCTTGGTAGAGTTTTCCTACAATAATTGCTACCATACGAGTATCGACCGTCCTCCCTTCGAGATGTTATACGGGAGGAAGTGTAGAACCCCTATATGTTGGGGTGAGGTTGGACAGAGGGTCATGGGGAGTACCAAAGTGGTACTTAAGATGACGGAGAGGATACAGCAGGTCCGGAGCAGGCTTCGGACTACTTAGAGTCGGCAGAAGAGCTACGCCAATAGACGCCGATCAGACCTGGAGTTCCAGGTCGAGGATATGGTTCTCCTGAAGCTGTCACCTTGGAAAGGTGTCATCCAGTTCAGGAAGCGGGGCAGGTTGGGCCCCAGGTACATTGGTCCTTTCATGGTTGCAACCCGGGTGGGCAAGGTGGCGTATAGGCTGGATCTGCCAGCCGAGCTTAGTCAAATCCAAAGTACCTTTCATGTCTCCAAGTTGCGGAATTGCCTGGTAGATGACTCTACGGTGGTACCTCTAGAGGACATTCAGGTGGATGATAGCCTGAACTACATCGAGTGATCGGTAGCCATCCTCAACAGGAAGACAAAGGATTTGAGGAAAAAGAAGGTCGAGTTAGTGAAGGTGCAATGGCAACACCACAAGGGCTCAGAGTGGAGTTGGGAGTCGGAGGACGAGATGAAGGAGCAATACCCCGATCCAAGGTTGCAGAAATCGATATTAATCGTGGACTAGTCGCTTGGCATTCTCCAACTAATTAGGATTAGGGTGTTTAAAGGAAATTTGTCAATTTCAATCAACGACGGGCTTGGCGGTCTTGGAGGTCAACAACGGTCAATGGAAGTCAAAATTAGTCAAATGTCAAAGGTGGTTAAAATTAAAAAAAGGCTCCAAAGGCAATCAAATGTTAATTTCGTCTAACCCTAGTATCTCATTTCATCGTGTCGCCGTTTTTGTCACGTCTCTCTCAATTGTTAAAGCAAAGTAGGAGGTTACACCGATGATACACCTAAAGTCGACGCCTACCAGACTCCGGCGAACCTCCATTGGATGTCGGTGAACCTCCAACAAACAGCTACTCCGACAAAGCTTCATCCTTCAGGTATGCGATTTCTTTTTCTCCTTGCACCGAACTCGTATTTCTCGCATCTAAATTCTCCCATATGTTTGCTGAGTTGATTAATGTATGTATTTCTTCCTATTTCTCCCAACTAAATTCGTTTTTCTTCCAAAAATTGTTGAATATCTTGCATTTGTTGAGGCGATATATCTGTGAACTGTGATTATGTGTTTTCGGTTTTTCCAAAAAATGTTGAATTGTCCCATCTGTTTGTTGGGTACCAATTTCTGCAAACATTAATCCATCTATTCTTCATATTTCTCCCATTTGTTTTATCTATTATTCTATTTCAGTATTTCTTGCATCTGTTCTTATATCTTGCATCTATTCTTGATTTATGCAGCCAATATGCTTATTGACTTGCTGTTATCTAGTTGTTATGCTAATTTTTTATGAGAATAAGAATTATGCTGATATCTAGTTGTTATTTCTTGCAGTTGTTCTTGATTTATGCAGCCAAAATGCTTATTGAGTTGCTGTTATCTAGTTGTTTTGCAGATTTTTGATGAGAATAAGAATTATGATAATATCTAGTTATTATTTCTTGCATCTGTTCTTGATTTATGCAGCCAAAATGCTTATTGACTTGTTGTTATTTAGTTGTTGTGCTGATTTTTGATGATTTTTTGTAGTTTTGGTGCATGTTTGCTGTGTTATTTACTTATTATGATTTCTGAAGATATATGTTGTGATGGTATGATTTCTGGTGCATTTTTTTTGATGTATTTTTCTGGTGTATATAATAGTTTCCAATCATGACATCCAAAAATTCAACTTCACCATCGGTGGGATCCACCGCGAGCGGTGCTCATAAACAGAACTCAGATGATCTTGGTTGGGAATATGGTTTTTGCCCGGATGAAAACAAGATGGATACAGTGAAATGTAACTTGTGTGGAAAAGTGTTTGCCGAGGGGGGGGGGGTTACTAGATTGAAACAACATATTGGTCATGTGCCGGGAAATGTAAGTCAATGTCCAAACTCTACAAAAGATGATCAATTGAGAATGCAAAATTTTATTAACGAAGGGAAGATAAAAAAAGAAAGCTAAACAAGAACATGATAAGGCCAAAGGATCGGAGGCAATACAAGTGTTAAATGATAGTGTTGAAATGGATTATATAGAAGATTCTTTAGGGTTGAAAGCACCAAGTTATATAGGCCCCATGGATGGCTATGCGAACAAAATAAACCCTGAAATTATGAAGGGAAAGGGAAAAAGTTGATCTTAACGATGTTGTTTGGAAAGAAAGAATTTTAGCGTGTCATAAATTCATTAGTATGTGGGCATATAAAACTGCAATTCCTTTTCATGCATTGGAAGATGATAGCTCCAAAATGATGTTGGTGGTTGTTGGCCAATTTGGAACAGGGCTCCCACCTCCTACCAGCCACCATGTATTCTTTGAGTGACCCACTTCTAAAGTATGAGGTTGAAAGAACAAAAAGTTTGTTGAAAAAAAACAAAGAAGAATGGAAAGTGATTGGATGCTCGATCATGACAGTTGCTTGGTCTGATAGAAAGAGAAGGAGCATTATGAATTTATGTGTAAATTCAAGAATGGGTACCATTTTTATATCATCAAAAGAATGTTCCAATGAATCACATGTAGGACAATACATATATGATTATGTGGAATCTTGCATTCAACAAGTTGGTCCCGATCATGTTGTTCAAGTTGTGACCGATAATGTCACGAATAACATGGGAGCTGCAAAGTTACTACAAGAGAAAATACCAAATATTTTTTGTACATCATGTGCGACACACACGATTAACCTTATGCCCAAAGGTATTTATATTTTTTTATTACATTATTTACTATTTTTTTTACATGTCTTATTTTATACTATAATTTGTTAATTTGTTATATAATCTTTTTTTAAGGTATCAGTGGACTTCCAAGATTTAAGAAAGTCTTAGATCAAGCAAAGAAATTAACCATCTTCATTTATGTTCACCACAAAACCCTTGTTATGATGAGAAACCACACCAAGAAAAGAAAAATTATCCGACCGAGAGTCACGAGATTTGCTTCCGCCTTTCTAACATTACAAAGCTTATCCGAAAAGAAGGAGCAACTAAAAATATGTTCACTAGTAACGAGTGGGAGGAATGCAAATTTTTTGGAACACCTAAAGGAAGAGCCTCATATGGAACAATGACAAGTCTTCAATTTTGGGCCGGTGTGACACAATGTTTAAAAGTGTTTTCCCCTTTGGAGAAAGTCCTTCGAATGGTTGATGCGGATTGGAAGTCCTCAATGGGTTTTGTTTACGGGGAGCTTAAAGTAGCAAAAGAAAAAATTATGAAAGCTTTGGGTGGTAACGAGAAAGCTTACAAGCCTATTATAGGTATCATAAACCACAAGATGAAAGGTAGGCAAGATTAAAAATTACATTTGATGGCTTATCTTTTGAATCCTTATTATCGTTATAAGGATT
This sequence comes from Lactuca sativa, assembly GCF_002870075.4. Taxonomy (NCBI): domain Eukaryota; kingdom Viridiplantae; phylum Streptophyta; class Magnoliopsida; order Asterales; family Asteraceae; genus Lactuca; species Lactuca sativa. Next base: position 232,622,035 of record NC_056623.2, read on the forward strand.
CCCAACTCCAATATGATCCCGACGTAATGGATGCAGTTCTTGAATTTTTTGATACATTACTTTGTGGAAATTTTGAGATGCAAAGACAAGTCGTGATGATAGATTTGCCAAAATACAAGGAAAAATTGATAGATTTGGAGCGGATCTTGCAATTAAAGGTTGTATGATGAACAATGTCGACTTTGATCCGGGTAATGTGCTTTATGTTTATTTTAATAATTTATAAAATAATAGAATTTTATATCTATCAATTTAATAATGTATTTTTGCTTTAAAATTATAGCAAGATGGTGGGGACTTTTTGGTGGCTCGGCTCCTCATTTGAAAAGGATTGCAATGAGGATTCTTTCTTTAACTAGTAGTTCATCGAGTTGTGAAAGGAATTGGAGCACGTTAGAAGCGGTTTGTTATAAAGTTGTAATCTTTAAATCAAGAATGTTTTTAACCTTTTTTTATGTGTACTTTTATAGGTACATACAAAGAAACGTAATAGATTGGATACAAATAGATTGAATAATCTTGTTTATGTTCAATTCAATGCTAATCTAATGGGAAAAAACAAAAAGAGAAAAGATAGGACTTTGGAAGTGCTTTTAGCAAATGATTCCCAAGCAGCTCAAGAATGGATGATAGATGGAGATGACGGTGATGGAGATGAAGTTGACCCCGAATCAGTGATGGAAGCAATTGATGAAGCACTTGGGAATAATAATAATCAAGTACCCTATAAAAATTTCAACACCGAGAGAACTTTTTGATGAAGATTTCAAATCCGACAATGAGGAGAAAATGTTTGAAGAAGATGAATATGAGTTGGATGGTGTTCAAAGAGTGGAAGAACTTGAAGATTAAAAGAATATGGACATTTAAATATATGAAAATGTGTGTTTCTATTATTATTAAACTTATTTTGGACTTGTAATATGATGGATTATGACTTAAATGTTTAAATACTAATTATGACTTTTTTACGGTTATTTGCTTAGTATATATTTAATTTTTTATTAATAAATAATGGTCCCCGATTAATCCCCGTCGAGACCGATTAATCCCTTAACCCCAGTCGACCATCGAGCTACTGTCGAGCGATTTCTGCAACCTTGCCCGGAGCTATTCCCAGATAGGGGAGATTTGTAACGTTTGGTATGTATTTTAATACGAATTATTCATTTTTGCAAAGGTACTCGACGAGTTGGAGGCCCCAAACTCGTCGAGTAGGAATGGGAATTTTGGACGTGGGACTTGAAGTCTACTCGACGACTTGAAAAGCCTCAACTCGACGAGTAGAGATACCAGAGTGAAACCTTAATTTTCAGGGTTTGCACCATATTTAAGGACCTTAACACCTTATTGTGGCCTCCCTCATCGCCTCCCTCAGTCCAACAAAACCCAAATTCATGATCTTAAGGCTTTTGAGTGTGTGTGTGTGAGTGAAAAAGAGAGTGATTCTTTGGTATTTCCTTGAAGGATTGGAAGATAGAAGTGCTTGGTTGAAGGAAGAAGCCTTGGATCCATAGATTTCGTTGTCAAAGCAGCCTTATTGAGGTATAAAGTCTATGCCTTGACTATTCATTTACTAGATCTTTTCATGGAGTACTTTAGGGATTTAAGGAGCCTATTTTGGGACCATGCATGGATACAAGCATGTTTTGGAGTCATGAATTCATATCTAGAGTCTTTAAGGGACTCCATGGCCTAAAGATGCCAACTTTATGGACATGGGAGTCCCATGCAACTTGTAAACCACTTTTTAGAGCCTTTTGAGCTAAATAATCCATGCATCGCGATCCAACTTGTAACACCCAAAAATTTCATGCCAAATTAAAACTTTTTCAAAACATTTAAAACCAGTCATCATTACAAAGTATCTTATATCAGCGTTTTCCTAGAAACATAAACAAATCATGAGGAGTTGTACGATCATGCCTTCGCCTTGCCACGAAACCCTGATGTACCTGAAACAATAAACTGAAACTGTAAGCCCGAAAGCTTAGTGAGTTCCCCTAAAATAACAACACCATACAAATATAACCACATCATATAACAGACACAGAACAACATGCATAATGAGCCTTCAGCCTGACTGGACCGCCTCGCAAGGCCTACAGCCTATCTGTACCGCTCCTGAGCCTTCGGCATGACTGTACCACCTCGCAGGGCCTACAACCTATCCGGACCGCTCACCGGGTATGTTTGCCTACAGCACAAAGCAGGACCGCCTTAACCCAACCCCCAATCAAACAAACATGTGCACATAAATATCATACGCTAGCTCATATCATATAACAATCAAACCGATCTAACATATCACTAATCATAGCCAAATCCTAATAACCAGGATACAGACCTAACCGGTCACTAACATAGCATCATCCTATAACCAAGACATTTACCTAACCAGGTCACTAAGCATAAGCATACCACCGTCCTAACTATCGAGATGTAATCAATAAACATATCATTCCATAATCTAGATACAAATATATAGAGGGCCAGCCTTGGTGCCTTAGACCCATTGGTATAGTGAGGATAACTCACCTCACACTGTCGACTCGAAGATAAACTCAAGCTCTTGGATTGTCGGTACAACTCCACCACCTAAATGCACCATAGAACCATGCTTGTAAATTTCCAATTTCCCAAAATGTCCCAGAAGTCTAAAAGTCAACCCTTGGTCAAGGTCCAAGTCAACTGTCAAAGTCAACAGTCCATGTTGACCTCAACTCATCGAGTACAACCAGCCACTCGCCGAGTTCCTTGCATGCTCACCCACTTGCCGAGTCACTTGAGTGACTCGTCGAGTTCCTAGTGTCAGTGGCCGTAACTCCTCGGCCAACTCGGCTAGTTTTCCCCTTAAGACTCGTCGTGTTTATACGTGTCCAAAGGTTGGGAAAACCCTATCCGACTCGCCAAGCCATCGACTGACTCGTCGAGCCCAAGGCAATCTTCATCGGACTTGCCGAGTCGTTCATCCGACTTGCCAAGACCATTCAGTCCTTCATCCATACAGAGGCTTTTTAAGCCATGCTAAGGCTCCATATTGTAGATCGAGTCCCCCAAGGCATGTTTATCACGTAAAGTTGCAAACTTTACGTGCATGCAAGGCCCTAAAGTCTTAAAATGACAAACTAAGCTTGCAATGGAGGTTTTGCACTTAAGGAGAGTCTCATATTTGGAAAAGTTGGAAGCTTTATAGACTTAAAGACCCAAGAGAGTTCAGATCTGAAGTTACAACTTCATATCTTAGATTATACACAAGCAAAGCTTCCAAACATACTAGGAAAGCCCTAAAATCCACCCAAAAGAGATCTAGAATGAAATGAGCCAAGGTAACAACTTAATACCTTCAAAAGGGTGTCAATTGGAGTAGATCTCTGCTTCCCACGAGTTTCCTTGCTTCAATTTACTTGTTTCCCAAGTGTTTCTTCACCAAGATTCCTCTTCTAAGCTTTAACACACCAAAGAAACACACACATACGATTTAGGGTTTAAGGGTAACAAGGAGCTGGAAGGGGGAGGCTGGGGAAGGCCAATGATCCTTTAAATAGGGTGCAATACCCTGAAATTTAGGGTTTCATCTGACAGCTACTACTCATCGAGTCCCCTCTTGGACTCGGCGAGTAGGTCACCAAATCACGCGGACCAACCCGCCGCTACTCGACGAGTAGGGAAACCAGCTCGTCGAGTAGACCTTAAAAACAAGAAAATTCTTATAAAATCATTACCTGAGAATCGGGGCATTACAATTCTCCCCTACTTGAACTAGACTTCGCCCTCGAAGTCTACTACGGCGAACAGCTCTGGATAGTGCTCCCGCATCTCTGCCTCAGGCTCCCATGTCCACTCGGACCCCCTCCGATGCTCCCATTGTACCTTCACTAGAGGTATCTCCTTGTTCCGCAGAACTTTCATCTTCCTCTCCAGAATGGCCACAGGCCTCTCCACGTAATTCAGGCGCTCATCGACCTGAATATCATCCAACGACACCACTGCCTCCTGATCCATAATGCACTTCCGCAACTGCGAAACATGGAAAGTGTTGTGGATCCGACTAAGCTCCACCGGTAGCTCTAACCTGTAAGCCACCTTGTCAACCCTAGCAATGAACCTGAACGGCCCAATGTAACGGGGACCCAATTTTCCCCTCTTCCTGAAGCAAATCACACCCTTTCAGGCTGAGACCTTCAGGAGTACCATATCACCCACCTGAAATTCTAACTCAGATTGTCGTCTGTTGGCATAACTCTTCTGCCGACTCTGGGCAGTCTGCAATCGCTGCCTAATCTACTGAATCTTCTCGGTAGTCTGTAAGACTACTTCCGTCCGACCCATCACCCTGTGTCCAACCTCACCCCAACAAACCGGGGTGCAACATCTCCACCCATACAACAGCTCGAAAGTCAGGGCACCAATGCTGGAATGATAGTTGTTGTTATAGGCAAACTATGCAAGTGGTAGGTGGGAATCCCAACTCCCACCGAAGTCAATGACACACGCCCTCAACATATCCTCGAGGGTCTGACTGGTCTGCTCGCTCTGACCATTGGTCTGCGGATGGAACGTTGTGCTAAAGTGCAACCGCGTGCCCAGTTCCTCGTGGAACTTCTGCCAGAAACGGGAGGTAAAACTAACATCACGGTCGGAGACAATGGAGACTGGAACCCCATGGCAAGACACGATCTCGCGGACGTACATGTCGGCCAACCTCTTGGCCGACGAACTCTCCCGAATAGCCAAGAAATGGGCACTCTTGGTTAATCGATCTACGATGACCCATATAGCATCAAATCCCTTCTCCGTCCTTGGCAACTTGGTAATGAAGTCCATCGTGATCTGTTCCCATTTCCACATGGAAATCTCTAGAGGCTGTAGCATACCATGCGACCTCTGATGCTCGGCCTTGACCATCCTACAGGTCAAACACCTCTCGACATACCGAGCGATTTTCCGATTTGTCTCTTCATACATGACCACCAATAACTCAAACTCAGGTCTCGGTACATCTTGGTGGCCCCAAGTGAATAAAGAAGTGAGACTTATAAGCCTCCTCCGTGACTGTCTGTCTGACCCCACCAGACATCAGAACCCATACCCGACCACATCGAGTCAATAATCTCCGGTTATCCTGCACAAACCGGGTGTTCTCACCCTTGATCCTCTCCAACTTCCAGTTCTTCGGTCACATGCCCTCAACCTGAGCATCCCTGATCAAGATCATAAGCGGAAAATCCACCGTTATCCTCATATACACTGCTGGGGTGGAAGACCCAGCTGCCTTGCGGCACAAAGCATCCGCCACCACGTTCTCTTTACCAGGGTGGTAAAGGATCTCGCAATCATAGTCCTTGACTACATCCAGCCACCTGCGCGGCCTCATGTTTAGGTTCGGCTGATCCATGATGTGTCTCAAACTCTTGTGATCTGTATATATGGTACAACGAACCCCATATAAGTACTATTTCCATATCTTGAGAGCGAACACCACCGCTCCCAGCTCCAGTTCATGAGTAGGATATCTCGTCTTATTTGGCTTCAGCTACCACGACGCGTATGCTATCACCCGTCCTCTCTGCATGAGGACCGCCCTTAAACCTGTGATGGATGCATCACAAAACAACACAAAATCCTCCACTCCTTCCGGGAGTGTCAAGACCGGAGCCTCGCACAAACACTGACGGAGAGCCTCAAATGCCCTCTGTTGCTCTGGTCCCCACCGGAAATCCACTCCCTTCCTCGTCAGATGGGTGAGGGGTACTGCAATCTTAGAGAAATCCCGAATAAACCTCCAGTAGTATCCTGCTAAACCCAGAAAGCTCCTGATGTCCGAAAGAGTCCTCGACACCTCCCACTGCATGACTGCCTCAATTTTGGCCGGGTCGACCAAAATCCCCTCCTGGTTAACGAGATGTCCGAGGAACTGGACCTCTCGTAACCAAAACTCACACTTCGAGAACTTGGCATACAATTGTTCTCGTCTCAGAGCTCCCAACAACTCCCTGAGGTGCTCCTCGTGCTGCTCTCGGGTCTTGGAATACACCAAGATATCATCTATAAACACAATGACCGAGCGATCAAGCATCGGTCTACAGAACTGATTCATTGGGTCCATGAATACTGTTGGCGCGTTGGTGAGCCCAAATGGCATCACCATGAACTCGTAACGACCATAACGAGTTCGAAACACGGTCTTCTCCACATCCTCCTCTCTGACCCGGACCTAATGATACCCCGACCTCAAATCAATTTTGGAGAACCAAGATGTGCCCTGCAACTGATCGAAGAGATCATCTATCCTAGGGAGTGGATAACGGTTCTTCACCGTCAACTTGTTCAGCTCCCTATAATCAATGCACATCTGGTGCGAACCGTCCTTCTTCCTGACGAAGAGGATCGGTGCTCCCCATTGAGAACTGCTAGGTCGAATGAACTGCTTGCCCAGCAGTTCCTGCAGCTGTGAAGACAGCTCCTGCTGTAACATCCCAAAATTTGAGGCCAAAATTTTTGTTTCTTTAATTAAGTGATTTATAAATTGTTTATCAAAACATTTCCAAGATCATGTCAATACATAAAACCATACTATCATGTTTCAAACCAAATCATCTTGAAGTAACAAAATATCATAGTACAATCCCAAAAACTCCAAGCGGAAATCATGTGTGTGTGATGTGCTGCTACACCGTCGGCTCCTTCCCCTTAAACGAAGAAGTACCTGAAACCAGAAACTAAAACTGAAAGCACGAAGCTTAGCGAGTTCCCCCATCATACCACATACCATACAATCACATAGCATATATACTGTCGGACAATTCTGGGGTGCCCGTCCTACCCATGTCTAGCCATTCTGGTGCTGACTTACCATGTCAAGCCATTCTGGGGTGCTGAACAACCCTCCGGTCTATCTCAACCGTACATGGGGACTATTTCACCCCTACTACTAACACATAATATCATATCATAATCATGTTTTCAGACATATCTGGGGTGTCCGACCTACCCATTGGTCCTAGCGACCGAATCGGGTACTAGTCCCCCTTCTACTGATACTATCTCACATACATAGCAACTAGCAAACTAGCATACTCATATATCTAGCAATCTAGCATACTCACATATCCAAGAATAATAGACCAGACAATCACCACAAAGATAATCATCCCAACTAACAATTACTAGTGGGTCAGTCTTGGTGCCTTAGACCCACTTCTACTAGAAGGTAACTCACCTCAATGTCGTGTAGTGTCTGAACTATCATCGGCGTGAAGGTAGGCTCTCCTTGACTCCTCAACCCCTACACGACAACCCCCAAGTCATCAAATAGAACATACAACCCTAACCCGGGTCAATACCAAAACCAGGCGAAGTCAACATTGGTCAAAGTCAACACCCAGTTGACCTGACTCGCCGAGTTGGTCTACCAACTCGTCAAGTCCATACTCAATTAACCCGATCCAACCCCGACTTCACTTGTCGAGTCTAGCAAGAACTAGACGGGTTCTCCTTCATTCAAACCATCGGGACCATCTTCATCCGACTCGCCGAGTTGTATGAACAACTCGTTGAGCCTGTCTTCAAAGATTGGAGATTGCCTTGGACTCAACAAGTCTGTTCTAGCACTCATCGAGTCCCATGACTTCCAGGTCCAAGGCAAACCCCCTAGTAGGCTGAGCGTTCCTTTCACTCAACCAAAACCATTCCAGAAGACGGTTTTTTAGGGAAAAAGCGTCTCGACTCGTCGAGTCACCCAAGTGACTCGCTGAGTCCCTCCTTGTCCCATACTATACAGTCGATTTCAGTGGGACTTAACACACCAAACCATAGATCTGGCCTCCTAATGTCCATTTTACACGTAAAGTTCCAAACTTGGTACGCATGCAAGGGGTCTTTGGCCCAAAAAGCCATAAAAGATGGCCTCCAAGGCGCATGGGGTGTTCATGGCAACAAAATGAGCACCTTTGTGCCATAAAACCCCCCAATAGACCTGGATCTAAAGCATACACTCACTTCCAACACTAAATCCCGAATACAACCTCTCTAGGGCTTAGAAAGATGAAGGAAAAAGCCCAAAATCAAGATCTATTGTAACACCCGGATTCCCAGGTATATTAATTATTCCTTATATTTTGGAGATTGAGAGGGGACTCGGCGAGTTGGTGTTTAGACTTGCCGAGTATGGTCGCGGATTAGTATCCGGGTTCACAGCCGGACTCGGCGAGTTCATAAGTGGACTCGGCGAGTCCATGCTGTTTAATGAAACCCTAATTTCCTGGGTTTGGGACCTATTTAAAGGCCCTTAGGGCCGTCATTTGCGACTACCAAACCCCAGAGAGAAACCCTAAGAGATCTAGAGCGTTTATGAGGAAGGAGAGGCCATTCTTGATCTTTTGATTGGTGTATTTGCAAGAAAGTGGTGACCAAGGCAAGAGGAGGCTGAAGGAGGTGCGATTTTGGTGACTTCAGAGTTCATAGAGTTCATATTGAGGTATTTATTCGGACCTTCTTCAGTTTTGGTGTTGATTCTTAGAGTTAGGGTTTTCTAACCCCTTTAGAGGATGGATAAGTGGAGCAATTGGTCCCTTCTCGAGTCTATGCTTTGGATCTAGACCCAAAGAGTTCCAGAGACCTTAACCATTGGAGCTTTATGAGTTATTTTGGGATCCATGAGCTTAGGATGTCATTTTTGGGGCTAAATCACCAAGTTAGACCATTTAGATGTTATATGAGTGTCAAGGTCTGAACTTTACATGATTATCATGCTTGGGAAGGTTAGATCTATGGAATAAAGGAACAGATCTGACCTCAGGAGGTCTACGGAGTTTGTGCATGGCATGAACTCACCGAGTCCGAAGATCAGACTCAGCAAGTAGGGTGAGGGTTTCCTGTAAATCACTCAGTGAGTAGACTTGATGAGTTGGGGAAATAACTCGGTGAGTCATGGAGAGTTAGGGGACTGAAGTTCAAGGCGGAACTCGCCGAGTTGTTCTTGAGACTCGGCGAGTTGAGTCAGGGTGGCCCCACAATTCATCTCAGGTGTGACATGTCGAGTAATGGGAGGGACTCAACGTGCCAAAAGGGACTAAGAGAGTCAGTAGACACGTGTAGACTCACCGAGTCGCCCAAGTGCACTCGACGAGTCGGTTCAAAGTTTGACCGTTGACTTTTGTTGACTTTTAGGGTTTGGTCAACAATGTAGCCTCTGAGCTGATAGAGGGATAAAATGGTCTTTCACCTAGAGAGGGTTGAGTCTAGTCTTGAGAGTTATATTTATGAGAATATTTACTTTGTGTGATTAGGCGAAGGCTAGATCATATTTCTACCAAGTCAGAGATATACCGAGACATCTGAGGTGAGTCTTTTCACTATACATTACCTAGTGTGGTAACAGAGTTATGTGACAGAGTATTCTAGAGTTATATGCCAGTGTATTTGTACGATATTATGTGTTGTGATTTATTGTGATATGTGATATGCATGATTCAGAGTTTATAGAGTTAGGATCAGTGGGTCCACAGAGTTACAGCCTTGAGTGGCTGATATGTGTCTATGCGGTATTTTGGGGAACTCACTAAGCATTTATGCTTACAGTGTTATGTGTGGTGTTTCAGGTACCAGTGATGATCGCGGGAAGGCGCCGACATGACTCGTACACACGCACACTGGAGTTCATATGTTTTGATCTTGGGGGTTTTGTATTGAGATAGTGATGATACAATATTTTAAAATGTGGATGTAAATGAAAATACATGGGTTTTAAAATGTGAAAAATTGTTTGAATTTTTACGGTGTTACATCTATAGACAAAGGTTCTGCTTCATACCTCCAATAAGCTGAAAATGAGCTCCAAATTCTGGATCTCCTTGTTTCCCCTTGGCCTCACAAGCTCCTTTCCTCTTCTCAAGCTTCACAATCCACCAAAAAGCACCAAAATGGCTTTAGAACACACAAAAATGGCTTGGGTTTCGATAAGATGTCTTTTGGGAGCATATGGGACGATGGAGGCTGAGATAAGGTGTTTAAATATGGTGCAAACCCTTAATTTAGGGTTTTACCCAAACAACACCTACTCGCCGAGTCACTCTTCCGACTCATCGAGTAGGTCACTTAAATTGTCTGCGGATCTCGACTCTACTCGACGAGTTGGGCCTCCAACTCGTCGAGTCCCAGAGAAAAACACAAGAAATGATTGAATAATAGGAATACCATGTATCAGGTGTTACACCTGCATCTCGGGTGGCGCCAACCGGTATGGCGCCTTGGCGATAGGAGCCACACCCGGTACCAGGTCGATCCGGAACTCGGCCTACCTCTCCAGAGGTATCTCTGGCAACTCCTCCAGGAACACGTCGGCAAACTCCCTAACCACTGGAACCTCTGAAACTGAAATCTGATCCCTGACTCGCGTGTCCACCACATACGCTAAATAACCCGCACACCTGTGTTGAATACACCGTCGAGCCCTGGCAGCTGAATAAAACCCTAATCCCAATCTGGTGCCTTCACCATATACAACCAGTTATTCCCCAATTGGGGTTCGATCTACCACTCGCTGGCCCTCACAGTCAATCATAGCACTGAACTGACTGAGCCAATCTATGCCTACAATCACACACACCTCCCCCATGGGGATCACAATCAAATCTATTGGAAAGGACACCCCGAAAATCTCCAACTCACACCCTCGGTAGACCGAAGAACCAGAAACCCCATGTTCATTGGCGATATAGACTCGTAACGGACACTCTAACTCGCCTACCGGCACATTGAACTCCCTACTAAATGACTGAGATACGAAGGGCCGACTCCCCCCCCCCAAGTCACATAAAACCAAAGCAGGCAAAGAGTTCACAAAAAACGTACCTAATCATAGGTACAACAAATAAGCATAATACAATTATAATAAATGAAATAAAGGAGAGAAACATACCAGCAACCACATCTGGTGCTGCCCTGACCTCCTCTGCGGTCAGCTGGAAGGCACGCCCTTGAGCCTTAGGAAGCTCTGTCTTGACTGGCCTCCCATCCGGTATCCTTAATGTAGTCGGCGCTGGAGCTTGCGCGGGCCTGGCTGCGAGCTGTGGACAGTTGGTCTTCACGTGACCAACCTGATGACAGTGATAACATATCCTCATATCCGATGCAGGGGCTGTCTGGCGACAATCCATAGCATAGTGCCCCTTCTTTCCACACTTGTGGCACCCACTACCCGTCCGACAAACTCCGGAATGACTCTTGCGGCACATTCCACAAGTGCGGCTCTGCTGACCCCCGGTCCTAGAATCAGCGGTCTTAGACCGCTTAGGCGCCAGCTATGACTGCATCGGGGCCTTCCACTGCCCCCTCATCTGCAGCTCAATATCCAACTCATGCCGCCTGGCGGCCTCCTGCAACTCCAAAAGAGTATCACATCGCTGGATAAACACAAACTAATGGATGTCAAGTTGCAACCACTTGAGGTTCCCGAGTGGAAGTGTGAACATATTTCCATGGATTTTATCACCAAATTGTCGAGGACTACGAGAGGAGTCGATGCAATTTGGGTGATTGTTGATCGGCTAACGAAGAGCGCTCACTTTCTTGCTATCAGTGAGAGCTTTTCTGCTGAGAGGCTGGTAGAGTTATATGTAAGAGAGGTGGTATCGCGGCATGGAGTGCCGATCTCGATTGTATCAGATCGAGACGTACGTTTCATTTCTAGGTTCTGGAAGAAGTTCCACGAGGAGTTAGGCACGAGGCTGCATTTCAGTACCGCTTACCACCCTCAGACGGACGGACAGAGTGAGCGGACGATTCAAACGCTCGAGGACATGCTTCAGGCATGTGTGTTGGACTTCGGAGGGAGTTGGGATACATATTTGCCATTGGCTGAGTTTTCCTATAACAACGATCACCATTTGAGCATTAGTATGCCTCCCTTCGAGTTGTTGTATGTGAGGAGGCGTCGGACTCCCATCTGTTGGGGAGAGGTAGGGCAGCGGGTGATGGGCAGCACTGAGATAGTGCTTCAGACGATAGAGCAGATTCAGCAGGTCAGGCAGAGGTTGTTGACATCTCAGAGTCGCCAGAAGAGTTACGCGGATAGGAGACGATCTGAGCTCGATTTTTAGGTCAGAGACTTCGTACTCCTGAAAGTGTCTCCTTCGAAAGGAGTGATTCATTTCAGAAAGAGGGGCAAGTTGGGGCCTCGGTATATTGGGCCATTCAGGGTGACTGCGAGGGTGGGCAAGGTAGCATATCGGTTGGAGCTACCTGCGGAGTTGAGTCAGATTCATGATACCTTCCACGTGTCTCAGCTGAGGAAGTGTATAGCCGACGAGTCGGCGGTGGTGCCGCTGGAGGATATTCAGGTGGATGCGAGCCTGGATTATGCTGAGAGGTCAATCGTGATCCGGGATCGGAAGATCAAGGTTCTGAGGAACAAGGAGGTGTCCCTGGTTCAGGTCCAGTGGCAACATCGTAGAGTGACCGAGCCGACTTGGGAGCCGAAGTTAGAGATGCGTAAGCAACATCCAGAGTTGTTTGTGGAGTAAGACTTCGAGGGCAAAGTCTGATTCTAGTGGGGGAGAATTGTAACATCCGAATTTCTAGGTATTATATTTTATCATTTTATTTTTGAGAAAAAGAGAGGGACTCGACAAGTTGAGTCGTAGACTCGTCGAGTAGGACCGCGACTGCTGACTGGATTAATGAAAGGACTCGACGAGTCTGAAAGGGTGGACTCGACGAGTCCGCGCTGTGGATTGAAACCCTAATTCTCGGGGTCTGTGCCCTATTTAAAGGCCTTTATGGTCTCCATTTGCGGCTACCAGTCCAGAGAGAGATACCTTATCGATTATGAGCGAATTGTGAGTGAGTTTGAGCCTTTTGATCATTTTTGGTGTGATTTTGCAAAGGAGAAAGTGTTTCCAGCAAAGGGAGGTCAAGAGGATTGCATTTCAGTGGGTTTCCAGATTGGATCTGCAACTTTGAGGTAGAAAATCGATCCTTTTTTCTGTTTAGTATGAGGTCCTTGAATTTTAGGGTTTTCTATACCCTTTATTGGCTTGATTTGATACTTATGTTGTCCCATTGAGTGATAGACTCTGGATCCAGACCTTTTGAGGTCCAGAGAGCCTTAGCCAACCTGCTTTATGTGGTTTCATGGAGGAAATGAACTTAGGTTGCCCTTTTAGTAGTTATTTCACCAAAAGAAGCTTTGGGGGTGTTGCATGTGTACCAAGATTCGACCTTTACATGATTATTATGCTTGGGAAGGTCAGATCTATGGATTAGCGAAACAGATCTGACCTCAGAAGGTCATTTGAGTATGATCATAGAGGCAACTCGCCGAGTTCATAAGTGGACTCGACGAGTCGAGTCGGGGTTGCCCCGCGATTCGTGACATGAGGAACCCGTCGAGTGGAAGGATGACTCGACGAGCCAAGAGAGGATAGAAGGACTCAGAGGACCCGCTTGGACTCGTCGAGTCGCCCGAGTGCACTCGACGAGTCGGGTCAAAGTTTGACCGTTGACTTTTGTTGACTTTTAGGGTTTAGTCAGTGTTTGGACTTATGAGCCATTAGAGGGGTAGAATGGTATTTTACCCTTCTTAGAGAACTTATAGAGAGGGGTTAGCCTAGACTTAGAAGTTGTATTAATTGGAGTAATTATTTATGTGATTAGGTGGAGGCTAGTGCAGTATTTCAGAGTTCGAGGTTTACCGAGTTACCCGAGGTGAGTCTTCTTACTATACTTTACCTAGACTGGTAATTAGAGTTATGTGACAGATTATATTGTATGCTATGTGTTATCTATGTGATTTTATGCTATATGTGATTCAGAGTTTACAGAGTTAGGACCGAATGGTCCAAAGAGTTAGGACCAGAGGGTCCACAAAGTTTTGGGACTAGAGGGTCCCACTGAGACACTTTGACCAAAGGGTCATACAGAGTTATAGCCTCGGGTGGCTAATATGTGTTTCTTGTGGTATTTTGGGGAACTCGCTAAGCATTTATGCTTATAGCATCTGGTGTTATGTGTTTCAGGTACCAGTGAGGATCGCGGGAAGGCGCAGGCATGATCAGTACACACATGAGGAGTTTTTATACATTATTTTCTTGGGATGTCTTATATGGATTGATATGTGAAACGATGAGATTTTATAATGTTTATGAATGAAATATGTTTTTAAATTGTGAAAAATTGTTTGAAAAATTACGGTGTTACAGTCAGTCTTGAGCATGCTCAGATAACGGGTCATCTGAGCCTGCTCAGAAGCAAACTCTGGGCAGAACATCGCCCTCTCTATGAACATGCGGGTGATCTCTGTCACCAACTCCCCCTCCTGTCTCAAACTCAAAAACTCTTGTGACAAACGTTCCCGATCGACCCGCATAATGTATCGGGTGTGTAACATATCCCTGAACTGATCCCAAGTAACCACAACTCTCTAATCATCAGTGTACAACCCAGTTGCCAATCTCCGCCAGTCCTTGGCCCCGGACCTTAGCAGGTTCAGAGCACACCTGACCTTCTGGTCAGTAGGACACGAGCAGGTAAAGAAACACCCCTCCACATCTGAAATCCACCTCATAGCCTTGATAGGGTCCTGTGTCACATCAAAAGTAGGGGGCTTCGTGTTATCGAAGTCCCTGTACTGGAAGCCCCGAGTGGTTCCTCCTCCTCCCCCTGCCGCTGTTACAGCCGATGCAGCTCCAGCGGCAGCCGTCTCTGCAAGGGCTATGTATCGTTCATCGAAGTACTCGACCATGGCGATCTTAATAGACCCAAACATCTCCGCCAGTTGTGCCCGGAACACAACAGCAACCTCATCATGCAGGATCTCTCGAATCCTGAAATCCAACTCCTCTGTACCCATCTACACCACGGGCTCAGGTGCTGTTGGCCCCTCCTGGCCTCCGTCTCCTGATCTTGATCCTAAACCGGATGGATCAAAAGGGTTGAAGGAGCCATGAGTGGCGGTATAGATAGGACAGTTATTGTTAGACGAGATATCCTTCGAAGGTCGCGTGAGGCGAATGCAAGATTGCTTGTTGGCTCAACAACTGGGCAGGAATCCGATATTTCAGATAGTGGCAGACAAGATAGGGTTCCAGGGAAGTCATGGTTGTTATGCAAAGCAGCTAGATGGCAGTATGGTATTCCGAGTAGCGGCAGTGATTTGGGATCCTTATGTGGAGTAGTCGTTGACTGGTAGATGCTAAGCCACTTGCAGTGGGATTAAATAATCTCAGAGTAATCAATTTGACTCTGCTACGCAGCTCTCGTCTGAGTTTAACCATTGTAGAGATGGATCCTCTACTCGAAGGATTATTTGGACTATCTGTTAGGACGGTCGTTCGACATCTAGATATGGTAAGTGAATTCATTCGGTTGGTAACACCGATATAATCAGGACCGAAAGTGGTTGTTCGATCAGTTATTCGATAAGGAATTGGCGTGGTAATGGTTGAACGGGGGGCAGTCTGTCAAGGTGTCAGACCAATGTAGATTTCAGGTATCGGAAGGGTAGATGTGGTCCTCTGTAAAGGATTAAGGATTCGTTCTCTTTGGGTTTGGAGATTTCAGTTAGGATTGGTTTCGCTTGCCTTGGGAAGGCTGTGGTATTCACGACATTGTGGTTGTGTTGCTCAGGTTGCCTAGTATGCCGGGGATGGTAGTGAATGATTTCAAGGACGAAATCTAATTTAAGTAGGGGAGAGTTATAACACCCTATTCTCAATCGATTCCTAATTCGAGGTTGCGGCCCGAAGAGCGGTCATCATGAGGATTAGGGGCTTTAAAAAGGTAAGATTTAGACCCATTTGGATGTGGGTAATGTAGATATGTGACCCAATAGTTCGATTTGCACTTTGGAGGGTTTCCACGGATTCTTTATATGTTTATATGTATGGCTTATGTGATTATGTGGGGTATATTATGGGGAACTCAGTAAGCCTCATGCTTACAATTTTTTGTATGGTTTCAAGTATCATTGGTTTGGAAAGGAAGGGTCCCGGCTTGATCGCAACGTACACACCCGTGTTTTCCGCATTATGTGATTTTGGGATGTAACTTTGATAAATGTTTTAATTAAGTAATGTTTTTAAATGGTTTGATTAAGTAACATTTGTGTTTGACTATAATGAAAAATGAAAATTTTACCCTGGATTTTTGGGTCGTTACATCGTGGCAAGCAGGTCACCACGTCGTGGAAACTGTACATGGATAACTTAATGAGTTAAACTCTTAACTCCAAACCCCAAGATCCCTAAGGCTCATATCTAAAGCTCTATGTTGGGGTGCAAAGTTCTTCATTCATGACTTTGTAAATGTTTGACTTTTGTAAAACCCACTTGCATGTGGTGCTTTAGCCTTTAGACCCATTTGTTAGTGAGAGTGAGAGAGAGAGACATGTAAACACCTCTATATAATGTGGGTTTGTCCACTTGTAGAGGTGTGCTTGAGAGATGTAGAAGTGAGTGTGTAAGTGTGTGTTAATTATGTAGTCTAGATCAAGATCTTTTTTGTAACACCATACACATTCAATATATCTCTTAAACACCCAAATCACCATGTTCAATTATGCAAGCTTTAATTCCGCATGCCAAACCATGTTCTTTGTCACTACAATTGGTATCAGAGCGGGTCTTCAAGATCAATGTGATATTTGAAGAACGATTCTCGGTTTGGCAAATTTTGTCGCAATTTGATCAATTTTGGTGAGTCTCTCTCTATGATCTCTCGTAATATTTGAATCGTGCGTTGCGTTCTTGATTTGTGATCGTTTGATTCGTTGGATCAAAATTTTCTTGAAAAACCCCATTGATGATCCAATTAATTTTTGTCTAGATCAAAACCAAAACTAAAGTCAGATTTTTTTTAATTCCGAGTACTATTCATTCATTCGGCTATTTTGCAAATGCTTTTGTTTGATTAATTTCGAAGCCCAGCCCAACTTCAATCTTTTTGTTAATTGTTGTCAAGCCCAAATCAAAAGAGTTATTACTGTTCATGAAACCTTGAGCCCAAATAAGTCAGTTTTGTGATCTGATTTCGTTGCTTGAGCCCAAGGTGGATTAAACTCAGTGGATGATAAATCATGTTGTTTCGTCGGAGCCTAACAAAGATGTATGTTTAAAAGTTTTCTTTTATCACGATTGTTCTTGTGTTCTAGTTTTCGTTTCTCGTTTCGTTTAATCAATCAATATTATTTGATAATCTGAGGTTATCAATCGATTTCATATGATTTGTGATACGATGATATCGATCGTATTAGAGCTATATTTGAGAAATCGAAAATTGGAATTTTGATTTGGATGAATATGTTCAAGAACAACTTAAAAATGATGAAGAACAGTGAAGGGATTCCGTTTTGATCTGAAATTTGGCATTAGAGACATCAATTTCATGTTTATTTGCATTTGATTTCGAAAAGTCAAAGTGAAGAAAAGTCAAACTTTGCTTGAAATTGATGAATCAGTGGATTGTATGCTGAAATCAATAGTTACAAGTTGTTTTGGAGTTGAAAGATTCAATATCTAGCCTGATTTGAGTCTAATTTCGGATTTGTTGTTGTCGATTGATGATTTGGAGTTGCGAATCGATAGTTAGGAACGAACTAGGAAAGATCGACTTGGTAAGAAATTATGTTTTGATGTGTCGATGTCTAAATTGGAGTTCGTTGTGGGATTTATGGAGTCGACTTTCGCATCAATGGATGATAGTTCGCATTTATGAGATTGATTTTGAGGAAACGAAGTTCTTGATTTTGGATGTTGATAATCGGGTTTGAGATGATATTGATTCGTGATGTCAACGTGATTTTTGATCGACTGAGAAGACTAGATTTCGAAAGATAGATAT
The DNA here is from genome assembly GCF_002870075.4 of Lactuca sativa. Taxonomy (NCBI): domain Eukaryota; kingdom Viridiplantae; phylum Streptophyta; class Magnoliopsida; order Asterales; family Asteraceae; genus Lactuca; species Lactuca sativa. The sequence goes on from NC_056623.2 coordinate 232,639,873, forward strand.
CTGGGTTCTTGAACGAATAATATGAACGGTACTTGCTTTGGGTTTGGGATCAACTGTAAGGATCTAAGAATTGTAAGAGATGGAGACTTGTTAAAATCGAAGACTGGATATTGTATGTTGATCACTACTTGATTGGGAACGAATAGATAAGAGTTTTGATTATTGATTTCAAAATATTGGAGTTTGTGTTCGTTAATTTGGAATCGATCGTGAGTCAGGTGTTCAATTTCATGAAAAACGAAGGATTTTGATCATTGATTTACGAAGGGTTCAAGTATGGTTGGTGATGTAAAATTGATGCTTAAAAACGAAGCCCTGTTGGTCGATAAAAACGAAGCCTTGGTTTTTTTTGTCAATGATTTGGGAAGAACTGGAACTGAGTTAAACATACGAAGGGTATTACTGTTCATTACTGTTCATAATAGACTCTGCGTATGCTTCGTAAGTTTTGACAAATAAAGCTTCATATGAATTGAAAGAAAATGAAAAGTTTCGAATCTGGCCCCTGAACCTTTGAATTTTTGACACTTCAAAAATTAAAGCAAGTTTCGTATGTTTGACACTTTTCACCCAACTTCGAAAATTGTTTGAGGCTTCGTATGTTTGGAATTAGTCTTTGTATGTTTGAGCAAAAAGAGAATTTATGAAGATGGTCCCTGAGACTTCGAATTTTTGGCAGTTTGCACTCAAATTCGAAAAAGGACTATTTTTTGCTGAAAATTGAAGATTGTGCATTTCAGGCCCCTGCAGTTTGTGCAAATTGACGCTTTCTACCCAGCTTTGGAAAAGGGGGAGAGTTTTGCATATTTGGTTGTTTTGGGCGCAACGGGTCACTGCAGAATTTTGAAATTGCAATTTCTACCCATTTTTGAGAAATTTTGTCAAAGGCGATCCGTGAACGACAATAAAATTTGAATATTTTTTTGGGTTTTCCGGATTGAAGCACAAAGTTTATGCCACATGTTAAGGGGGAGTTTTGACACGAAAAATTCCGAATAGAGCACGTTCTTTTTCCTTTGGATTTTTATAATCAAATTTCGATTATAAAAAGGGGGAGAAGTTTTATATGGAAATTCGAACTTGAATTTTTCATATTACGCGGATTTGAAGACCGAAGTGATCTTGAAGTTTTGAAGCCAACGAGATGATGCAATTGGATGTTCGGAAGTGATGTATTCAAAATGGGTTTGGTTTTATTGAAGATTTTTGGGGTGTGTTTTTATGCGCAACTTTTGGGTGATTATTTGGAGTTTGGAATACTCTTAATCATTCGTTGCTGCTCGGTTTGTAAGGTCTCACATCCTAGAGCCCAAATTGAAGAGTCATGGAAGCTTTGAAGATTGAAGTTCGTTTCGACATGTGTCACCTTTGAGGCTCGAACCGCGTAGTGCTTGATTTTGGAAGATTTGAAGTGGGTCATTCATTCCTAACTTTGAGGGGGAGAATGTTGGGGTGCAAAGTTCTTCATTCATGACTTTGTAAATGTTTGACTTTTATAAAACCCACTTGCATGTGGTGCTTTAGCCTTTAGACCCATTTGTTAGTGAGAGTGAGAGAGAGACATGTAAATACCTCTATATAATGTGGGTTTGTCCACTTGTAGAGGTGTGCTTGAGAGATGTAGAAGTGAGTGTGTAAGTGTGTGTTAATTATGTAGTCTAGATCAAGATCTCTTTTGTAACACCATATACATTCAATATATCTCTTAAACACCCAAATCACCATGTTCAATTGTGCAAGCTTTAATTCCGCATGCCAAACCATGTTCTTTGTCACTACACTCTACAAGGTATTGATGGATAAAGTTTCCAACTTTACCCATTAAGATACCTCAATAATTCAAGACCTCAACTCCAAAGTTCTTAATGATAACACCAAAGGCATAAACACCAAAATGATTCATGCAATACTACTTTTCAACCGATACCATGGTCTAGAAGCCAAAATAGACACTCAAAGGCTCCAGAGTACACCCAAACTCCAAGGACAAGAAGATTGGGACTACTAAAGCTCATAAAGGCCCTAAAACAAGATTTAGAGAAACAAAGAGCACGTTTGAGACTTTATACCTACACAAGGTCTGAAATAAGATGAAGATGCTGGATCTAAACTGGGTGAAATAAATATTTTGTCATGTGAGCTTTGTCCAATACTAAATTCTTGATGTTGCCGAATTTTGGTATCTAGATTAGGTCCATGAAACGTAAAGTTTCGTCTTCCTTGTACTTGAGTTGTTTCTCCATTCCTTGTGAGCATTCACCCGGCTTATTTTCTTCCTTAAGTGGCTCCACTTGAGCTTCTCAAATTTGGGCAAGGAGGTTTGATTAAATGGTTAAAGTGAGTGCTTTTACTCAAGAATCACTTTCCAAGCTTCAAATCTCTCATACACAAGCTAGGGTTTTGATCTAAGGTTGAGAGGGAATGGAGGTTGGTCATAAGAAGGTCCAAGAGGGTTTATGTTGCTTAAATAGTGGTCACACCTAAAGGAATTAGGGTTTAGAGAAAACATGAGTACGTCCCACGTACGTATATGTACGCTCAGCGTACTTGAGTCTTGACCCACCAAAGCTTTGCTCACTTACTGTGACATCCCGATATTTCGATTCTATGTAATGACTTAAAAAGCCAAGTATTGTAACCACTTTTGAAAATAATGAAATTAACTTTGAAAAATAAAAATGCAAAAAAGTCTCTATTTGGTTACCTACTATGTTAGATATCATTAAACCGTGATTGTACATAAAAAGAACGTCCAAATCTGACTTCGTATGAGGAAGTTCTGATTTTTCCAAGTTCGGTATAGCGACAGACAGCTAAAAACTCGAAACAGAGATCGTGCGACTTTTGGCCGGAATGACCTAAATGAGAATCGAAGGTCTCGACAATGGTTTTTCAACGGTAAAAAGTCTGGCAAAAACAGACATCGGATAAAGAAGTTATGGATTTCTAACGAACTTTTCTTACCCCGACCTTTTAATAAATAACTAATAAAAATAATTTCAAAATTTGCCGACGGAGTCTAAACGAAAGTTGTAGATCGTAGTCTCACCTACGCGTGGATATAAAGATTGTCGAAAATGGAGTTCGTATGAAGAAGATATGAATTTTTGAAGTTTACTAAATAATAAAAATATAAATTTAAATCAAATTTCGGTATTATCCGAAGGGGGAGTCACCGGGCCAATCCGAGTTACGCCCAGCGTACTCGAGGACTAGGCCTCGGATCGTCCACGCCGCCCTCTATGTAAGGCTATGCCCCATCCCATCCGAGCTCCGAGGCAGTCGAGGATGCGGCCACACATGACGCACGCGTACGCCCAGTGTACCGAGGCGGTTCCCAACCCCTATAAAAGGAATGCGAGGGTTCCGGGGAAAATGCTCATTTCCTCTCATCTTTCTTGCGTTTTTGCCTCGTTTTCCGTGCACGTGATATCCCGAAGCCCCGGTTTCCATACTCAATCCCCGAAGGTCGTTTGTGCTCCCGAGATTCCCGAGAATCCCAAGAAAATCCGCTTTCTCGAGTCAAAGTTCTGCTCGGTTTTCATCTCGCCTTCTTCGATCTTTCAAGTAAGTTCATACCCATATAAACTACACTTTTAAATGTTTGATAAATGCTTTTTATACAATATTAAGGGGGGGATGCAAGTAAAACACGCGGTTACTATCGTGTATAACTTAACGATTCACTATATAAACTTTTTATCTAAGTAATCATATGTGATTCATAAACTACTACATGAGTATTCTCGTATGAAATATATATTTTCAATAACACCTTGTCTTGTGGAAATAAAACGTGTTTATATATATATATATATATATATATATATATATATATATATATATACAAATCAAATGCTCCATTTATATATATATATATATATATATATATATATATATATATATATATATATATACAAATCAAATGCTCCATTTTTACGTTAGCTATATGTGATCAGTCAAGTCACTTTACGTGTTATACTTTACATAATGAGTGAGCATTATACTAGGGTTTACTATACAAACGAAACACACACTTTGAAAAACTATAATAGGTATAGCTTACGAGAAAATCAGGAACATTTACACACTAGAAACACTATATCAAAGAGATATTTTCTTACACAAGAATAAATGGACATTTTTCATACGTAAATCTGTTTTATACTAAGTTTTGTGAGACATTTCACGTACTTTCGAGTATGCATTTTAAGTCTTGTATTATATACCATAATCCCTTGTAGGGGGAGCGTGATACTTTTGTATAGATCTATACGGGATTGACAATCCCGCACCTAAGTTGTTAGCTACAACTAGGCCGACAGGCCTAGGGTGACAAACGTCATAACTTTCCAACGCTTGAAGAACGTTGATATAGGTATCCTGGTCAAATAGTATGGTTATAAGACTCACATGGAGTATTAAAAACACATTGATTTACGGGGTTTTTCAAATGCCTTAACGATTTACACATAAAACTACTGTTTTAGGCATGAATAGCACTATTGCAATTACAGTTTTGGAATAATCAAACTACCATCTACTATAGTAGAAAATATGGGATTTTCTTGGAACATTTAACATGAACAAACCATTTTCATTCTTTTTCATATAAACATTGTCACTAAATACTTATGAACTCACCAGCTTAAATGCTGACCTACTCTTTCAAAACCACTTGTATTTCTCAGGGATTCAGTAATACAGGTAAACTGGGACTTTTGAAGAAGGGACGTTGTGGCGTTAGTTTAATTTCATTTTAAGCATCATATTGTAATTTTCTTTTGAAACAAGTACCTTTAAACAATGTAAACTTTTAAATTATATATGTGATGGTTGTATTGCTTTCTTTACTATGTATTCAATTGTTTCGATACTACATGAAGTCATCCGCCCTCGAACGATTCCGCCGTTCTGGTTTGGGGGTGTGACACTTACGCCCGACATACGCTTTGTACGCCCAACGTAAGGGCCATATATGCAAACTTTAAAGCATAAAGGACTGAAAAGTAAAATTACCTGATAACAGGTGTTACAAGTTTGTTCCGATGACATAGAAAGAGACTTCATTTGGAACTTCAAATTTTATACCTTTTTTTTTTCAAAAATATACCTTTTCAACCATTATAAATACCAACAACAATCTATTTTTATAACACACAACAACCGTTATTTTTTTCACTCAAACACTCTCCTTATTTTGTGGAAAATATAGCTTCTTGCAATTTCCCACTAACCCAAAAACTCCAAAAAAGAAACAAGAAAAATACCCATAACACAATCACTTCAAACCATTTATCACCTACCTTCTTCCAACATCAAATTGATCGCCCTATTTATTCACCTCATAGTTACCATTATCTCGATGCATACTATACTTTATATACTATTCAATCACAACCCCAATTCTAATCTCAATCTCAATCTCAACCCCAATTCTAATTTCAATCTCAAGTGTAATCCCAACGAGAAAAAGAATTCAACCCATTTGTCAATCAACCCGACTCTCAATTCCAATCTCAAACCCAAAACCAAATCCAAACTCACTCTCAACCCAAAACCGAAGCATGAAGAGATCCAACCTCAACCAGAACTCAAGAAAAAAAGAAACACACTTTATTAGGATTTGACAAGGGATTGGCTCATGCGTGCATGGGTAGATGTTTTAGAAGGTTAGTCGGGAACAACCAATATACACCAACTTGATTATTTTTTTATATAAATTAATTTTAGTTTATCAAAAGTTAGGAAAAACCAAGGTTCTAAATACCGTAAGGCGTGACTTGGCGGCAATGTCAAGCCTCAAGCTTTTCCGAGTCTTGGCGAGTCACGACGTTTGTAAGACGTGAGTTAAGGCGGCAATTTTCTATATAATTAATATTTTTATTTGTATTTTCAACTATTATTTATTTTTATACACATATATGGGTTAAGACGGCATTTTGGTAAAGCTTGGCAGCAAGTGCAAGCCTTGAAGTCGTGGCGTGCCATGCGTAGAACCTTGGGAAAAACCCATATGCGCCAACTTGGTTATTTTTTATATAAATTAATTTTAGTTTAAAAATAGAATTGCAAAATTGGCAAGAAAAACACCCCCTCTAAATGTCAAAATCTTTCAAACCGTAAACCCTAAAACTGATTCCTCCCTTCAACCCAAGAAAACCATCGCAGGGCATAATTTCAAACGCAATAAGCTTCAAATTCAAGAACAAAGTTCGGGTTTTCTGTATAACTAAAAGGATCATCAAGGTCAGGCAGTCAAGAAATCGATCACGGATAAACAGGAGTTCGAAACTGCAGCGTCGAGGTTAGCCAAATTTTCCCTTTTCGTGATAAACCATCGAGATTTTCATGTACAACTAAAGAGCATCAATGTTAGCCAATTTGTTTCTAATTAAAACCTTAAAAAATCTCGAAATTGGTTCTATACAACCACAGAGCATCAGTTCTATACAGCTACATAGCTCGAATTTGGGGCGCAATATTTTTCCGATAAACAATCTCGAAAAATCTGTACATTTAAACCAAAGTTCCAGTTTCAATAATTTGCTACTTACAAAAATCTGTACAGATACATTAATTCTACACTTCCTCTATTCTGTATCAGATTTTTTTAAGTGCATTTGCAATTATATATGTTGTGTATCTTGATACGATTTTAAAGTGAGTGTACAACTTAATACACAATTGACTATGTGGGAACAAATAAGGCCTATTAATCATTCATTTTTGTGTTAGTAACAGATACTTCCTAAGGGAAAGAGATGACTTGGTGTCCTCATTGTGCAAAAAACAGTGAGACACATCGTGATTATACCACAGGAAGCGTGTAAGTCTTTTTGACACATATTTCTCTTCACTTTCTTTCCATAACTTACACTACAAGGTTTATGCTATAAATCGCCATTTTCATTTCACTCAATGCCCTCATTCTGTTGTTTTACTTTCAGATGTTGTGTTGATTGTGGGAAAGTAGTATCTCAAGATCTATACACAGAAGATGTCACTTTTGTTAAAGATGCAGGAGGAGGGGTAAGTTTTGTGACCTAATTTACAGAAACTTTATACAATTTAACAATTTTAGTATCATGACAATGACTTTTATATATAATTTCAGGCTCATCTTGCAGGAAACCTTGTCAAAATGGGAAGTGCTTGTTCAGAGTCACACAGAAGAACCTTGGAGAAAGGTAAACTACACTATGATTCTATATTGTGTCATAATCCATCCATATTCCATAACAAATTGCAACAATTTTTTTCATTTATTTCAGGGAATGTGATAATATATGAGCTGATAGACAAATATGGGATTAGCAATGTCACACATGCCACCAAATATTATGAGGTTTTTGCTTCAAATTTCAATATATTTCTCACTTGAATCTTTGATATAGATTATTTTTGAGAATTGTGACTTTTGATTACTTTATAAATTGTAGATAGCTGTTGAACGTGGTTTTACAAGAGGGCGTAGAACAAATCAAGTTGCAGCTGCTTGCCTTTATGTTGCCTGTAGGTCAGTGGTTTTTACTTTTTACTTTTTATAATCTTTAAAGCCTAGTTTTTTTTACAAAATGTTAAAATTGCAATGGTTGTTATTATGTTTGATAATAAACAGGGAAAAAGAGAAACCATTTCTGCTTATTGAATTTTCCAGTGAATTGGGTGTTAGTGTGTAAGAGATCATATCATCTTCCTTTCAACTATTTAACATCTGTTAAATCTTATTTCAAATTAATCTGAAGTTGTTGTAAATTATAATTTATCATTTCTTTTTTTTAGGTATGAATTGGGAACTGTTTATTTACTACTTTGCAAGCTATTAAGCCTCCAAGATCATCCTTTTGTTCAAAAACCAGTTGACCCTAGTCTTTTTATGCATAGATACACAAGTGGTAAGACTTAATTCTCATATATTTATCTCAAAAAAATTCCAAAACTTTTATGTTCATGTTTGTAAATTGTAATTATATTATAGGACTAATTAAAGGAGATGGAAGTAAGCAAGTTTTGAACACTGCATTACACCTTGCAGTTAGCATGAAAAGAGACTGGATTCAGGTTTGTTTGTTTATTCTTTTTACCTTTTCTAAAACTTTATTGAATACTATTATTATTTTTATATTTTGTATATTATTATACAGACAGGGAGAAAACCTAGTGGGATATGTGCAGCAGCTATATACGTGTCTTCTGTGTTACATGGCCATAATTTTTCAAGAGCAGATGTTGTACGTATGACTTATATCCAAAACTATGTCAATAGTAAACTTGCATATACAATTAATTACTTTTTTATTTTTTGAGTAAATTACACGAATGGTCCCTATGGTTTTGGGTAATTTGTACGTTTGGTCCCTAACTTATTTTTTTTAACTCGGAAGATCCCTACAGTTTGTTTTTGTTGCGCGTTTGGTCCTTGTCTTACCTAAAAGGTCTATTTTGCCCTTGATTTTTTAAACAAAGTGGGGTATGTAAGGTAAGGAAAGGTGAGTTGGAAGTGGGGTTGGGGTTGGGGTGTGTTTATTTAAATAAAATTAAAAAATCAAGGGAAAAATAGTCTTTTTAGGTAAGACACGGACCAAACGCGCAATAAAAACAAACTGTAGGGACCTTCCGAGTTAAAAAATAGTCATTTCTTTATATACTTGTATTATTTTTCAGGTTAAAACTGTACATATATGTGAAGCAACATTGCAAAAGAGATTGATTGAGTTTGAAAATACAGAAGCTGGGAGTTTATCTGTGAGTTTTCTTGTATCTTCATAATTTGTCATCTTGTAATTTTTTAACTTTTTTTTTTTTTTTTAAAGATTGATGAGTTTACTAATAAAGCAAAGGAGTATGAGAAGGAAATGCAATCATGCAAACAGAGTTCTAATGAGTTAAAGATGCCTGAATTGAATGAAGTTGTTTGTCAACATAAAAGCAATGCAGTTCAATCAGGTTTTGGGCTTTGTAAAGATTGTTATTTGGAGTTTTGTGGTGGACTTTATGGTTCAGAGCCTCCAGCTTTTCAAAGGGCAGAATTGGAAAGATTAGCAAATCAATCTGTGGATGAAAATGATAAAGGCTCTTTAACAGAGCCCCAATGTGCTTGTGAGTTAGTTGTATTTCTGTTTCTTCTTTTTGTTTTCATTTCTGTTTTTGATGATGAGGATGAGGATGAGGATGAGGAGGGCGTTTATGTCTTTTTACACAGACGAGAAAGTTTTTAAATTTCCTTGCTGATGTGTTTCTTTGAGTTAATGATATCAGCTCCCAGCCTTGGAAAAGTGGAGAATGTTGGAGACACTCAAGAGACTTCTGAAAGCCAAAAAGACGATCCTGCCCCTGCTGCTTCTGTTGATGAAACAGATACCCTTTCTGATATTGATGATTCTGAGGTGGCTTGGCTTTTTAAGATTTTTAACATTCAGTATCCTCAATCTAAACCATTTTTTATTTCTTATTTTTACCTGATTTTACATGAAATTTTGCAAGTGTGGTCCATATTTTGAAATTTGAAATCTTCTGAAATTTGTCCTTAAGTTCCATTTCTGTTGTGGATATAGTCCTTGACCTTTGTAAAAAGACTATGTTGCCCTTGTCTAATATCCTTTATATTTTTTATTCACCCCACCAAAAATTATGATTGTGTAATAAAAAAAGGGTTTTATGAAGAAAAGTCCTATTATTTTGGGAAATTTTTTTATGAAGTCCTAAAATTTTTTTGAACAGAAAAGTCCTGATTATTAAACATTTTGCATAAATGAACTAAAAAGTCCTTATTTTTATTTTTATTTTTTTAACAGGAAATGACAGATTATGTGATTTTCCAAAATAATGGGACTTTTCTGTTCAAATTTCTTTTTTAGGACATTATCAAAATTTTGGGTTTTATGCAGAAAAGTCCCATTATTTTGGGAATATTCTCGATAAGGTCCTAAAAAAAATTTTGAACAGAAAAGTCTCATTATTTTGGGAAAATCACATAATCTGTCATTTCCTTTTAAAACTAAAAAAAAGGACTTTTTCGTTTAGGGAAATTGTCAGAAAAATCCCAATATTTTCGGAAAAGTTTCACTCTAGTCCTAATTTTTTTTTGAACATAAAAGTCCCGATTATTTCATTTTTCTGCATATTGTGTAATAAAAAAAGTTAAAAAAGTCATTTTACCTGGAAGAAACCGGAAATATTTAAAAAAAAACGGACCATACTTGCGATTTTGTGTAAAGCACAGGGACTAATCTTGTAATTTAACCATTTTTGTATGGTGTAGGTGAGCTGCTACCTTAACAATGAGGAAGAAAGCCGGTTTAAGAAGATAATATGGGAACAGATGAACAAAGAGTACATGCAGGTGAAATTCAAAATCAAAACCAATTAATTAAATAATCATATTAAAAATTAAAAAAATAATAATATTAATAATAATGCTTTTTTTTTTTTTTTTTTTTTTTTTTTTTGAAGGAGCAAGCTGCTAAAGAAGCTGCAGCTGCAGCTGCACGTAAGCTTTATACAGGAACTTCAGAGGAAATTCGGGAAGCTCAGGCACTTGCTGCTGCTGCAGCTGAAGCTGTTGCTAGCAAAAGAGAGGTAACTTTTTTTTTTTTTTTAATAAATGGTATTTTTCTAGTAATATTCATGAATTATTGTTTTATATGAAACCAGAAAGACAAAAAAAGACGAGCATTGGAAGCTAAGAATGCTAAGCCTGCCCAATCCGCTGCAGAAGCTGCTAGTCAACTTTTCACCAAGAAGGTTTGTTGTTTTTATATTGATATGTATGAGGGTAATTTTGGAAATAGCAAATAATACTTACATTTCTTTTTACGTATAAATATTGTTGCAGAAGCTAAGTTCAAAAATCAATTATGATGCAATGAACAGTCTCTTTGATGATGAGGTAATCTATTTATTGCTTCTAATTGAAAGTGGCTCATGTTAGCATTTCTCCCTATGTAAAAACTAAAATGAGTTTTTTGTGAAAGTTAGAACATGCATATCACTTAGGCTATGTTTGGCGTACTAGCTGAAAAACTAGCTGTTAGCTGATAAAAAATAACGTTTGGTAAAAATAGCTGAAATATATAAAATTACATAAAAGGACATGTAAGAGTATGTATTTCTATAATTAATTAAGGGGTGTATTTGGAAAATTTTTAAAAAGCTCCTAAAAAAAGCTGGTCTAAGTAGCTTTTCGAAAGGCTAGCTTATAAGCTATTTTTTTGGCTTACCAAACACGACAATATAAAAAAGCTCGAAAAATAAGCTAGCTTATCAGATAGCTATGGCGCGCCAAACACAGCCTTAAGTTAGGTCTTAGTGGCCGTTTGACATTCTTACCTCTTACTGGGTTAAGTCAGATTCAGACTGTTTGATATATGCATCTGTCTAGGTCTTAATGAGGACTTGACTTAATCAAATATCAACAACTATCAAAGATTGTTTTTCTTTTATTTTTTATTTTTTTTATATATAAAAAATTTTGATGTGTTGTTGCAGCCGAGTCCGAAAAAGAACCGTGTTGAGGATGATGATAATGGGAAGGGGGAAGAATTAGGAAAGGGAGATGATGGGGAGGGAGAAGAAGATAATAATGATGAATGGAACTATGAACAAGAAATGAGTGGTTATGAGTATGATTATGATGCCAATGAATATGATGAAGAGTATTGAACTATTGATGAAAACATCATATACTCGAGATATACAAGGTTTTTTTTTTTTTTTTTTTTTTTTTTTTTTTTTTTTTTTTTAAATTATATTTTTTTATAGTCAACATTAACATTGTGTAGAGGCATTTTTGAGGTGTAAATTACGACCATTTTATGGTTTTAGGCTCCGTTTGATAGTTGCTAACTGAAAAAGTGCTGACCGAGAAATGTCAGTTTGAGTAAGAAATTCTGACTGAATAAGAAATCATATTATTTGATTGTACATTTGACTGAACGTACTAACCGATGAAAAATGACAATTTTACCCTTTGTTTTATTTGCAACTTAACATTCATTTGTTCATAACAAAAAAGAAAAATATATATACAACATCCTAACATCAAACGATACAAATTCATCTTTTCTACATAAATAAAAACCGTAAGTACAAAAATAATAGTAGAAACTTCATTTAGCAACGATTTATCACCAACAATCACACGTGTATATGAAAGAAAATTGCAATTCAAAGTGCTAAATGAATGGCTTGAGCTCATCAGGTTGGCACAAAATATAATTTCCATTACCAAAACATCTAACCAGAAGTCACCTCAATTAACTTCTTTGATCCTAAAGAATCTGGTGAAACTTGTTTATTACTTCTATCAGACCTCCTTAAAGGACTTAGCCCCATCTGTTCTTCAACTTTATCTTGTTTCTTCTTGATTGGAGAAGAGCTTGGTGTTGTGTGGTTCTCAATTCGTTCATACCTACGAGCATTAGATGAAGGACTTGCTGTTGCTTGTTTCTTTGATGGTGTTTCTCTGGCCTTCTTAAACCAGATGCATCAGCTGATCCTGAGAGTGAAGCAGAAGATGCATCTTTCTTCTTTGACTTGGTATTTCCATATTCCTTTGCCATTGTGGCATCTACAGATGCACAGATCCATCAACACGATTATAAACAACAAATACAAGCAAAATCCAGTACATGAGTTGCACGAGCAAACATGAAGCTACACATCATAGTAGAAGTATAATCGGTAACCTTTCTCTATGCTTCTAACTATTAGTCTATTAAGAATCCAGTGAGTTTGTAACAAAATGGTGTGATATTCATCGATTAAAATCCCCAAGATTATATGCAGAATTATAGACAATGCACAACCTAAAAATACAGTACATCAAACATCACCAGGAACAGAAATTAGAACCCATATACATGTTCAACAGATAAATTAGAAATCAGAACCTATTCTCAATCAACTATTATGCATAAATTAGAGAAATCAAAAAAAATCCGAAATCAAAAAGGAACAGAAAAAAAAAAAAAAAACGAACAGAAAAGTCAGAAATAAAAAAAGGAACATAAATCAAATCGAAACCCATACCTGATGAAAAAAGGTAGTTGATGGAGATCGTTGATGCTTGGCTATGGAAGCGATGCAAGAAGGAGAAGAATGAGGATGGAGGAGCGCTGGAAAAGAACGGAAGAGAAAGGGTATAGACCGAAAGCGTATTTTTCTTTCTCAGTCAGCTATATTTTTTCTTTTATACGAATCAGATCTTCCCAACCCAGTCAGATGGCTAAATTTGGATTACCAAGCACATTTTACTGACCGAGTCAGCCAAAAACGTCTGACCTCACTCGGTCAGATGTTTATCAAACACGCCTTTAGTTTTTCAATTCGCATAATGTTTTTGAAAAGGATGAAATTTGTTTGGAATCGGAGGTTTTGGTGGGGGTATGAAATTGAACAACAAAAATTGAATACGTTCTTAGATTTTTACTAATTGTAATAATAAAAGCTATTTTGACGGATATTTAATTTAATAATTATAAATAAAAAGATGTTAGTTAAAAATAGAAAGGCGTTTTGTAAGTGAGATAATTTTGAAAAAATATTGTTATTGTACACAACTACAAATAGATGATTCGACAATAGAAAAACTAAGGGTGCGTTTGGTTGTGGAAAATAGTTTTTATTTTCTAAGAAAATGTTTTTAGAAAATAGAGTTTTCATTTTCAATTTTCAATGAAGGTTTTAGAAAACGCGTTTGGTTGAAACCGGGAGAGTTTTCATTTTCCATCTTAGAAATTTGGAAAACTGAAAATTTTCATTTTCTTGTAAAATTTTGAAAAACATAAAGAACCAAACACGTTTTCAAAATTTTCGTTTTTCTTGGAAAATTTTCCTAGAAAACTGGAAAATTTTCTACAACCAAACGCACCCTAATTCGTTACAAACCGGTGTAGATGGTATTACATAAGGTATTACTTGTATACAAACAAATATAAGCTTTAAGATTTTTAGTACTAGCGAAGATTAAGAACAAACCTTATGGATGTCGTTGTTTAATACATTAAGGGATAATGACTTGAGAGGGTAATGAATTCTTAATTTTGTTTACATTTAATCATTTTTTTTATTTACTTCTGAATTATTTGAAAGTGTTCACATTTTACCCTTCTGACCGGTTTACAACCGGTCATAAAAGTAAAATGTGAACAATTTCAATTCAAATAACTCAGAAGTAAATCACACACAGAAAAAAATTAAGTGACTAAATATAAACTAGTTGAAAATTTGTTATATTATCAAGTTATTATCCCTTTTTGTAATCATCCCTTACTTTATTTTGCTTTGTGTTGTGTCTGTAAGGATCACATAAGCATGTTGTAGTTCATTATTTTAATCGTAGTCAATGAGATAAACTTTTAACTAGAGTTTTTTTATTCACGTATAAATGAAACGCTAACCCACAAAAAAGACATAATTAGTAGAGTTTCACAGAGAAATAAAATACACATATACGAGCAATAACACGAGAAATAGATCGAAAATCAAAGGAACATGGTGAGAAGGTACATATAAAACCAATATACAAATAAAAAAGGTAGATACAAATAATAACTAGAAAGAAAAGTATCAACAAAACAAGTTGAAAGTAAAAATAATGAAAACTAGGCAAAATGCACAAACAATGTAAAGACAACTATCACCTAGACTACTCATGTACTATTCTACAACTTTGATCTTATGCATCCACACTCTCTAATCAAAACTTGTGTCCCCGTGAAGAGAAAAATTTCATTCAAATTAACATTGCATTATCTTTATATTCACGCTTCTTTATCATCGCACGATCTACAACGATCGTTTTCACCCTTGGAGTGAAAACCGTTGCCTATGTCCTAAGTATATGTCTAAAACCACCACAAACTTTGTTTCTTCAATTTCTATGATTAAAGTCGTTTCTATTGTATTTTTAAGTGTTGTTTCAAGTAACTTACACAATAAATGTATATCACATGATTACTACAACATCCTTACTTTTGTGACCTTCATATTCAGCTTGTGCTCAGGATAATGACTTGAAAGAGTAGCAAACTTTCAATTTTGTTCTCATAAAGGTAAATATGAATAATTTCAAATAATATAGAGGTAAATCAAGCACGAAAAAAAAAAATCAGCGAC
Organism: Lactuca sativa; assembly: GCF_002870075.4. Taxonomy (NCBI): domain Eukaryota; kingdom Viridiplantae; phylum Streptophyta; class Magnoliopsida; order Asterales; family Asteraceae; genus Lactuca; species Lactuca sativa. Next base: position 232,654,993 of record NC_056623.2, read on the forward strand.
TAAATGTAAATAAAATTGACGTTATTATCTCATATATATATTTTTTTTGAAACGGCAAATCTAACATATTCCTACTCCTAAACTACACCTTAAATCCACCTATGTCCACGACGGGACTTGAACCCTCAACCTCAAGGAAGGAGGGCAACACCGGGTACCGCTGAGCAAGAAGCCCATTGGTTATTATCTCATATATTAAAAGATATAGTTGTATCATCTTGTCTTTATTAGGAAAGGATTTGTGAGAAAATAACTTAATTCTAAAACAATTGTCTTTCTTAAAACGCGGTTTTTATATAAAATATGAATTTGATATATAATGAAAAGGATGGGAGTACATAGATTCGACCTATCAAGAGGTTGTTTATTTACGTTCACCACAAATAAGATTTCAAGAAACCCTTCCTCAAAATTCTACCCAAATCATTTCTACACCTTTTTATTAACATTTCTTTGTAATTTTCTTGTTGTTTTCCTCTAATTCTGTATAAATTTTGAATAAAAGTAGCAAGAATCTGGGTACATTCTTGAATTTGTCTCTCATCCTCTGTTTTCTCTCCAACCCTAAACAAATTCTTGATGGTGAGAGAAGAAGAGAGATTGAGACAAATATTTTCATTAATAGAAGAAAAAGGTATATGTTTTTGGTTTCATGTTCTTCTAAAGGACATCAAATCACACATGCCCTTTTTGTAAGTTCTTGTTGCTTTATTTAATTTTATATTGTAGATCTATGATTGTTTTGATACACATTTCTCTTGTTAATAATGGGGTTTGCAATGTCGTTTCTTAATTTATGATGCTAAATACTCCTTTTATTATGTGTGAAAATTTTCAGGCTTTGATGGATGAAAATCTCTGTTTTTTCAATCGAAAGATTGGGTGAGAATTGAGATCCAGGTTTTGTTTACATTTATGAAATTGATTGAGATATATTGCTTTGGTTTATGCTGAATTGATCAAAGTTAGAAGTCACCATGCATTTTATCTATATGAGATAACATGTAGTGGTTATGATCGGTTTGATACTAAACATAACAAAACCGATTATTAAAGGGTTGTATATATGTTACTCATAAGAATTAAAACATCCTAATTCCATTTCTTTCTATTTAAGCATTGTATTTTCAATTTTTTTTTCATCATGACATTGTACTTCAAAATTTCTACCGAATTTTCTCAAACATTTTTAGTCATAAATTTGTACATATTTTCTCTCATTTATCTTTTACTTCCATTTCCTAAGGGTGCCGGAATTTTCCCAAATATTTTTTAATCATTGTATCATTTATCCATACAACAAGAAAAAAAAACTTGGCCTTAATGAAGAAGACTATGGTAGTTTGCTTTGTAGTTGAATATGCTTAACATGAACAAGATTTTGGCATTCACAAAATTAGCCTAAATCCCATTAAATCGAATCGTAGGTATGCAATCTAGACCTTCAGAAGAGCTTCTTGATAAAGACCAAGGACCTAGTGACAATGGTATCAAGACAAATTTGCATAAGAACAAACATGGTGCTCTAAGCCCACCTCCCAAGATTTCAGATATCGATGCCTTTAGGGAAACAAGGTCTAAGGCAAAGCGATTCTCAACTCCACAACCTGAAAGAGTAGAAAGCAAACAAGATTATAAAGGGAAACCATTAGTTCGTAGAAGCACAATGCTTGACTTGAGGTCTCCTTTGATTTGTAATCCATCTCTCAAACGCTTCAATTCATCGAAGCTTTATGGCAAAAGAATAAGGAAAAGGGTACCCTCGTGGTCGAAGTTATTTGAATGTGTTGGAGGAAGAGTTACTTCCTTGGAGATAGATGATAGTTTTTTGGTTGATCTTTCACAACTTTTTCTAAGGTTTAGATTTGCTCATGGGGCCCATAGTCAAATTTATCGTGGAGTTTACAAGGAGGATGAGGTTGCAGTTAAAATTATTAAAGTGCGAGATGAAGATGAAAATAAAAAACTAGGAATTCGATTAGAGAATCAATTTGTTCGCGAAGTCGCTCTTTTATCTCGTCTCCACCACCAAAATGTCGTTAAGGTATATAAAGTCCAACTTTTTGAATGTTTTCATATTCGGTTTCACTTCTTTTATACGAAATATACAACTACATTTCATATTCAAAACCAAACATACAATAATTTTACTAGAAACGTGTTTGCCAATTGGAACGTAGTTGCATAATTCATATGAATTAGTAAAAGAGTGAAATGTTGTTGCATAAACCAGTAAAATAGTGAAACATTGTTGCATAAATCGGTTAAAAGGTAAAATATTGTTGCATGAATTTTAAAAAGGTGAAATATTGTTGCGTAAGTTGGTAACAACATATATATTGTTGTAGAACCTAAGTAAAAAATGAGATTATTGCATGAATCTAAGGAAAAAGTGAAACATTGTTTCATAAAAGTGTAAAAATAAGTTAAACATTATCACATATATAGATATGCAATCAAAAGGAGTCACTCATGAGATAATTGATTCTCATGAGTTACAATGTTGCATATTTTATTCCTAGCTAGAATGCAAGCCCGGTCCAAACGTATATGGGGCCCGGGGCAAAAAGAAAAAAAATGCCCCTTATAAACAAATATAATAAATATTAAAAAAATATAATTAATTCTTCACTATAAACATGTTCAATTAGCAATAACAAACAAACCAAATTGTTTATCTTTTGATCTAGTTTGAGTATATGAACCAACTTTAGGCCCTAAAATCATTTAGGTAATATTTTATATATATATATATATATATATATATATATATATATATATATATATATATATATATATATATATATATATATATATATATATATATATATATATATATATATATATATATATTACATAGCCCATAAATTTTGGGCCCCCAGAGGAGACGTGGGCCCTGGGCGGTCGCCCGGGTTGCCCTCCGTCTGGACCGACCCTGCTAGAATGAGTTTTATCTGAAAAACCACTTTGTTGTATAAATTGGGAATAAGAAAGTGAAACGTGGTTGCATGCATACATGCACGCTTGATCCTACCATACGGAACAAACCGAATTGAACAACAAATTTTATGGAACTACGAGAACATGGCAAAAACACGTGGATTTTGAAGTTTCCATGCTTTCTCATGCATTTGCTATGTTCCATAAATTAATAAGGATCAAATATTCTTGAATCTATTCTACATCAAATTTTACATTTTGCCCACCATTGAGTGGCTATTATTCAGTTCGAATCATGTTGTTTCCTTTTGGTGATGATAGTTTGTAGCCGCATGTAAAAAACCACCGGTTTTCTTTATTATCACCGAGTATCTTTCAAAGGGTTCCTTGAGGGGATACTTGCATAATCTCCAGGACAAAACCATAAAAGACAAAGAGATTCTTTCTTTCGAAAAGATTATCAAGATGGCTTTAGACATTGCTCGTGGAATGGAGTATGTTCATTCACAAGGGATTATTCATAGGGATTTGAAGCCTGAAAACATACTCCTCACACAAGATTTTCAATTGAAAATTGCCGATTTTGGGATAGGTTGTGAGGAGGGGCATTGTGAAGTGGTAGTGGATGATCCAGGAACTTATCGTTGGATGGCTCCTGAGATGATTAAAAAGAAGCCGTATAATCGAAAGGTAGATGTGTATGGATTTGGACTCATTTTATGGGAGATGGTGGCTGGGGCTCTACCTTATAAAGACATGACCCCGATTCAAGCGGCATTTGCTGTCGTGCATAAGGTATCCTTTACATTGTGGTAATTATGTTCTAAATTTACTTGAGCATAATATGTTCTTGATGTTGAAATTTGAAAACACAAAATAATTCATATTAAGGGGGAGTTTGGAGGTGCGATTTCAATCGCAGTTAAGAAAATGTCTTTGAGTTTTGGATGAAATACTAAAAGCATAATACATTTTCATAATTTTATTATTTTAGTCACTTAACGGTTTTCCATAATAATCATACTGTTATATTTTTTTCGACAAGGTTAGCCGATTTTTAACAATGTCAAATATAGAAATACACAATGTAATTTCAAAATTTTATAAATTTAGTAATTGAACTAATTTTTTGTATGATTATTAGAATAATAGTTGAGTGAAATGATTTTTTGTATTTTGGGAAATATTGATTTATTACAAAGTGAAAAGAATATATTTAGGGGTGTTTGAGAGTGCTTTTTAATCTCATGATTTTGAGAAAAGTTAATTTTTTGGAAAAGAAGTTAAAAAATGTTTGGATTAGTTTTTACGTTGGAAAAACCTAAAATAGTTAACCTTGTTATATAACATAATATGGGAAAAGCTAAAATAGTTATGGTGGGAAATTTTAAAATATGCTTGAATTAGCTTTTATAGTACTGGAAAAACTAAAATAGTTAAACGGTTAAATTCATAAAATGTAACATAACAAGTATATCAAGAGTTTGTTTTTGTACGAATGGTCCTTACGTGATACTTTATAAGTGATGGTTTTGTTCCTAAATAGTACTCATAAAAAGCAGAATTGTAATTGTTTTTTTGTGAAATACTCAAAATATTTATTATAGTTTCTTTAAAGTACTATATCTGTTTAAACACATGTCCAAACACCCCTACTTTTGAATCAACAAGAGTGTATGTTTGAAGTTTAAAAACATCGGAAACACATTAGATGGAAGGGAGGCTCATGCAGTATAGATTTAGGCAAGATACATAAAAGATTTGTGTTTAACATTGTTTGATTTAGCCCTTTAATAATTCTTTTTAGAAATAAAACCATTATACTTCTTTTTATCCTTATCAATAACATTCTTCCGGTTACTTGGTTTTTGTATGAGAACAAAATAAAGAAAATAAGAAAAACACACGTACACACATCACTTATTAATTTATCCATTGAACTATTAATTTTTTTAATCGATTCAATCATGAAATATCATTATAAGAATCATCCAAAATCATCGGTTCAATGACTATATCAATAAAACGGTGAAAATAAGTTATGCTTTTAAAACTGGATATTTAGGAAACATTGTTTTTTGGATGGTAAAGATAAGTATTATTACAGAAAATAATTAACCGGTTAAATCGAAAAAATGGTGAAAAAATCCAGCATTTTCCCTATAAATTATGTTATCTTGAAATCTTTTTTGGGATTAATGCAGAAATTACGACCATCTATTCCGACCACCTGTCCTCTGGCATTGAGAACTTTAATCGAACTATGTTGGTCTTCGAATCCACAAAATAGGCCCAACTTTTCCTTGGTCGTGAAGATTTTACAAGAGTTTGAAATTTCACTCACTCGTGATGGAAACATGGATGGTTTACAATGCCCAAATAGTTCAGATCAAAGAAAGAGTCATCCAGATCAAAGAAAGAGTCATCCTCAATTGATGCAAAATCATGATTCTTATCATCGACATATGAACTCACCCATTCCTAAACCAAGGTTCTCATGAAGCTTCTCGTTTCTTCGTCTTTTTATTTGGAGAAGCGAGCAATATGTTTTTACATTTTTATTAGGTTATTATTTTGCACAGTAAGATGCTGATAGGACTAATTTATCTTGAATAGAGGTTATTCAAGTATCAAAGTGTATATGGCCGCCCCTATCGTTGCCCACCGCCGCCACCACCACCACCACCGCCAATATATGAGTATTGCTCTAATTCTAGTTGTGGAAATGTATATTGGTCTTTATTATGTTTGAAATGTTGATTTGGTATGCCATTTGTTGCATGTCTAAAGTTGGTTCTTCTTGTTGATCCTTGGTGTTAGCGGATCTTTATATTGTATTTATATTATTAGTGTAGCCCATATTATGTTGTATAATTGGCCAAAGGCCCGTCTGATGTATTTTGTTATAAATATGTTTTAATGAAAGACAATACGTTTTCATGGGAAATTATTGGATTAACATGGTATCAACCTAAACCCTAGTTGATCTATCTATTGAAGTCTCCTGTTTCTTTTCCCTCTCGTCGTCGTGCTTTTGGCATGCCTTCATATTCTCTTTAATAATGTCAGGCGATTTATCTAAACCTTCTTTTACAATCAACATTAAGAATTATGTTCCTCTAGTTCTGTACCTTAATCGTATGAATTATGTAACTACCCATAGAATAAGAATCCCCTATATATAAGGATAAATACAAATAACACAACTACATAATATGTAGATAAAATAGGAATGTATATTCAACAATCCTAATTAAATACCAAAGGGCTTCTAGCCTAGCGGTATCCGGTGTTGCCTTCCCTCCTTGAGGTCGAGGGTTCAAGTCCCGTGAGGGACTTAGGTGGAGAATTAGGAGTAGTGTAGGAGTAGATTAGATTTGCCGTTCCAAAGAAAACAATCCTAATTAAATATATATGTGACAACCCGTAATCTCCTTTAATAAAATCTAATCTACAAGTATGTTTATTTGATATATATATATATATATATATATATATATATATATATATATATATATATATATATATATACAAATACATGTGGAAAATCATGGTGAAGTAAGGTACTAAAGGCTAAACACTTAACATAAAATCACACTTGATTAAGTCTAACTTACACCAGTTCAAAGTTAAGGGGGCTACTTGAGTTAATTCAAAGTTTAATTCATCAAAACAACTCCTAAATAGAGTTTACGACCAATAATACACTCCTAAGGAGTGTTTATGGACAAAAGCCACTCTACATTGGAGTTCATAGCCCAAAGTCAAAGGAACATTGAGTTCACGGTCTAAAAGTAATCCAAGGAAGGGTTTACGACATAGTCAAAATGAAAGCATGTGTTCACGACCAAGCTCAACCGTGAATATCCCCTTAATGGGTTGAAATACCATTTCAAGTCCATTAATGGACCGTAAACACCCATGGCCCAATGCCAATTCAACCGTAAACACCCCTTATATATGTGTTTACAATCTGAATCAATTCACTTCTCATTTTTCAACCGTGAACCACCCCAAAACACTCTCAATCTTAAAGTGTGAACAGTTCATTTTTCTCTCAATCTTCAAGTGTTTACGCCCCTATTCCTTTAAAACTTCATAATTTCCATCAAGAACATTCAAAGTCATCTTCAAATCTTCAAATGGCCTTTAAATCTTCATAAATTCATATGATCTGACCGTGAACTCATTCCCTCCAACCGTAAACCCTTAT